>NC_134096.1:61018786-61327653 GCF_000715075.1 Nicotiana tabacum
TTGTAGAAAATAACGAGATAACACACAAAATATAAGGAAATCATGAAGAGAATCCATGGTTGAGACGGATTTGGAGAGATTTGATAGGTCGGCTAGGGTTTCTGTGGAGAGGAGAAGAGAGAATTTTAGGACGGCGGGTTAAAGAGAATGAGAGGATTAGGGTTGGGTGGGTAATTAAAATGAGGGGAATAAATGAGGGTTGTTGATCTTGAAAGATTAACGGCTGGGATTTAAAATGAATGGGGCGGGTTAATTAAAATGGTTACAGGCTGGGTCTTGTAAAGGGGTCATTTGACTTTGGGCTGGGGTTACTGGGCTAAGGTGTTGGGGCTTTTCTTGTTCGAAATTAATCTTAATTTTGGGCCAGATTTTAAACATAGGAAATTAAGGGGAAAACAAATTTAAATAAAATAATTAAATAAATTTAAAAAAAATACTATTTATGCAAAGTAATATTTAAAATAATAGTAGAATATTATAATAATGTAAGATATTATTTTGACCTTAAATAAAATAACAAATGTAATAACATTATAAAATATAGGCTATTATTGCAAGATTGTGCAAATGGCCTAATAATACTAATGTAATTATACAAAATAGAGTAAAATATCTTAAGCAAGTGTTATAGGTGAAAAATAATAATATTTGGTAATTAATTCATCACAAAATAATTGAAAGGAGTAATTAATAAATATTCAAGTAATTTAAATGCAGAAAAATCAATTTTAAAGCTCTTAATATTATGAAAACTTATAGAAAAAATGTTTGTATAGATTTGTAACTAGATAATGATGCCAAATGATATTTTGAAAGTATATATACTATTCAAGAAAATATGAGGGCAAAATTGGGTCTCAACAGTTGGTAAGTGGCACCGGCATTTTTTAACCCCGAATGGCATCACGTTATAGTAGTATGTGCCATATTTAGTGATGAAGGAGGTTTTTTCCTGATCACCCGGGTTCATCCGTATTTGGTTGTACCCAGAGTAGGCATCGAGAAAACTAAGGATCTCGTGGCCGGCCGTGGCATCGATCATGCGACCGATGTTTGGCAAAAGGAAGGAGTCCTTGGGACATGCCTTATTCAAATCCTTATAGTCTACACACATTCTTAATTTATTCTCTTTTTTAGGGACTACCACTACGTTCGCTAACCAATCCGGGCATTTAACCTCCCGAATGGACCCTATCTTAAGGAGTTTAGATACCTCGTCCTTGATGAAAGCAGTTTGATCTCAGACTCGGGTCTCCTCTTCTGCTTGACCAGATGGAACTTCGGGTCCAGACATAGCTTGTGAGTGGTTATTTCCGACGGAATCCCTATCATATCAAGGTGGGACCAAGTGAAACAATCTTTGTTAGCTATAAGAAATTGAATAATTTTTTTCCTGAGCTCGGGGCTTAACCCCGTGCGCAGGTATACCTTTCGATCGGGCAAATGTTCGGTTAGTACGACTTGTTCCAGTTCCTCGACCGTTGATTTTGTAGCGTCGGAATCATCGGGGGCTATGAAAGATCTGTGGACTCCGTAGTCGTCATCCTCGTCTACTCTTCGTTCCTCCGATTCCGTCGAGGCTGGTACCAGTGATTGCTATTTGGCCCCGTTTGTGAATTAGCGTCAATTGGGTCTGCGACCGGAATTCCGATGGGATCAACGGGTGGTACCTCATCACCAGGCGCTATGTTGCTATTTTCACCGTGATGACCTGACTTATTGTCAACATGTAGGGGTGTCGATTGAGAGTTCGACATTTTGAGTTTTAACCTAAAATTAAAGTCACTTCAAAGAACAAGTGTAAAGTAGTGTGTGTTATGGAGATTGTATCAAATAACCACTATTATCCTTAGCCCCACGGTGGGCGCCAAACTATTTACTCTCAAAATCGGATAACAGTTAAATTTATAAGTGGTTTTAAGTATACATGGATTAACTTGACATAAAATGATAAATTAGATTGCAAATGAAATAAATAACGATAAAGTAAATGCAACCCACACGAATTGGATAATTTCAGCCTTGCAAAGTTAGCCACCCTCGAGCCGAATGCACTTTAGTCGGTATCAAGACTCGGAAGAAAAAGAGATTAAAGAGAATAATAATGATATATTGCTTTGGAGTGAGTGTTACAATGCGTCAAATGAATTATCAAACCCCCTTTATATAGTAGAGGAGTCCTATTTTAGGTACAATTCTATTAAAGGTAAAAATCCCTTGATTTGTTGATTACCGGTTCCTCACTGATATACGCCGAGATTCCCGCCGATATTTTTGACGTAATATCCGATCGTTCACTGATGTTTCGGTCTTCTGTTGGTTATGCTAATAATATTTCTTCGAGCTCGTTCGAGGTTAGGGTCGATTCCGGGATCACGGACTCAACGTTCTCGAAAGCAAGCACTCTGACCCTGGGTTCTAGCTCAGTGGGACTTGGGGTTGATCTCCATCCCTTGATTGTCATGTTCCGAGCCTAACCTATCATATCGTAGACGAGCTCGATTTCGACCGTATACAATTTGATAATTGGAAGTCTGATTGTTTTTTTTTTTTTGTTGAAATATATATAAGGACACAAACTTCTTGGCTTGACACCCTAACTTCTTGGCCATGTCCTGGTCAATCAAATTATGTGTGCTTCCAGTCTCAATAAGAACTTGTAAAGGTCTTTTCTCATGGTATCCAGTCACCCTGAATTTTATGGCTTTTTCCTTCTTCAAATTAACTTCTTTTGGATTCCCTTTTCTTAATAATTTGGGCTCAATAAAAATACCTTAAGCATATGTAATACTACATATTAAAATAATTAATTAAGTCAATAATAGTCATATTAACGATAATATTAATAATAATGCTAATAGTATTAATAAAATAAAATAAAAATTATAATAATAGTAATAGCTTCAATAATAATAGTTATAATAAATAGTAGTTAGAACAGTAATAAATAACTGAAAAATAGATCATTATATTATTAATGATTAGGGAGCACTAGAAATTAATAAGAAGAAAGGTAGAATAAAATTGGGTATCAGCAGTTGCCCCTCTTTGACCGCAAATAATGAAAGAGTTTTCGTGCAAAGAAATTGATGTAGTAGCCAATTTTGTCCTGCCAACAAATACGCCCTTGAAAGGATAAGGATGATATGGATGTGGAAAAATATTGGAATGGAATCATTTCGATTCAATGTCCTATTTTATGGTAGACTTTCTATTGTCCTATTAAAGGCGGACGAGCCTAAATGTCCTATTAAAGGCGAACGAGTCTAACTGTCCTATTAAAGGCGGGCATGCCTAAGGGAAGGATCGAAATGATTTCTGAAATGAAAGGTATTTTGAAAGGTTGTGGCCAAACTCCGATTTTCGAGTTGTCTACGTATCTCGGGCTTTACGAGAATCATGTAATATGTAGTTCGAATGGGGATTTATGGTTGACACTAATTCTTTTTTTTTTTTTAAAGAAAGAAAATATCTGCGGATTTGGAGAATGTAGTAGGGAGTAGATCTTTGACCTCTTGCTGACGAGCTTAACTCCACCTTCAGCAATTGGCTCAGCTCACTGCTTAGATATGATCCACAATTTGATATGTAACACGAACTTTTGATCTTGTCATCTTTTGAAACAAAACATACTAGAAAACTCATTAGCGACTTTGAATATATAAATATGATGGAATTGAGGAATTTGATATTTATGATCAGCACTTAAAAAGTTAAATCCACATCCACAAAATTATATACACCATATACATTATGTACAAGGGGGAAAGGAAGCCCACATAGAAGAAAGTAAATTAGGGAAGGAAAAATCCACAATTGAAGTCCACTGTGCATAAAAGTAAATATACATAAAGTCAATCCACAATTGAAATTTACCGTGCAAAAAGTAAATCCACAATTGAAGTCCACAATGCATAAAGTAAATCCACAATTGAAGTCCACGGAAAGTTAAAGTCCACGATAGATTGAAAATGATAATTGACTATTGAAGATTGAAAATTGAGATTGTCGATTGAAAATTGAAATTGTCGATTGAAATTTGGTAATTGAAAATTGATTAATAGGGATTGATAATTAAAGCCCACAAGTTAGTACTTGAAAATTGAAAAATAAAGATAGATAATTGAAGACTGGTATTTGAAGTTCCCTGATGTAATATAGTATAGATAGAGTAGAAATTGAAGGTTGAGAATTGAAGTTAAAGAATGATAACTGAAATTGAAGCTGAAACTTGATGATTGATGATTGAGATTGATGGTTGAAATTGGAGATTGATGTGCGAAATGAGCTTAGACTATAAAGAAGATAAATAAGGATACAAACAATAAAGCAGATTGATGAACTTCTTCTTGGTATAAGGGGCGGCCCGTCTATAAAGCGGATAAAATAATTGCTTTAGGCCCCACATTCATGGGGGTATTTTTTAGTTATACCTAAATTATATATATATATAATAAAAAATTAAAAACTATAAAGTAAAACGGGAAGTTTGAACTCAAATTTGAGATAGTGGGCCACAACTTTCTCGAGCACAACTTAGTCGAGCAAAGTGAAGACAACATGTGCACTAATAGCACTATGCCACTATATTATATTTTTATACTTTGTTCTTCAATTAATCAATTCATGACTCCATTCTTCAATAGCCAAAGATCAAACATTATTGTGGAGTTTCAGACTTCAGAGTTCAGTGTATTGATTCAAGAAATAGTGGAGTATTTTTTGTTTGTTCTATTTTCATAATTCAAGTCTTACGACAAGCACACTCGAGCAAAAAATTTAATTTGATATCAAGCTATCCGTTCTTGAACCAGGTTCTATCATTCTATCTTTTTATTATTCTCTCATCTAAAATTTAATACTTTGCTATTTAGTGCATTTTTAGATTATTTATTAGAAGATAAGTATGTCAAATAGAAAGTGTGAATCTGGTTATGAAAAACTCAAGAAAAGAAGAAGAATTCAAAATCTAATACAATCTCAAAAAGGTGCTCTTGATAAATTTTTATTACAACAACAACCCAGTATAATCCCACTAGTGGGGTTTGGGGAGGGTAGTGTGTACATAGACCTTACACCTATCCTGGGGTAGAGAGATTTTTTCCGATAGACCATCGGCTCCCTCCCTCCAAGAACTCTCACCTTGCTCCTGGGGTGACTCGAACTCACAACCTCTTGGTTGGAAGTGGAGGGTGCTCACCACTAGAGCAATCCACTCTTGTCATCTTGAATAATAAAAATCTTGAATCAGAAAATTTGGAAGAGTGTTCTCTAGATGAGCAAGTTAGTAATTCGGTTGAGTTAGATAATTCTAAAATTAATAATATTCAAGTAGAAAAAGAACAAGTAAGTGACAAGTCGGAAATAGATCCTCAAAAAAATACATTGATGCTTATGAATAAAATAGATAATTCAACTCCTATAAATATATATGATCCTAGTCAATAGACTAATGTAGATACAAAGTTGAGAGATCTATTAGTTGAAAAGTGACCGATTAGAATAATTGACACAAATTTTCCGAATGATAATTTTTCAAGACATTTTTCTACTACACATTATATTCAAAAATTGGCGAATGGTGAAAGACATGATCACTAAATGATGGAAATTTAAAAACACATTGCCTTAATCTTGAATTTTTCTTAAAGCATAATAATCAATCCGATATTGATGGTTTAGATTTATTTTCTGAGTTGAAAGTATTAAGGAAAATAGTACAAGTAGAAGATAATAGTTTAATCGATATACTCAATCAAATAAAGAGACTTGATTCTTTTCCAAATGCTTATATTGCTTATAGAATAATGTTAACAATTCCAGTTATCGTTGCTTCAGCGGAAAGAAGTTTTTCAAAATTAAAATTAATAAAATCTTACTTAAGATCAACAATGTCTCAAGAGAAATTAAATGGGTTAGCTATATTGTCAATTGAGAAAGACTTATTAAGAGAAATTGATTATAAGAAAATTATTAGTAACTTTGCATCTAAAAAAGCTAGAAAAATTGACTTCAAATAATTAAAAAAAAAATTAAACATTAAGGCCCCTCATTAAAGTTTGGCTTTAGGCCCCAAAATACGTCGGGCCGCAATGCTTGGTCTTAGTTCTGTTTTGGTTTTTTACTATACATTGACGTTAGAGACTCAAGAACATCTTCATTCCAAGCAATTATTGATCCATTTCAACGGGGGTATTACAAGGAAAGAGAAGAGGATCCAACATGTTGAAAGGAATAAAGCATCTGCAGTTTGAATTTGTAAGCGAGAATTGGAAGAAAAAGGCCCATGCATTAATATACTCATAACTGTGGAATTTAATTCATTTTTGGAAGAAGTAAACGGAAGCAACACAAGGAAAATATAGAGATTCTAGTAATACTCCCTCCATTTACTTTTGAGATATTTACACAAATAGCCGACCATATTAATTATTTATTTTTTCTAGTCATATACATAGATTATACATTAATTATATATAATTATACATATATAATACATAAATTAAGCATATATTATAAATTCACCGGCTATTTTTAGTTTAAGTGGCAGAGTGAGCGGCCATTTGGGTTAATTCTACTTCACTCACTTTTACTTGTCCACTATGGACTTTGCATACCCCTTAAAAAATAATAAATGAAGTGCATAATTTACCATAATATCCATATTAATTGATGCATATTTTTAATGGATTTGAGAAAATAATTTGAAATGAGTAATTAATAATGTGGGTATAACAGGAAAAAAAATTGTCTTCTCTTGATATGCGAAATGTGACAAGTGAAAATGTGAAAATGAAAATCTATTTTTAGAATACTGGACAAGTAAAGGTGAATGGAGAGATTAATAAATGAATAGTATTAATAAGGAAAGAGATAAACCGGGTAAATTTTTGCTGTTTTTTAGATGAAAAATAAAAAGCAAAAAACAGTGAAAAAAGATAAATAGGTTTGTTGCATACAAGAGGTGTCGCATCACTCTTCCATTTCCCTCTTCTATATATATATAAATATATAGAGAGAGAGAGATTACACTTAATAATATAAAAACTATATAGGTAAATCCTTATTAACTTGCTCAATCAGGCAAACTTATGGTATTCCTATAACAGAAGCACCAGGCAAGAGGTGCTTGGCTCGACCGATGATAACAAGTAGGAGTAACAAAGTTCACTTTGTCTTTTTGTTGGTTTATTCCAAGGTAAAGTTTTTTCAGAGTTATTTAAGTCTGGATGATTCCTCCAAAGGAACAAAACGTGGTTTCAAATGGCAGTCGTGGAGTTCATGTAAAGCAACTTTCTCACTAATCATATTGATTTTCAGGATGGGGCAAGGTATGTTGCAAAATGGACTACAAGAGGTAGTAGTTCTTTTATTGTTACACATGCAGAAAATGCAAGAATATGCATCTATTCTGGGGGAAAAAATAGTACAAATGAGATGGTAAAATTCACTTCACTAGTCAAGCCAAGAAAGCCTCCAAGCATGCAAACTACCAGCTACGACGGTAAAGCCTCTGCAGATCCTTGCAGTGCATGCATGTCCATGGAAGCAATGGAGGATCCAGACAATAGGAATGAATACAGAGAGTCTCGCAAAGATGACATTTGACTAGTAGGTCCGCTGGTTCTCGACAAGAGCATCGACAGCAAACTGGAGTTCTTGATGGCTACATAATCAAAATGACAAATGAAAGTGAGCTCGGAAAACCAAAATGCAAGATGCAAACACGAAACATACTTCACCCCTGTTCTTCTCCAGGGGTGTTTGGGAGGTAGAAACATCTTTTAGCAAGAAAGTCAAAGCAACTCAGGGAAATCATCAGAATGTGTAGAATAACTAGGCATTGACACCTACTCTGGAGTCTTGTCATGTTGCTGTATTGAATAAGGGAATAAATCACAGATCTGTATTTTAGTTGAAAGCTACCCAGACTAAAGCCCTAAAGAGCAGCTTTTTGATGTACTACTCTGTTACTCTTTTTACTTAAGGCAGTTCAATAAAATAGCCATTAAGGATAGACGATGACAATACATATGGAACTCTCGGTAGAAGGTGTAACCTCCAACATTCAGGATGACTCTCCTTCCATATTTTCAAATGAAATACTTTAATGGACATCTTTCACTTCAACCTATATTTACTGGATAGAAGCTTTTGACCGTAAAATTGTTCCTGGTTTTTGGTTTTTGACAAGTCTCCAGTGCCAAGGGAACAACCCAAACTCGGCTGTGAACTGGTCATATTATAAGTTACCATGCTTCAGAAAGAGAGTAACAGAAACTTTGAAATACTAAATATGAAAAATCAGATGAGTATCATAAGATGTGGAAGTAAAATCACGTACTTTGATCTATAAAACTGAAATGCTTAATACAGGGATCTAATATGTTACTGCAGTCACACTCATCGCACCAAATAGGAGAAACGTTTGGGCTATTCATGCATCTAACTCAAGGCAGTTAGATAATGCTTCAAGTATGATTTGTCTGCACCTACAGGAAGAGAAGGCACATGGACATAGAAAAGGTACCTAATGTTATAATACATTTTCTTTGATGACAATGATGAGACATAGATATCCACATCAATGTACAACACAAACAAACAGGAGGTGATTTCTCCAGAGTCCAGACTGCAATATAAAATAGAAATAACCAGTGAACTTACGTTAGAACGGAACCTTGATGTTTCAACTTCGGGAAGTATATATATGTTCATTTCCGGATTGTTGTCCGGAATAGTTTGGGAGTATATCTTTTGATCAGCAGGAATTGCATCATCAACCTTTGTAATGGCAACAAAACTAGCCTTGCACAAAGGGCATGTTGAGGCTTTCCTGCTTGATGCCTATGATGAGGGCATTGTGAAAGGAAAATATCAGTTGAAACAAAACAAATATCCAAGAATCAAAAGTTTCACTTGCATGCATAGAGGAAACATCTCATCGCGATGACATGCTAAAAATGAAAAAGAGAAAAAAAAAACCACCCCCTCAAACCAAATTGAGAAAGACGGATAGGAAGGTTTACCATATGATTGGCCCACGTCTGGATGCATGAGAAACAAAAACGATGACCACAGGGAAGCACCCCCCTGGATGAACTAAAATCTGTCCAACATATGACACAGGATAACGCGGTTGATGTAGACACTTTGCAAGTTTTATCAGTCTCATTTTGGACCTCATCAACAGCTAGGCATGGCTCTTGTCCATTTCCACGAAGATTAGATGAGATACCTTCTGCATCCAAACACTGATTACCATTATCAAGGAGTCTGTTAACTTCAGTTTCCCCAGTGCCAACTGCACCTATTCTACTTGGCTCCGTCTCTGACTGATGGCAGCTAAAACCAGATCCATGCCTGTTAATCATAGAGATTTCAGGCATTTCAACATCCAAGTTGTAACTTTGAGCTAAAGTTTCATGTTCCCGAAGAGCTTGTAATTGGAGACTCTGTTTCTCTGAACCTGAAATAATCTCCACAAGATCCCCACTAATGTTCTTCTTCACCAATCTACGACTTCTGCGAGAAGTTTCAGCAAATTCAGAACTTCTCTTCTTGGGTTTAAGGAATGCTGAAGGGGGAAAATTCAGTTCTTCAATCTACACGGAAAAAATGAGGAAAAGAAAAGTATCAACTAAAGCCTGGAAAGTAATGGATTAAATAATGACTGTCTAAAAAGTTATTACCTCTGTCCTACGTGAGCCTTGTAAAGAGTGCTCACCGGAACAATATATGATGCTGGACGGGTGATCCTTGTTCAGAATACTGTCATTTGATTTCCTCCTTGGTCTATCCTTATGTTTAACCAGCTCAGGAGACAAATTCTGCAACCAGTAGCATAAAAGCAAGAAATTGAAGCTATGTTGTATAATCATTTTATAAAGATGTGTCTCATCACTTATTTTGCAGTACTATATATATCCAATACCTAGGCACATACTGAAGTGAGGCTGGTGCATGATCAACTTCTGATCTATATTGCACTAACTCTTTGTGATAAATGACCTAGATTTTGATAACAACTAGCCAAGACATACAACATTTACAGCATGCATCAATAAATATTCCTACTGATACATAAATCCAGGAACAGCCGGATAATGGATTTTGTCAACCAGAAGGAATTTTTAGCTTTAACTGTTAAACAAAAACACTTTAAAGTTTGAACTAACCCTTTGAAGTGCAATCTATGTTATGAAAATGATAAAGAGCAGTGACGAAAAAATGAATGCACCTCTTTTAATAAAGTTGAATCCGTCCAAGAGTTGAAATCCTCTTCAGATTCAATAAGAATAGCTGGTTCTTTGGAGTGATTCAATGGTTTACTTTCGCTAAAAAGTGTAATATCCAACATTATCGGATCCACTTCTTGCCCACTGCAAATAATTGAATGCCAAGGGATAAGATTCCAGCTGTAGAACTGGAGATATGATTGATCATAAGAAAGCAATACAACCAACTTCCAAATGAGCAATACACAGCTTTCAGACAGGCAAATGACAAAGAAAGAAATTGCTACGTTCGGCTAATAAATCAAATGTTGGTTAATTAATTCTATGGCATCTCCCATATCAAAAAAAAATTAATTCTAAGACATCTCGGTCTGCAACTTGTGTTCTTCAAAAGTAAGAAATAAGAATGACTGTGATACAAGATAAATTTAACTGTCACGAGAAAAATGATGAAAGAAATAAATACCGCAGTCAAACTTTTCCAAAGAAAGCAGAAAATGATAATTTAGTCATGCATATGCATTTTCTCTTGAAATTCTTTTATAAGTGCAACAAGAAATTGATTAGCCAATTTTTTGTCTTTTTTTCTCGATTCACAGCCATTAGATAGCTAAACAGCAATATTTCTGTGAGTAGGCATCTAGAAACATAAATATCTAATCAAGTAAACAGCACCAGCAGAATATGCACATAATTGTCCAAAAGTGATTCCAGATTTTGGAGAAGAATCAATACACGCTCTTATCAAAATTTCATATTATTTTATCTAGTTCTCTTCAACTGAAGTGGCATGCATTTGCGATGAGGATCAACTTCCCCCAGTGGGAACAACAAAGGTCAAGTTGAGACTCCAGTCCAAATAAATTTGTCAGGCAAAATTAACACTAGCTATGCAAACCAAGAAAACCTACATGGCTATAACTAGTAAGCCAGTATTTTATATACCACTGAGATGCGTAGGGAGCCTCCGGAAGACGCCTTCCTTCCTTAATACAATCTTCAACCCATCTATGGTTGATTATTGACATTTTGAACGTCTTGGCAAGCTCATATTTCTTTCCCTCAAATCTCCAGCACACCTAACCAAGACGAGCATCATACACATTAACACTTCATGGGTCACCAAACAACTTGTCTAACTATAAGCACAATTTGAAACATATCTCAAGGAATGGCTCTCACGTTATGGCATCATATTGGCAGAAAACACAGTTTATTAGAAAAGAAGTTGACACTTAATGTTGGATATTTCTTAAACTCATAAGATTTTTCTTAAACTCCAATTATCGGGATATTTGGCCATGCAGAGAAGAAAATAGGAGCGGTTATCTGAATAATTCCACTAATGATGGCTATATGCTGCAACTTGCAAGGTGAACAAAACCACCAAAGCTCCAGGTATAGCACAGAAAATCATCCTAGGCAGATTATGCTTACGATTAGATTTATTTTAAAGATGGTTTACCTCACATATAAGGAAGGCCCAACCAGGCAACAATAGCCACTGAGATTTGAACTCGTGAAACCATGGTTGTTATTGTGGCTTCTTCCTTCCTGTCCACTAGACTATCCCATTGTGCCCAAAGGTTCTATTTTAAATTTTTTGGGGGGGATTATAGTATGGAGATTTATTGAACCAAAGTTCTATGTTTTCTTCTATTGTACTTAGTGAAATATGAGATGTTCAGGGGCGGATGTAGTGTATATATTATGGATTCATCCGAACCCAATATCTTTGGCTCAGAACTTGTATATGTGTTAAAGTTTCATTAATTAAGTACAAATAATATGCAGTAAATCAAATGGGATGTAGACTCCTGAACTCAAACCCATAAAGTTCAAATGCTAGATCCACCTCTGGAAATATTTTACACTTTCAATTCTTTGCAGAATCCAATAGAATTCCTCTTTTTACATAACAAAGAGAGTTTAAGAAATTTTCTGATTAATAATTGAATTCGGATTGTGAAAGACTGACATACCAAATGAGTGGTCGACTGGTTCATTGAACCGACATAACTTGCACCACTCTTGTCTATCAATTTGATAAGATTAAATCGCTCGGTACCGTGGTAACCACTGACTGTAGCTATCACTGATTCCATGCCTCGGATAGGTAAATGCCCGCGCACTGAGTACAAAAAAGAATGTGGATTTCAGAAATATTGTATACCAGATAAAACAATGAAAGGCCTAAAATTGAGCCCTAAATAGCATATAGATGCTGTTCCTTAAAATTACAGCAAGTGTTTTTACCTTTTTTATGCCGCCGATTCGCATCCTCCTCTTCCATGGAAGGTCTGCAAGAGTAATGGCTTTGCCGGGAAAGGGGAATTTTGAATTTGTCGATTTGTAAGCACGCGGTTTTTGAATAAAATCATGAAAGAATTTTCGGGTCGGATCCGAATTTTTTTTCATGGTCCGACCTTTTTAGAAGATATTTTTTTTTCTCCATATTTTTCTATGGTGTTAACCAGACAAAAGTTCCTGTTTTCTCACATACCAGCAAACAAAGTATGAGATGCCACATTATGCAATACTCATTGTGATTTGTGAGACAACTTAGATTCGAACTCATGCACTACTATTTAAATCGTAACATCTTGATCATTAGATTGTCTTCTAACATTTTTTTCGTATACCCATATATTTCGTGATATTTCGTGTGACATTTCCGCACTTATGGACTACATTAACAAGGTATTTTGGCTTAGTTTAGGAAAATTTTATCACATCCTGAGTAGAATAATTTTATCACTTTGTCAATTTCAAATTGTTAATTAGCCAAGTATGTAGAGCGAGCTTAAATTATACACTAGAAATTTTCTTTAGAAAACCTGAAAGGAAATTTGAAAACTACGTTTTAATGTCTTAAATTAAATATTTATATGCAAGAAAAGAGACTATATAGAGCAACATTCTATAGAGGAGAAATGCTTGTATATTAATTTATTATTAGATTCTTCAAATTGTTAATTTTATTAAACTTTTCTCAAAGCATTTTTTATCATTATAACATCATTGACATGTAAAGGATGGTCGCAACGAACGTCTACATGTAAACCGACCTCAATTACATGCCAAATATGAACTCTTAAGAGACGCCTAAAAGAAACATCAATTATGGTTAAACTTAATCAATGAGGCTCATCTACAAACAAGATTTCCTTCTTTTACATTGACCAGCCTCAAGTCGCATGATGCAGTAAATAGATCTAGGGGGTGCTGCTAATAGTAAATTGAAGTGAATGCTGAAGATAATAAGATTCCTCATTAAATAACACAAAACTGGAGCTGAAATCATCTACGTGCTGGATTTCCACCTTGTGCTGCTGCATCATATCCAGGACCAGCATGACCAGGTGGAGTAGATGAACCGTGAGGGTTATTACTTGTAGGTGCTACCTGTCCTTGAGTTGCAACACCTCCTTTATTCGATGCATCATAGTTAGAGGCCTTGGCGGGATCATAATTGGCTCCCCTTTGCACATCATAGCCCGATCCTCTCTGCGCATTATAAACAGGTGCCCCGTATCCATCATAGCCAGGTCCTCCATAAGCTTCATAACCTGCTGCCCTCTGAGCATCATATCCAGGTCCCTTCATTGTATCATATCCATGCCCCCTCTGAGCTTCATAAGCTGCTAAGGCGGATCCTCTCTGTGCATCATAGCCGGGACCACTTGGTGCCATTCCCCGTTGTGCATCATATCCGGGCATATTTGATGCATCATAAGGAGGCCTGTTCGACGGAGGTACAGACTGAGCTCCAACATGCGGAGATGTAACCGCAGCAACTCCTCCAACATTGGTCGCTGTTGGAAGGGGGCCTCTGCCCTGCCAAGTAGAATGAAGAGATAAGATTAGCATTTGGCACTCGACAAATAATAATAAAGGAGAACATTCATTTAATCCAGAATTTGGGCAGGAGACAGTTTTGGTAAAAACAAGACACTTCAATCCCTCCATAATATTGAATAGCAGACTTCAATTCCTCTTATCCGCTTATTCTGAAGTTCAAGTCTATTGGACTTCAAATAATTGAACCATACACCTCTACTCCGCAAAATAAGTTGGGTGATAGAATGAATACAATAGCATGTTTCGAGTAACACCATTTGGTTAAAGGTAGTTATAGATAATAATCAAATGAGTTATTGCAGTGATCTAGCTTAAACTTTTTAAAAGCTTAACCTGATTTCAAGAAACTTCAGAGTGCTTTTTATGGAAATGTTCCTTTTAACTTTACATCAATGAAATTCAGATGGCTCACCTGAACCAAATTTGATTAGGAAATATAAATGTTCAAACGGAAAAGGAAGTCCAAATCTAAAATATCCATGACAGATGAATCGATAGCAATATTCAGGCACTTACCAGAAAGAGTTGGCTAATGTTAGAGGAAAAAGTACACCCTGGATTTAAGAGTCAAAATCTAAGTAGGTAAACTGATTATTAAAAATTTCACTTCACAGCTTTGTTCCCCTTGTTTTTATTTTCTCCCCTGTTCTCCCATTTTTTGTCTCTTCAACGAATAGTTTTGCTCAAAAAGAGAACACAGATTACATACATTGTTTTTTGATAAGGCACAAAGATTACATACGTAGTACTAATTTCTACCAGCTCAATTCTGATGATCATAATTTAGAGAACTCTGGAGAACTTGAAGCATAAAGATAGCATTTAAAACTACATAACAACTTTTCAACTTCATCAATATGAGAAGAATCATTGTAGAACTAACTAATACATGAACAATGACAGATTTAAAACCTGATGAATTCCATAGCCATCTCCATAGATGTTTTGTCCAATAGCATAATTGTTAGCAGCTTCATTCTCATTATATCCAGTGGCACCACCATATGGCCCACCTGCATATGTATTACCATAAATGTTAAGTTTTCTGCAACTACTACGTCCAGTATAATTACCAAAACAAAAGAGAGAGTAGTGGCTAAACAGATGTGATACCCGTTCGTCTCTCAGAGTTAGAAGTGTTTAACTCTGCCCTAAGCTTTTCCACTTCTCTGGACATAGTCATGTAGTTCTTCTCCATCACTTGAAGAGATTCAAGATGATCACTGTACAATTTCCTCTCATACTCGTAGGTACTCCTGTTAACCGAATTACAGAATATCAGACATCTTTCGATCAAACAAGAAGTTAGCATTCATTGAAAAGCATTACCAAACATTATTTCCCCTCGCCTCTCCAATGCTTGCACATGACAAGCTATGTGTCTGACATCCTTGAAGCGTCTCCTAAATAATTTAACCTCATATACCTAATATAAATCTAAAATGAACTAGCCCAGACACTGAGTTAAATCTTTTACATCAAATTCGTGTGGCGATTACCACAGTGAGATATCCAATTGATTCTGTACAAATACTCGCCCTGTCAAGATTTGTTTGTTTCACATTTTTCAACTGGAACAACTCTGTTCTAATTTAGTGGAGGGAATCTGATCCATGATGATGCCCGCTTGGTAAGAGAAAAAACCTATGGTAATTCGGAACCATGATCCTTGGGGAAAACTCATATAAGAACCAATCCATGATACAAGTGACTAATAATTGCTCAGATTAGCTTTGGTCCTGAAAATAGAAGGTGCAATACTAGCAAGTCATATCACAATGGGCTGGATGGGTGGGGGTGAAGCGGGCTATGGGCACCAGGCATAGAGAGGGAGGGAAGGGGAGAGAGAGAAGAGAGAGCAATTTCCTTTGGTATGTACTGTTTTATGTAAGGTTCTCTTGTCAATTTTCTTCCATTCAATAGCTTTTACAATTACTGTCTTAAAACCCGTCATAAAATTTTTAGTTTGCCATGGGTAAGAATATTCCAACACTTAAATCTAAAAGAACAAAAAAGGACATCTTTGACTTGAATCAATATACCGCAGCAGTACTTTCTTAAGAGCAGCTTATATAGGAAAGTTAATGAGTTTAACTTTGGGGTTAGGACAATTTGATTAAGCCACAACAGAAATCTAATCCTTTAAATGGTCAACGGTTTTCAAGGACCCAACTTTTTCAGTACATGAAGCCTAGAAAATTTTATAGGTCCGAACATTATTTATGAGACACCATTCTTTGGGGAGATGAAGCATGAAATTCTCATCTTCCTTTTTAATTCAAGTTTACCAAATCTTCCAAAAAGGTTCAGTGATCTTATGATTCTTGATATCCAAAGATAACCTTTTGTATCGTTGAAACTAAAACCTACAAATGCGCAGACCGGAATGCCTAATTTTGCTACACAAGGTTTTCAACCCATGCTGGCCAAATATTGCTTTTCTTTCCTTAAGTCTTGCTAGCTTTCCCAAAGAAAACCTTTTGCTTCTGGCCAAGGCTGATGCATATATAAGTTCACAACTTATAGATAAAAATTTAGATGTTTTATAATTTTGGAAGTCCCTAAAGTCAACCTGCATATTAATTGGAAGTTTATTATGCTTAAAGAATATTTACGCCCTTTCGTCTCATTGAGGATTACACTTGAAACAGACATATATACAACTATTTCTGTAATCTAGTTTTTGGAGGAAGTAACCAATGTGTACACTAAAAGGTTTCTGAAGGATAGTGTACTATGGATGTACCTTAGCAAAAAGGGTAACTTTTCCTTCCAGAATCTGGGCATTCATCGCAGGTCTAATTACGTCAGTTGTTAGCTTGTAAAAAGAGACAGTTATCAAATAATTACCGGCACTGTTGATACTCCTTTTTTAGGGTCTCCAGCTCAGCCAACAAAGGAGGAATCTGTTGCACATCAGTGTGAGCCCTTTGAAGATCCTGAGTCAGCAGTTGCACTTTAGCAACAAGTTCCTGCCTTGCTGCAAACAAAGCGCGAGCTTCACCTTGTGCTTGCGGCAATTCCGTTTTGATAGGTTCAGCAGCTTGAAGTTCAGCCTCTATCCTGGCAATTTTATCCTTAAGGCCTCTAGTCTCTTGTTCCTTGTTAGACTTGACTGCTTCTATCTGAACATACAACATTTGCAGGTCATGTTGTGCAGCAGCCAGTTCTCGCCTCAAAGTTCCATGGGTGGCAGCAAACCTCTGGTTTTCTGTGGTAAGTTTTTGCATCTCAAGATGCTGGCCAGCAATCTTCTGTTCCATAATTTCTGGAGGAGGTAGCCTGTCAAAAGGAGGGAAATCACCTGGTGGTGGGTTTCGTATAGGAGGACCATAAGGATCAGGGTTGCGTAGAGGAGGACCATAAGGATCAGGATGCACCAAGCCAGGGCCAGGAGGTGGCCGCCGAAGGTTGGGAGGTGGCCCTCGACCTTTGCTTCCCATTGAGAGATTGTAGGAGGAACCTGCGAACAAGATGTACAATTACTAAACATATAATAGGCATCCAAAGGAGTGCAAAACTTTAGTACATTCTATCAAATAAAATCAAGGAAGATAAGACTTGTTTTACAGGATATATCGCAGATGACAGAATACAGGAAAAGAGTAGCATTGCCACATGGTTTCAAAAGAAAAAAGTTGGAGCACTTGGAAAGTTGGAATGGACAGATCCTCTGGGGAATTGACACTGTATTTGTTCCTTATAGCAAGTAGCTTACCCCTCCATTTACTATCCTGTTAGCAAATCCAAAAACTCAGAAATCCAAAACTCCCAGCAGTAACATGCTACATCCCCTTCACTTCAAGAGGCCAAGCAGACAATTTTCTAGAACAAACTATTACCTTCCCGTAACTTAAGAAAATAATGCCCACAAAATCATATGCAGCTTTGGTTTCTTAACACAGATCCCTTTCCTATTTCAAGAGAAAATTTTCTGAATTGCCAGTTTTATACCTCCAATTTTCATAGTATTAGTTGAAGATAATTAGTTCAACAGTAACATACAACATCCACAATTATCCAATTAATATTAAATCATCCTACAGCTCTTTCAAGACGCGAAAGACTGAAACGTTGCCCGTATTTGTTCCAGAAAAAAACTGAGTTTCATGCTTTCCAGATGTACCCAAAAAAATATCAACCTTGGTAGTCAACCAATCAATCAATTTAAACCTCAATCTCAAACTAATTATGTCGTTATATAAGTCTTCTATATCATTCCGCTCTATTTGAGCTCGTTTCATTAATCTATGGTCACAAAAGAAAAAGATTAATTTAAGTGACAAGGAGAGAAGGGACGAACCTAATTACGAAAATAACAAACAGAACTCAAACCCTCGTTGGCAGTCGATAATCCCAGTGCGGTGCCAAGGCTTGAAGCCTTTATGGGAAATCCGAATTTGAGCTGAAATTCTCAGTGCGTCTCCGTTCGACGGAGAAGAAATTAAGGGTTTATATTTTTGGTCTGAAGTTTGTCATAATCCACACACCTCCTACTAGTTTTAGAAATTACAAAACTTGCTTTTCTCCCCCTCCTCCAATTGCCTGTCAATTGGGCAGACCGATACCGACCCGACCCAATATTTTGAACGGCAGACTAATAATAGCATGTTTGGCCAAGCGGGAGAAATCAGCTTATTTTGAGATGTATTTTTTCCAAAAATACTTATGCAGAGAAGCAGTTTGTGTTTGGCTAATTATTCTGAAAAGCATTTTTGAGCAATAATTTGTGTTTGACCAAGCTTTTCAGAAAGTGATTTTAAGTATCAAATTACGAATAAGGACATGAATAGATTTGCTTAATAGTTAATATTATAAATAAATAAATAATCTTAAAATTTTGTTATTACATGCAATAATTAAATCTTTTCATTTTATTTAAGTAAAATATGAAAATAAAATTCAAAAGTACTTAAATCTTTTAATATAAGTTAAATATATTAAAAATCATTCAAGAAATATAAAAGCATCCACTCCTAAAGTCACTATATATTAGAAAGTTATCCTAAAAATAATAAGAAATATTTATACATTAATATCATAAGTATTAGGTTTAACGGTTATTTTGGTATATACTATATTTTGTTAAGGGTATTTTTGGTAAGAAGAAAAGTCAAAACTGTTTCTGCTTCTGCTTCTGCTTCTTCCCAAAAGCTCTTTTTTCCCCAAAATAGCTTGGCCAAACACCTCAAGTTAGGGGGAAAAGTGCTTTTGAGAAAAAAGAAAAAAAAAAATTTCCCTCTTGAGAAACTTGGCCAAACAGGCTATAAGTCCATGTCGGTCCGGTTGAGAATCCGAAGGGGTAGCGGATAAAGTACATAAATAGTCCTCAAAGTGAATGGTTTTGACTTTTTGTCCCATTTGCAATACTTTTAACTTTTGACTTTGAAGTTAATTCAATTCTTAGGGCAAGCAGGGATTAAAAGTTAAATATTACCCCAAATAGTATCATATTTCTGCAAATTTTACAGTGGTCTAACTAGCTAAGGAATTAAGAGGCCCGATCATGACCCAAATTTTGCACCTCCGCTAAAATCAACATCTTCCTAAAATTATCGTATTAACTGTAAATTTAGACGAGCTAAAATTTAATTTGATGTAAAAAAAAATATATTTTACATGAAAAGTTATTTGAGAAAATTTATATAAAATTTCTGCGAGGTTGTATGATATCAAAAAGACAAAATAAAAAGTTGTGACATAAAGAACTTGTTGTATGAGCTTAAATAATGTCCAAGAGCATTGTTCGGATAATTCATAAAGTTTGTAACAGTATTTGGATATACCATTAAAGCAACTCAAATCATGTTTTATTGTTGAAGAAACAACATGATAAGATTGTTGCTCTCATTATATATGTGGATACTATGATGGTTATAACTTACTAGGAAAAAGAAAGGAAGACTTCGCAAGAATATCTCTATAAAATTTGAAATAAAAGTTCTTGGCTCCTTGAATTATCTTCTTGCAATTAAAGTTTTAGATGCAAGGAAGAAATTTTCTTATATCTTAAAGAAAATATGTACTATTAAATTAACAGCAAAAAACTGATATGACAACATGTCAAACTAATATTTCATCGAAAGATAAGATCTTAAGTTATGTAGCGAACTAACCAAGTACCGATTGATAAAGGGAGATACTAGGGTTCCAGAGAAAATTGATGTACATTGGCACACTTAAGACGAATAAATCTTTGCTTATGTCAGCCAACTTATGCCCAATCTTGATGAACAAATACAATAATGTTGCAGTCGTATTTTTGTGTATTTGAAGTCTACTCTGAAAATGGAATATTGCTCCCGTAAATATGAAAATCGTCGGGATATTGATGTACTAGATGATGGTGCCTGTGCTGTGCACGGGCATATGCTCGACCTCGATGTTTGTTTTATTTGTACAGAATTATCAAAGATATTTAACACCAAGAGAATACTCTTGTAGTTCTTTCACTCGTTTAGCGTGATTACTAATAAAGTAAGTAATATTATCAAACTAACTAGATATTCAGAACATATTAATGCTTCATATTATATATATCTATCGACAGTGGCGGGCCCAGGGTTTTAATCAAGCGGGTTCAAAATGCGAAGAAGCAAATATATAAAGAGGTCAATAAAAAAAATATTAATAAAATATATTATTATAACTGTCCTCTACGAGTTTTCATTTCCTGAAACGTATTCATAATAGTTTCATCAGAAATGGTGTTAAATATTTTTCTTTCTACATAAAGTACCAAGCAACCGTTCATGAATTCGTCATTCATTCGGTTTCGCAATTCACTCTTGATCAACTTCATCACCGAAAAAGTTCTTTCAATGGTAGCAGTGGCAACAGGTAGAAGCAAAGCAAATTTCACAAGGGGAAACACAAATGGATAATTCAAATGCTTCTTTGCCTTAACTAGTGTTTCAGAAAGATCAACAAGTCCTTGTAGATTTGAGCAAAAATGTGTCCATTTAGATCGTCCATAATTGCTTTAACTGTTTCAATTTTACATGCAATGATAATGTCTTTCTGAATTTTATGAGAAGTCAACTGATCATTTTTTGGAGCCTTTTTCAACACAAGATCACGAATTTTATCGCACCTCTTTGCATACCATGAAAGAATCTCAAGAAAGTTACCCTTGTTTAATGATGATTCATCTTCACGATGTCCACGGAATGTCAATTCTTGATTCAATAGGAGTCTCACCACCTCAATTGAAGCCTTCAAGCGAATTTTGTATTCGAGCTTGGTTTGACTGGATTGCCTATCAAATGAAGTTTGAATTGACTGTTTTTGTTTTTATATATCTTCACATTTCCTTTTTGCCTGATTATGAATACTGCTCGACCCATGCATATCGAATCTGTTCTTTTTGTGCCAACTCTAAAATCCTAAACTTGAAAATACATCACCTCCACCTTGATGAATGCCTTCATCTTGAAATAAGTAACAATACAAACAATAAGTTGCATCTTCTATCACACTATACTCCAACCAATTATGATATCCTTTAAACCATTTAGGGTTGAAATGACGCTTTAAGCCCGAAAAATCTCTTTGAGGAAACTTATGATATCGGGATTGGCAAGGACCTCTTCAGAGGTATTCTCTTGGCCAAATACATAGACATCTCCTTAAAGTTGGTCCCAAATTCTATTTAAACACTCCAACTAACACTTGTACCTATTGAACACTTTAACCCCAATAGAAGTGTACCTATTGAACCCACCCGCTGATGTGACGAAATAAGTGACTTTTATCCAAACTTTGAGCGCGTGACTACTTAAATATAATAATAATTTTTTCCTTTCTTCTTTATCCGTATCTCCTTTCTCTGTCTAACACCCACTTCACCCACTTCAGAAGTGGCCGGTGACATCGTCGGTAGAGAGCACTATAACAATTTTGAAGATGACCTGGTAGTGTGAAAGTGTCGTTAAAAGGATGGTGGTCTTGAATTGACCGTCTGGTTATTGTCGATAATGGTCCCAAGAGATGGCGGTGAAGATGCAGTATATTTGGTAGTGTATATGATGGCCGAAAGAGACGATGGTTTAAGGTGAAAGCACAACAAAAATATGTCTTGGTAGTGAAATGACCTTAATGGGTTACAAGTTTTGCTCAGATGGTTTAATAACTGGAGAAGATGAAGGCAATATTGATGCAAAAATGGAGGTAATTGTATGAAATAGAAAAGCAATATTGGTATTGGTGGCGAACCGGTGTCTGCAGTGGAGTTTTTAATTAGAAAATGTGATTCTTTTTTTTATAAAAATATTGATTGTTTACCTTAATTAGAAAATAGAGTTAATATTGGACCATTCAAGCTTCTGAATTTTTCCATTGAAAGAGAAGCTATTGATTGTTTAGTCTGAAAGCATTGACATAACGGGAAGGGGGAATAACAGTGGGGTTCTTTTCTCTTTCTTTTGTTTTTTATTTTTTGTTTTTTCTCTTGGCTTGTTTTTATTCGTTAATTTTGCCATGTCACGTGCGTGCAGTTCACTTGCCTAGTTTTACTTCCACACATTATGAGGGGTGTTCAATAGGTACACTTCGATTGAGTTAAAGTGTTCAATAGGCACAAGTGTTAGTTGGAGTGTTTAAATGGAATTTGGGACCAACTTTAAGGGGTTGTATATGTATTTGGACTATTCTCTTCTAATCTCATCACGCTCATTTGGATGAAAGTCTCTAATGGGTTATCTCTCCTTTGGATCCGTCTTTAAAGAATCGAGATCTATTCCTTGTCTCTGTTTTTTAGAGGACTGAGGTTGTTCTACTAATTGGTTCAAATTTTCTTCCACAGGAGTAGCAATTAGAGAGGATGAACTTGATTGTGGCAACTTGGAAGATACCGGAGGATAAAATCTCTTCATTGTAACATAAATTGGATTACCAAATTAAATTCGAATTAGAAGAATAATTTAAATAAACTTAAATTTAAACTAACATTTATTCATTCTTCACCAATAATTTAATTTTCTTTTATTTTACATATCATTATATTATAAAACAGTTAGATGAAATTTTAATTATCATTAAAGAGCTTTGGACCACAACTTTGGAAGTTCAAAATGTGAGTTATTGTTTTCATCATAACTTTTCTTGAAGAAACAAAGAGAACAAATAAAAAAATCAGCAATGCATTTTCTAAGATGAGCAAGTATTTTAAAGCAGATTACTTATATCATGGAATAATTGAATTAATTGAAAGGAACACCTATATAATGCATTTATCCAAAACAGATACACCCATACACTTAGAAAATAAGATTAGTCTGAATTCAATGTGTTATAGTCAATTAGTCATCCCTAAATCACTTAATGATAAGGTAGACCTGATGGTGATAGTTGACGGTGAGAGAGTGAGAGGCGACAACCAACACGAAACGATATTGGCTAATGGCAGGAGACAATTATGGAAGGAAGCAATATAACCTTTAAATTGAACTAAAAGAGAGAGAGAGAGAGAGAGAGAGAGAGAGAGAGAGAGAGAGAGAGAGAAAGGGAGGTAGAGAGAGAGAGGCAACCGACATTTTTATGAAATATGCAGAGAATAGAGAAGGGTTTCGGAATTGGGGCTATTAGTTTGGGAATTGGGGTGCTGTATTTTAGACATAAACGACGTTGTATTTAAATAGGAAAACTGTATAAAAAAAAGAGTTCGGACTAGTTTCGAACTCAAGACCTTGAGAAAAATTTGAACCCACTTTGCCAAAATAATTTTTATACATAAAACGTTCTTAGAAATATAAAATATACTTATATATATAGTGTTATTTTTTGACGAAGCGGGTTCATTTGAACCCTCTTGACCCTACGTGGGTCCGCCCCTGTATGAATATATCTGTGTTTGTCTAAATGCATTATATAGGTGTTCTTTTCAATTAACTCAATTATTCCATGATATAAATAATCTGCTTTAAAATACTTGCTCATCACTAGAAAATGCATTGCTGATTTTTTTATTTGTTCTCTTTGTTTCTTCAAGAAAAGTTATGATGAAAACAATAACTCACATTTTGAACTTCCAAAGTTGTGGTCCAAAGCTCTTTAATGATGATTAAAATCTCATCTAACTGTTTTATAATATAATGATATGTAAAATAAAAGAAAATTAAATTATTGGTGAAGAATGAATAAATGTTAGTTTAAATTTAAGTTTAATTAAATTATTCTTCTAATTCGAATTTAATTTGGTAATCCAATTTATGTTACAATGAAGGGATTTTATCCTCCGGTATTTTTCAAGTTGGCACAATCAAGTTCATCCTCTTTAATTGCTGCTCCCGTAGAAGAAAATTTGAACCAATTAGTAGAACAACCTCAATCTTCTAAAAACAAAGACAAGGAATATATCTCGATTCTTTAAAGACTGATCCAAATGAGAGATTACCCATTAGAGACTTTCATCCAAATGAGCGTGATGAGATTAGAAGAGAATACCTCCGAAGAGGTCCTTGCCAACTCTGATATCATAAGTTTCCTCAAAGAGATTTTTCGGGCTTAAAGCTCCGTTTCAATCCTAAATGGTTTAAAAGATATCATAATTGGTTGGAGTATAGTGTGATAGAAGATGTAACTTATTATTTGTATTGTTACTTATTTCAAGATGAAGGCATTTATCAAGGTGGAGGTGATGTATTTTCAAGTTTAGGATTTAAGAATTTGCACAAAAAGAACAGATTAGATATGCATGGGCCGAGCAGTATTCATAATCAGGCAAAAGAAAAGTGAAGATCTATAAAAATAAAAACAGTGAATTCAAACTTCATTTGATAGGCAATCCAGTCAAACCAAGCTCGAATACAAAATTCGCTTGAAGGCTTCAATTGAGGTGGTGAGACTCCTATTGAATCAAGAATTGACATTCCGTGGACATCGTGAAGATGAATCATCATTAAACAAGGGTAACTTTCTTGAGATTCTTTCATGGTATGCAAAGAGGTGCGATAAAATTCGTGATCTTGTGTTGAAAAAGGCTCCAAAGAATGATCAGTTGACTTCTCATAAAATTCAGAAAGACATTATCATTGCATGTAAAATTGAAACAGTTAAAGCAATTATGGACGATCTAAATGGACACATTTTTGCTCAAATCTACAAGGACTTGTTGATCTTTCTGAAACACTAGTTAAGGCAAAGAAGCATTTGAATTATCCATTTGTGTTTCCCCTTGTGAAATTTGCTTTGCTTCTACCCGTTGCCACTGCTACCGTTGAAAGAACTTTTTCGGCGATGAAGTTGATCAAGTGTGAATTGGAAACCGAATAAATGACGAATTCATGAGCGGTTGTTTGGTACTTTATGTAGAAAGAAAAATATTTAACACCATTTCTGATGAAACTATTATGAATACGTTTTAGGAAATGAAAACTCGTAGACGACAGTTGTAATAATATATTTTATTAATATATTTTTTTGTTGACCTCTTTATATATTTGCTTCTTTGCATTTTGAACCTGCTTGATAAAAATTCTGGGTCCGCCACTGCACTCATACACTTAAAAAACATCTGAATCCAATGTGTTATAGTCAATTAGTCAT
Organism: Nicotiana tabacum; assembly: GCF_000715075.1. Taxonomy (NCBI): domain Eukaryota; kingdom Viridiplantae; phylum Streptophyta; class Magnoliopsida; order Solanales; family Solanaceae; genus Nicotiana; species Nicotiana tabacum. The sequence continues at coordinate 61,044,430 of NC_134096.1, forward strand.
CCCTAAATCACTTAATGATAAGATAGACCTAATTTATATGTACAAAAAAAAGATTAGAAATAAGAGAGAAACCTGATGGTGATAGTTGACGGTGAGAGAGTGAGAAGCGACAACCAACACGAAACGATATTGGTTAATGGTAGGAGACGGATATGGAAGGAAGCAATATGACCTTTAAATTGAACTAAAAGATTCAGTAGAGAGAGAGGTAGCCAACATTTTTTATGAAATATGAAAAAATAGGAAAACTGTATACAAAAATAAAAGAGTTCTGACCGGTTTGGAACTCAAGACCTTGGGGAAAATTTGAACCCACTTTTCCAACAAGCTATTCGTCTTCAATGTTTCAAGTGGGATCAAAAATAGCGTATACATAAAACGTTCTTAGAAATATAAAATATACTTATATATACAGTGTTACCGAGGAACAAAGTTGTACAAGATACCCAACCTAAGGATTATATGTACTTGTAATATAGTACTCAAGAATGTACTATATTACAAGTACATATAATCCTTAGGTTGGGTATCTTGTACAACTTTGTTCCTCGGTAACACTGTATATATAAGTATATTTTATATTTCTAAGAACGTTTTATGTATACGCTATTCAGCTTGTTTACATGAGAACCTAATTACGCATTGGACAAAAGAAGATGGTTTCTTTGAAAGTCCATCATTCCACAAGCGTTTGTTGTTATAAGCTTTCTTTTGCAGTAACATTTAACAGAAATGCCAAAACCTGCAGTTATAGAACTTAAGCAACACTAAAAAAGCAAATGCAAGAGTACTAATTCATCTCTATCAATTTTAAGATTTCCAAAAGTAACAAAACTGCAGAGCACACAACTACCTACCTCACAAGGAAGGGAATAGAAGAAAGGGAAAATAAAAATTCAAGCCTTTAGCAGAATCTCAAAAGATGGAGGCAATTTTGCCAAGTGCTTGAATGTTTGTAACATATGAATTGTTTCAAAAGAAAGTATTGAGTTGTTCCTCTTTAGCTGGCTCTGGAAAGTACTTTGTTAGAGTAGTAATAGCAGGTACCTCTAAATGAAGAAAAAACTCCCTGCAATGCATAGACTTCAGTTCAAGACCAGAAGAGATGAGACACATATCAAAATCCATATTTTGTCTCCTATAAATTGCTGAAATATTCTAGCATCATACCATTAGCTGATAAAGCTTATCAATTTGCAGCTCAATACTCTTCTTAAAAGAAGAAAAAGTGGCAAGAAGAATGAAATTGGTTAACAGAGATAGTAGCATATGCATGAAACAAGATCCAGTAACATAGAAGTGTCAAGAATGAACTAACTTCAAGTTTTTCCGTTAGAACTCATAACTTTTGATCTTATAAATTAACTATCAGAACTCATTCAGCAACCTCTACACTTCCATAAGCATTTAGATTTTCTAACATCTTAGCCTCTTGAAAAATATAAAGTGATTGGAGTCAACACGCTCATTCAAAAACCTTTAAACTTTCATGAGCACTTCGATTTCTTAACATCTTAGCTTTGGCAGTTCACGAGTTCTTTAGGAAACGTCTACAACCAAACATCATAAAATCTTTGGGCTTCGTGGTATGACTATTTGGTAGCTACAACTACTATTTTTTGATTTTCTGCAGTATTCCGTTATAGCTGAGATAAAAATATTTGCTATTGCTAGATGGTAGGTCACTCTGTTATTGAAAAACTCACAACATCAGAAATTTCAAGATCTTATAATCTTAAACAGTATTGTTCATAGTGGTTGAGAGAGTCGTCTTTATTCCACTAGGTTAGAGTTCGAGCCTGGTACCCTAACAAACAAACAAACAAAAATCTTTCAGTCTTATGATAAATGACTTAAACGAATTCATGCTAAAACTGAGCAGTGTAAAAAACGATAACAATTTGGTTATAATAAATTAAGACGAATCAACAGTTTAATAGTGCAACTGCTGCTAGAGAAATAAAGCTCCATAAAGGGTTCTCAAAGGACAAGAAAAATGTAAAAAGTATCACAAGAAAGCTTAATAACCATATGCTCTTCTTGGCACTATTGGAGCATGAGCTGCTTCAGTTAAAAAAAAAGGGTGAAAGATTCAAGTAGGTTATACATCGACTCATGAGGCAACTAATTGTTATGTTTTGAGTTGTCTACTCTCCTAAGAATTAAAGAAAAGAATGGTACACAACAGAACAAAGAAGCACACATAAAAACATCAGAAAAATACACTATAAGGATCAATGTACTCTTTTTCTTCAAAACAATTGCTATGAGATTTCTCAAATAACATCAACCTGTTGTTATTTTAGTTAAAGTGAAACCAAATTTTAAAATGCACAAATAAGAGATAGTATATCAATACGACCAGTAAGTGAAAGAAGAAAACAAGTCATAATTTTAATTACATTTGTTCAATTGATCGTCAAAACATGTATGTATAAGCCTAAAAGTCAAAAGTGAGCTACAACAGAGACTTTCTCTACCTGGAAATATTACTCAAACATCACCGCGAAGGTATACTGCTAAAATGTAATGACTGACTATAGAATTGAACAGATAAAGCAGAAACTATAAGAGCGTCTAACCAACATGGTTGCCAATAGATTAGACAGTCTAGACATTGTAATCCTCACTGCTAGCTAGATTATTATTTTATTTTTAAAAGTAAAAGGATAAATTAAGATATATAGGTAACAATTATCATTTTTATTCTCATTTAATGCAAAAGCTTGTAACACCACATTCAATAGTATAGACAAATGAGTGAACTCATTTTGTCCAACACCAGCTGTTCAAGTAAGTTTAAACATAATACATTCGATTTAGTTTAAACACAATACATTCGATTTATACAAGTAAATAATAGAAAACGAAAAAGAAAAGTTACGAAGCTTCGACGTTAATGAAAATAAAAAGGGAAAAATCAAATAAAATAGAATAGACAATGAAATAGCACCAGATTGACTCTATCAATTTGTTGGGAGTGATTCAATAATCGAGCTGTTACTTGCCGATCCTTTTCTTTTGGTTTTCTTCCTTTCTCCATAGAAATATTTAGGTAATTATTAAATTTTCAGCGCCTGAATGGCTAAGATATGCAAAAATGGTTCAGAGCTGCATTTTCAAATTAGATCATTCTCTGGATGATGTTATAATAAGTTGTTCCTTATTGCGTCATTGTAATCACACCAAGATAGATAAATGATTTCTTTGAACACTTGCATGTGATCTCAAAACAATTAATGCACCAGTTATCTCTCTTGCTTATTTTTTTAAATAAGTATCTCTCTGTGCTTTCAGCCTTTTTCATCAGGGAAAGAAAGTTAAATTTCTCACAAGCATAGAATGTTGAAAACAACGGAGGACCTGAGAATGAAAAATGGAATAGTTGTTCATTTGAGCTTGCCTTACCGTTACTGCTTCGGGTTAAACTACAAAACTAAACTATCTGCCCAAGACCAGAGAAAGTTAAAATGACAAAATCAGTGAATATTTGCTTTGAATTAAGTTTAATTTACTTTCACATGAGAGAAATAAAAGGGAAACCAAAGTATTGTTGCAAAGACACCGCAAGGGCTATCTTCAGGTTGTACCACACCAATAGATGTATCGAGATCAAAACCAAACCCATTAAAATTTTTCTTTGAATCATTAGGGAAGTACAACATAAAAACTTTTGTACTTTTTACCTAGGCTAAACTTCTCATGAAAATTGTTACATTGATTCTTAAATCAGTGCAGATTATATATTTGTCACTTAAGCACTTTGGCCATTTCACTAATGAAATCTCCTGTTGTACTCTATAATTTCTCATAGTCCTTTTCTCATAATTGTACAACATAACTTAATACTCATTTGCCTAAAATTTGATGCAACTATAATACATAGAACTTCTTTTCTGCTCAGCCGTTCTGTGAGCTCATTTTGAACATAAGTATTATGATTGAAGGATGATGAATCATGAATGCACGGCATGAAGCGGCATGCGCGCCAAAGACAAAGGTACGGACGTGTGCGGCTAAGGCAATGTGCGGGCGGCAAAGAGTGTCGGGCGTGTGCGGCAAAATCATGGGCAGCAGGTTGCGGACAAAGACATTGGCGCGGAGCGATGTCAAAATCAGCCAAGGCTGGGCGCAATGCCAGCCTTGGGCGTGCAATAGCTGACAAACAAAAGGGGCACATGCTGTGCACATGCCAAAGCAGTGGGCCATTGTATTTTTGTAATGACTTGTATCTATGTCTGTTTAATGCTTGTATGTAATGTCATTTCGTGTGGGAAAAATAGCCTAAGTAGTTGGGGATGTCAACTACAATATTAGGACAGAATTAACAAAGCTGTGTACAAGGCAGGTTTCAGTGGAAGGTGGGGCCAGTACTCCACCAAAGAGCTGAGTGCTCCAGAAAACAGGGCCATGATAAATATTTTTCATTCCAAAGAATGCTCTGAAAAAGATACTCCTTTTTAATAAATCTACCTTTAGTGAGAATGCTAAGGAATAAATCCTGAAAAGCACCTTTATTCACACAAACAAAGCAAAAATACTCAGAAGCGAAGTAACTTGAATATGGTTAATTGCATAAGGAGTAGAGAAATGAAACTCAGTATGAAAGTTGCTAATGAAGAAGCCATAGTTGTCAAGATTAAAATATTTATAAAATTGTCCGAAGGGATTCAAAGACTTACTTGACTTTGTAAAGTTCTCCTCATCCTGCCTACACAACCCCAGTCCCCCACAGAACATTTCTGCAAATTTCAACAAATAATATCAAGAGCAAAATGCATATATTTGCAGTCCATAAATAGACATATATGGCATACAAAGAAAAAAGTTAAAAAAAAATTCCAAACAAATATCTTAAATAACCAACGTCCAAAATTATAACACCTATGATACCTTAGGCTAAAATCATATGTTGCATACAAATTTTCAGAACAGTCTAATGGTGAACCTGCGTCCACATACTTGCCGCCGATAATCCATATTCATTCTGTGATAAAAAGCTTTTTCAGGTTAGCCATTTTACCTCGTCATTTCTGAGTTTGCTACTCCTCTGCTACAATTGTTGGCTCTTCTAAGTCCTTTTTACACTTGAATTCTCTTGCATTTTCAACCCCCTTTGTAGATACTGTCAATAACTAAAAGAATTTATAAGTAGCAAGACCCAATCTTCCAACAACAAGCTTAATACTACAAATTTATTTACAGAAGTTTTGATTTAAGTAATTAATTAGTTCCAAAAGTCAAAAAGACATCAACGCGCAATCGATCCAATATAATACACAATTACATGCACCAGCTATCTAATTTCAAAGATGCATGTGAAGATCAGACAAAATTACTGGCATGCATCTAAAATATCTAGCAAAGAAATTATGAGGAAGAGTAGGAAATTAAAATTGAAGTTAAAATGCACAAACTTTCAAAGGAGTCCAAAAGGGATGGGTAAAAGTCAGTGCAAGAAAGGAAGAAAAAGGGAAAAATTTACAACAACTAAAAATGAAATTTATATATCATAAATGGGCTGGAATATACAGGAGATGATACCAAGTTAAAAGCAACGGAGAAAATACCGGAGAGAGGTGGGAGAAAAAGATCATTTGGAACTGGGTGTAATTTAAGAATAGCAAACGAGAAGAAGAGGCTTTACAGTATACACGTGTCCTTAAGGAGCAAATTACTAATTTACTCATAAAGCAGTTTATATTTACTGGAATGCCCTTCGTCGTCGTGTGTGTGGGGGTGGGGGGTTTACTTATTATATAGTTAAATAAAATATACTAATCACTACTAGAAACCCGCTAAATTTCGTTCGAGGCATTCCGACCGACATTGGTCGAAAAAAAATAACGACCGAAATCGGTCTGAAACAAAGTAAAATGGTCGAAAAAATCAAATAAAAAATTGTAAATAAGAATACCGACCGATATTGGTCGATTTATGTGGTTCCACAAAAAACAAAATTAAATTTCCGACCGCTTTCGGTCGAAAAATGGTCGATCTTTGACCAAAGACTATTCAGACTTGCATACTATCTACAAAAATAATGATTAATTAAAAAATTTATAGAATATTTACTGTCGTCGGTCGAAATTTTTAATTTAATTTTTTTCCGTCCTACGCCAATTATTTTTTTTATAATAAATAATTATTTATCATATAATTATAAAATTTCTGATCGATATCGGTCGGAAATTGAAAATTATATATATATATATATATATATATATATATATTTATATACACATACATACGCACACACACAAATTTTCAAATTGTGTGATTTGACCGAGTATATGATGTTATTGCTACAACTTATATTTTAATATAACACTACATCTTATAGCACTATACATTTTGTTTTAAATAAGTTACCGACCGAAATCGGTCGGTATTAGTGGTCAAAATGGTCAAACACTTATACACACACACACATATATATTGTTGCTACAACTTAAGTTTTAATAGAGCACTACAACTTATAACACTAAATATTTAATTATTTTTTAATAAGTTACATATATAAATCGGTCGGTATTGGTGGTCAAAATGGTCAAACACTTATAGATTATTGTTACTTACAATCTACGTATATATAACATCCTAAATTGAATATATATTTATATACATACACATACAATATCGGTCGGTATGTGTGTGTATGTGTTTGTGTATATTTGTATGTATGTATGTATGTATGTATGTATGTATGTATGTATGTATGTATATATATGTATATATGTATGTGGGTGGTGCGTGTGCGATTACCTAAATTGAATATATATTTATATACACACACATATAGACACACGCGCGCGCACAAACACACACACACACATTTTAAGCAATCACATTTTATTTTTAAATAAGTTACCGACCGAAATCGGTCGGTATTATTGGTCAAAATGGTCAAACACACACACACACACACATGAATATATATACAACAACATATACTCGGTCAAATCACACGATTGGAGAATATATATATATATATATATATATATATATATATATATATATATATATATATATATATATGTGTGTGTGTGTGTGTGTGTATGTGTGTAACGACCCGACCGGTCGTTTCGAGAGTTATAACCCTGTTTTTCCCATTCCTACTTTTTTTTGTGTTATTCAGCTATATTATGTGTATATCGGGTTAGTTGGTTCGAGTCCGGAAGGAACTCGGAGTGAAATGAGACACTTAGTCTCATAATTAAAAATTTTAAGTTAAAAAAGTGGACCGGATACTGACCTATATGTAAACGATCTCGAATTTGAATTTTGATGATTCCAATAGCTCTGTATGGTGATTTTGGGCTTATGAGCGTGTACGGAATATTATTTGAAAGTCCGTAGAGGAATTATTAGGCTTGAAATGCCGAAAGTTTTATTTTTGAGAAGTTTGATCGGGGGGGTTGACTTTTTGATATCGGGGTCGAAATCCGATTCTGAAAATTGAAATACCTCTGTTATGTCATTTATGACTTGTGTGCAAAATTTGAGGTCAATCGGACGTGATTTGATAGGTTCCGGAGTTATTTGTAGGAATTAGAAATTTCAACGTTCATTAGGCTTGAATTGGGTGTAATTCATGGTTTTAGCATTGTTTGAGGTGATTTGAGGATTCGACTAAGTTCGTATGATGTTTTAGGACTTGTTGGTATTTTTGGTTAAGGTCCCGAGGGCCTCGGATGAGTTTCGGATGGTTAACGGATCAAAAATTGAACTAGAATAGTTGCTGCAATTTTGTTCTGTTGGAAATTGCTTCTGCCCAGAAATCGAAGCCCAGATCGAGCTCAGGGTCGAGGGCCACGATCGAAGCCCAGATCCAGCTCAGGGTCGAGGGCCACGATCGAAGCCCAGATCGAGTTCAGGGTCGAGGGCCACGATCGAAGGCATGATCGAGCCCAGGGTCGAGGGTCACGGTCGAAGACCGGGTCGAAGACATAATCGAGGGTCAAGATCGAGAACCAGGATCGAGGGGCAGGACCGAGGACCAGGATCGAGGACCTCGATCGAAGGCCAAGATCGAGGCAGAACCGAGGATGTCTGGGCAGAATTATAAAAACAGGGACTTCGTCCCATTTGCTATTTTTGACAAATTGGAGTTTGAGGAGAGGCGATTTTGATATATTTTCGAGAAAAACTTGAGGTAAGTCCCTTGTGATCATTTCTACTCCATAATATTGAATTATCATCGAATAATCCGACTAGATTACATGATTTTGAGGTGTAAATCAGAGATTGGAACTTGGAAAATTTGGAAATAAGATTTGTAGATTTGAGGCTCGAGTTGAGGTCGGATTTTGGTAAAATTGGTATGGATAGACTCGTAGTTGAATGGGTTTTCGGATTTTGTAACTTTTGTTGGGTTCTAAGACGTGGGCCCCACATGCGATGTTTGAGCCAATTTCGGGTTTTGGTCTAAGTTTGAAGCTTTTCTTGTGGAATTCATTCCATTAGCGTATATTGATGGTATTATACTGATTGTGAATAGATTTGGAGCATTTGGAGGCAGAGTCCAGAGGCAAGAGCATTGCGGGGTAGAGATTTGACTGGTTTGAGGTAAGTAACGATTGTAAATCTAGTCCTGAGGGTATGAAATCCTGGATTTCGTATCACTCTATTATTTTGAAGTGACGCACATGCTAGGTGACAGGCGTGTGGGCGTGCACTGCTGGGGATTTGTGACTTGGTCAGTCCCGTAGCAACTGTAAAGTTGCATACTTTGTTGAAACTATTTGATACTTATATGTTTTAGAAAGAATTTCTGTAAATTGGGCTGAATGCCATATTTGGGCCTTGCGCCAATGCTGTTTGGACCCTTAGGGGCTGTTTCATATCAGCCTCTCACTGTTTTCGATTAAAAATCTATACTCAGTCATGTTTATATTTGTTTACCGCATAACTCAGTTTTATGACTCTATTTTGATGCATATAAGTGTTTTGGGCCGAATACCCTGTTTTACTGAAATGCCCGAGGGCCTGATTTGTGAGGATGAGTGTGGATCGGGGCTGCCCGCCTGCAGCATACTTTATGACTGAGTGAGGCCGAGGGCCTGATTTGTGAGGATGTGCGTGGATCGGGACTGCCCGCCTGCAACATACTTTATTATTATCGCACGTGAGTTGTCCGTGCAGATTATAACGCTTTGGCTGAAGGAACCCCTCCGGAGTCTGTACACACCCTAGTGAGCGCAAGTACCTACTGAGTGCGAGTTCCGAAAGCCGAGTGCTGAGTGCCGAGTGCTGAGTGACCGGGAGGCATGAGTGATTGTGAGGTATGCCCGAGTGGCAAGAGTGATTGTGAGGTATGCCCGAGTGGCACGAGTGACTGTGAGGTTTTCCCGAGGGGCTATTTATGATTTCATCATTTTACTCACCTTTGCATTGAGCCTTTATTTGAAAAACTGTTGGAAAAAATATTTTTAAATAATTTTTACTGGAACTGGGTTTAAACGAGATGTTTGATTCAAATCCTAATTTTTTTTAAAAATATGTGGTATTTTACTGAGATTTCTTGATATGAACGTTATATGCTTTATTGCTCGTCACTACTGCTCAGTCTTTATTTATTATTGTTACTTACTGAGTTGGCGTACTCACGTTACTCCCTGCACCTTGTGTGCAGATTCAGGTGTAGCTGGACACGGTAGCGGTTATTGAGTGTTTTGGTTGCAGATTGTTTTGGAGATAGCAAGGTAGCTGTTTGGCGATCGCAGCCCCTACTCTTCTCCATCTTATCTTCCTCTACTAGTATTTAGCTATTTTCCAGGCTGAGTTAGCCTTGATATTGTTAGACAGATTATAGTAGATGCTCATGACTAGTGACACCCCGATGTCGGACTTTTTTTTTTCGCACTTTTGTTTTTCTTTGATTTGAACTCTTTAAATAGAGGTTTTATGTTAAATAACCTTGAAATTATCTTTGAAATGAAAATATCATTTTGTTTTGGAAATGAGTCGGCTTGCCTAGTTCCACGATAGGTGCCATCACGACAGGGGTTAGTTTTGGGTCGTGACAGATTGGTATCAGAGCCTAGGTTACATAGGTCTCACGAGCCATGAGCGGGTTTAGTAGAGTCTTGCGAATCGGTACGGAGACATATGTACTTATCTTTAGGAGGCTGCAGAACCTTTAGGAAACTCCACATTCTTGAATTCTTGTCATGCGAATCTGTTGATTCTAGTAACTAAACACCTGTTGTTTCATTCTCTCACAGATGGTGAGGACTCGTGCTACCGGTCAGGAGGGCCAGCTACCAATACCACCAGCCAGGGCTGCGAGAGGCCGGGGCCGCGGTAGAGGCCGTGGTAGGGGCAAAGGTGCAACCCGTACAGTAGTTGGGGCAGTACCTACAGATCCACCGGTTGTCCAAGATCAGGACCAAGTTTCAGTGTTGATGCACCAGCTCAGGCACCACATGTGCCTATTGTGATTCTAGGCCTTCAGGAGGCCCTAGCTCAGATTCTGACAGCGTGTACTAGCCTTGCTTAGGCGGTCTCTATTTCGACGGCCGCAACCACTTCTTAGGCCAGGGGAGGCACTCAGACTCCCGTCGCTCGCACACCCGAGTAGGTTATTCAGGGACTTCAGACACCAGAGGCACCACCAGCCCATCCGGTTGCTGTTTCTCAGGATTATGTGGTTCCTGCTATGCCTGAGGATGATCGGCGTAGTTTGGAGAGGTTTGGGAGATTTCAGCCGCCACCTTTCAGTGGCACAGAGAGAGAGAGGATGCTCAGGACTTTTTGGATAGGTATCAGAGGATACTTCGTTCTGCTGGTATTTTGGAGACTTGTGGGGTCTCATTCACTACCTTTCAGTTTTCTGGGGCTGCACTTAGATAGTTGGAGACTTACGAGAGGCGTGCCTCGATCCCGCAGAGAGGAGCTGCGTAGACAGTTTGAGCAGCTACGCCAGGGTGATATGTCTGTGATGCAGTATGAGATGCGGTTCTCCGAGTTGGCCCGTCATGCTATCTGGTTGGTTCCCACGGACAGAGAGAGGATCATGAGGTTTATTGATGGCCTCACTTATCAGCTACAATTGCTCATGACCAGGGAGCGAGTTTCGGGTGCTACCTTTGATGAGGTTGTCGACATTGCTCGGCAGATTGAGATGGTTCGCGGTCAGGATAGGGTTGAGCGGGAGGCCAAGAGGCCTCGTGGTCAGGGTGGATTCAGTGGTGCTCCTTTTGGGGCTCAGTTCCAGCACGGTAGAGATCGTCATTTCAGACAGGCTTAGTCAGCTCGGCCATTTCATCGGGGTGCATCATCTGGCCATGGTTCTCACAGTTCTCATCAGGGCCACTCATCACTCAGTGCCCTTCTAGTTCAGAGTACGTCCCGTGCTCCACCTGTTCAGGGCTCTTCCATGCCAGGTTCTTCTACCAGTCATCTCGGTACTAGGGGTTCCCTTCAGTTTCCGCCGCCAGCACCAGGGAGTTATTTTGAGTGTGGGGATCTTGGGCATATGTGGAGGCAGTGTCCTCGTCGTCATGGAGGTTTATCTCAGCAGAGGAGTCAGCCTCCGACTACAACACCAACTACCTCACCATCCACCCAGTCAGCTCGGGGTGGAGGTCAGTCAGCTAAGGGTCGCCCTAGAGGGGGAGGCAGATCAGGGGGTGGTCAGGCCCGTTTCTATTCTCTCCCTACCAGACCAGATGCTATTGCTTCAGATGCTGTGATTACAGGTATTGTCTCAGTTTGCCACAGAGATGCCTCAGTATTATTTGACCCTGGTTCTATGTATTCATATGTTTCCTCGTATTTCACCCATTTTCTGGATATGCCCCGTGAGTCCTTAGTTTCATCTGTATATGTATCTACTCCTGTGGGCGATACTATTATTGTAGACCGCATATATCAGTCATGTATGGTGACTATTATGGGTTTGGAGACCCGAGTAGATCTATTGTTGCTCAGTATGGTTGGCTTTGATGTGATATTGGGTATGGATTGGTTATCTCCATGTCATGCTGTTCTAGATTGTCACGCTAAGACGATGGTGTTGGCTATGCCGGGAATTTCGAGGGTTGAGTGGAGCGGTTCTGTAGATTATGTACCAAGTAGGGTGATTTCATATTTGAAGGCTCAGCGCATGGTTGAGAAGGGTTGCCTATCTTATTTGGATTTTGTGAGGAATGTTAGTACAAAGACTCTTGTCATTTATTCTGTTCCGGTGGTACGTGATTTTCTGGATGTATTTCCTGCAGACCTACCGGGCATGCCGCCTGACAGGGATATTGACTTTGGTATTGATTTGGTGCCGGGCACTCAGCCCATTTCTATTCTACCGTATCGTATGGCACCGATGGAGTTGAAGGAATTGAAAGAACAGCTTCAGGAACTCCTTGATAAGGGGTTTATTCGGCCTAATGTGTCACCTTGGGGTGCATCGGTTCTATTTGTGAAAAAGAAGGATGGTTCCATGAGAATGTGTATTGATTACAGGTAGTTGAACAAGGTCACAGTCAAGAACAAGTATCCTTTGCCTCGTATTGATGATTTATTCGACCAGCTTCAGGGAGCGAGGGTGTTCTCCAAGATTGATTTGATGTCCGGTTATCACCAGCTGAAGATTCGGGATTCAGATATTCTCAAGACAGCCTTCAGATGTGAGGGTTGTATTGCAGAGATTGAGGGAGGAGAAGCTTTATGCAAAGTTCTCTAAATGTGAGTTTTGGCTCAGTTTAGTAGCATTCTTGGGGCACGTGGTGTCCAGTGAGGGTATTCAGGTGGATCCGAAGAATATAGAGGCAGTGCAGAGTTGGCCCAGACCGTCCTCAGCCACGAAGATTAGGAGCTTTCTCGGTTTGGCGGGTTACTATCGTCGCTTTGTGGAGGGATTTTCATCTATTGCATCTCCCTTGACCATATTGACCCAAAAGGGTGCTCCATTCAGGTGGTCGGATGAATGTGAGGAGAGCTTTCAGAAGCTCAAGACTGCTTTTACCACAGTTCCAGTTTTAGTTTTGCCATCAGCTTCAGGTTCTTACACCGTGTATTGTGATGCCTCGAGGATAGGCATTGGTTGTGTTTTGATGCAGGAGGGTAGGGTGATTGCCTATGCCTCGCGCCAGTTGAAGACCCATGAGAAGAACTATCCTATCCATGATCTTGAATTAGTAGCTATTATTCATGCCTTGAAGATTTGGCGTCATTATTTGTATGGGTTCATTGTGAGATCTATACTGATCACCGGAGTCTACAGTATCTGTTAAAGCAGAAGGATCTTAATTTGCATCAGCAGAGATGGTTGGAGCTTCTTAAGGACTATGATATCACTATCTTGTACCATCCGGGGAAGGCCAATGTGGTGGCTGATGCTTTGAGTCACTGGGTAGAGAGTTTGGGAAGTTTAGCATATCTTCCAGCAGCAGAGAGACCTTTGGCATTAGATGTTCAGACCTTGGCAGGCCAGCTTGTCAGATTGGATATTTCGGAGCCTAGTCGGGTATTGGCTTGTGTGGTCTCCAGGTCTTCTCTTTATGATCATATCAGGGAGCATCAGTATGATGACCCTCACTTGCTCGTTCTTCAGGATAGGGTTCGGAGAGGTGATGCTAGGGATGTGACTATTGGTGATGACGGGGTGCTGAGAATACAGGGCCAGATATGTGTGCCTAATGTAGATGGGCTTCGAGAGCTGATTCTTGAAGAGGCACACAGCTCGCGGTATTCCATCCATTCGGGTGCCGCGAAGATGTACCAGGATTTGAGGCAGCACTATTGGTGGAGGCGGATGAACAAGGATATAGTTGGGTTTGTGGCTCGGTGTCTAAACTGTCAGCAGGTTAAGTATGAGTATCAGAGACCGGGTGGCTTGCTTCAGAGGTTACAGATCCCGGAGTGGAAGTGGGAGCGAATCACTATAGACTTTGTAGTTGTGCTCCCACGGACTTCGAGGAAGTTCGACGCTATTCGGCTGATCAAGCCCGCGCCCTTCATTCCATTTGGTACTACTTACTTTTCAGAGCGGTTGGCTGAAATTTACATCCGAGAGATCATTCGCCTGCATGGTGTCCCAGTTTCCATCATTTCAGATAGGGCTACTCAGTTCACATCGCAGTTTTGGAGGGCTGTGCAGCGAGAGTTGGGTACTCAGGTTGAGTTAAGCACATCTTTTCACCCTCAGATGGATGGGCAGTCCAAGCGCACTATTCAGATATTGGAGGACATGTTGCGTGCTTGTGTCATTGACTTTGGGGATTCATGGGACAAGTTTCTGCCACTCGTGGAGTTTACATATAACAACAGTTACCAGTCGAGTATTCAGATGTCTCCGTACGAGGCTTTGTATGAGAGGAGGTGTAGATCTCCGGTTGGATGGTTTGAGCCGGGTGAGGCTAGGCTCTTAGGTACAGACTTGGTCCAGGACGCATTAGATAATGTGAAATTGATTCAGGAGTGGCTTCGCACGACGCAATCTAGGCAAAAGAGCTACGCGGATAGGAAGGTCCGTGATGTGTCTTTTATGGTTTGGGAGAAGGTTTTGCTGAATGTATCACCCATGAAGGGTGTTATGAGTTTTGGGAAGAGGGGCAAATTGAGCCCCCGGTTCATTGGGCCTTTTGAGGTGCTTAAGAGGATAAGAGAGGTGGCTTATAAGCTTGCCTTGCCACCCAGCTTATCGAGTGTGCATCCAGTGTTTCATGTTTCCATGCTCCAGAATTATATTGGAGATCCGTCCCATGTTTTGGATTTCAGCACGGTTCAGTTAGATGGTGATATGACTTATGATGTGGAGCCGGTGGCTATTTTGGATCGGCAGGTTCGAAGGTTGAGGTCAAAGGATATAGCTTCAGTGAAGGTGCAATGGAGAGGTCAGCCTGTGGAGGAGGCCACTTAGGAGACCGAGCGTGAGATGCGGAGCAGATATCCATGCCTATTCGAGACTCCAGGTATGTTTCTAGACCCGTTCGAGGATGAACATATGTTTAAGAGGGGGAGGATGTAATAACCCGGCCGGTCGTTTCGAGAGTTATAACCCTGTTTTCCCCATTCCTACTTCTTTTTATATTATTCAGTTATATTATGTTATATCGGGTTAGTTGGTTCGAGTCCGGAAGGAACTCGGAGTGAAATGAGACACTTAGTCTCATAAATGAAAATTTTAAGTTAGAAAAGTGGACCGGATATGGACCTATATGTAAACGACCTCGGATTTGATTTTTGATGATTCCAATTGCTCTGTATGGGGATTTTGGGCCTAGGAGCGTGTCCGGAATATTATTTGAAAGTCCGTAGAGGAATTAGGCTTGAAATGCCGAAAGTTTTATTTTTGAGAAGTTTGACCGGGGGGTTGACTTTTTAATTTCGGGGTCCGAATCCGATTTTGAAAATTGGAATACCTCTGTTATGTCATTTAGGACTTGTGTGCAAAATTTGAGGTCAATCGGACGTGATTTGATAGGTTCCGGAGTTGTTTGTAGGAATTAGACATTTCAACGTTCATTAGGCTTGAATTGGGTGTAATTCATGGTGTTAGCGTTGTTTGAGGTGATTTGAGGATTTGACTAAGTTCGTATGATGTTTTAGGACTTGTTGGTATTTTTGGTTGAGGTCTCGAAGGCCTCAGATGATTTTTGGATGGATAACAGATCAAAAATTGAACTAGAACATCTGCTGTAATTTTCTTCTGTTGGAAATTGCTTATGCCCAGAAATCGAAGACCAGATCGAGCTCAGGGTCGAGGGCCACGATCGAAGCCCAGATCGAGCTTAGGGTCGAGGGCCACGATCGAAGGCATGATCGAGCCCAGGGTCGAGGGTCACGGTCGAAGGCCGGGTCGAAGACATAATCCAGGGTCAAGATCGAGAACCAGAATCGAGGGGCAGGACCGAGGAAGGATCGAGGACCTCGATCGAAGGCCAAGATCGAGGCAGAACCGAGGATGTCTGGGCAGAATTTTAAAAACAGGGACTTCGTCCCATTTGCTATTTTTGACAAATTGGAGCTTGGGGAGAGGCGATTTTGATATATTTTCGAGAAAAACTTGAGGTAAGTCCCTTGTGATTATTTCTACTCCATAATATTGAATTATGGTCGAATAATCTGTCTAGATTACATGATTTTGAGGTGTAAATCAGAGATTGGAACTTGGAAAATTTGGAAATAAGATTTGTAGATTTGAGGCTCGAGTTGAGGTCGGATTTTGGTAAAATTGGTATGGATAGACTCGTAGTTGAATGAGTTTTCGGATTTTGTAACTTTTGTTGGGTTCTAAGACGTGGTCCCCACAAGCGATGTTTGAGCCAATTTCGGGTTTTGGTCTAATTTTGAAGATTTTCTTGTGGAATTCATTCCATTAGCGTATATTGATGGTATTATACTGATTGTGAATAGATTTGGAGCATTTGGAGGCAGAGTCCAGAGGCAAGAGCATTGCGGGGTAGAGATTTGACTGATTTGAGGTAAGTAACGATTGTAAATCTAGTCCTGAAGGTATGAAACCCCGGATTTCGTATCATTCTATTATTTTGAAGTGACGCACATGCTAGGTGACAGGCGTATGGGCGTGCACTGCTGGGGATTTGTGACTTGGTCAGTCCCGTAGCAACTGTAAAGTTTCATACTTTGTTGAAACTATTTGATACTTATATGTTTTAGAAAGAGTTTCTGTAAATTGGACTGAATGCCATGTTTGGGCCTTGCGCCAATGCTGTTTGGACCCTTAGGGGTTGTTTCATAACATCCTCTCACTGTTTTCGAGTGAAAATCTATACTCAGTCATGTTTATATTTGTTTACCGCATAACTTAGTTTTATGACTCTATTTTGATGCATATAAATGTTTTGGGCCGAATGCCCTGTTTTACTATAATGCCCGAGGGCCTGATTTGTGAGGATGAGTGTGGATCGGGGCTTCCCGCCTGCAGCATACTTTATGACTGAGTGAGGCCGAGTGCCTGATTTGTGAGGATGAGTGTGGATCGGGGCTGCCCGCCTGTAGCATACTTTATTATTATCGCACGTGAGTTATCCGTGCAGTTTATAGCTCTTGGGCTGAAGGAGACCTTCCGGAGTCTGTACACACCCCCAGTGAGTGCAAGTACCTACTGAGTGCGAGTGCCGAGTGCTGAATGACTGGGGGACAAGAGTGATTGTGAGGTATGCCCGAGTGGCACGAGTGACTGTGAGGTTTTCCCGAGGGGCTGTTTATGATTTCATCATTTTGCTCACCTTTGCATTGAGCCTTTGTTTGAAAAACTGTTGAAAAAAATATTTTTAAATGATTTTTACTAGAACTGGGTTTAAACGAGATGTTTGATTCAAATCCTGATTTTTTTTAAAAACATGTGGTATTTTATTGAGATTTCCTGATATGAACATTATATGCTTTATTGCTCGTCACTACTGCTCAGTCTTTATTTATTATTGTTACTTACTGAGTTGGCGTACTCACGTTACTCTCTGCACCTTGTGTGCAGATTCGGGTGTAGCTGGACACGGTAGCGGTTATTGAGTGTTCTGGTTGCAGATTTTCTTGGAGATAGCAAGGTAGCTGTTTGGCGATCGCAGCCCCTGCTATTCTCCGTCTTATCTTCCTCTAGTAGTATTTAGCTATTTTTCAGGCTGAGTTAGCCTTGATATTGTTAGACAGATTATAGTAGATGATCATGACTAGTGACACCCCGATGTCGGGCTTTTCATTTCTGCACTTCTGTTTTTCTTTGATTTGAACTCTTTAAATGGAGGTTTTATGTTAGATAACCTTGAAATTATCTTTGAAATAAAAATATCGTTTTGTTTTGGAAATGAGTCGGCTTGCCTAGTTCCACGATAGGCACCATCACGATAAAGGTTAGTTTTGGGTCGTGACAATATATATATATATATAATTTAAAAATTAATTACCAACCTATTTTGGTAGGATATGTGTATTCAAACGGTCAAAAGGAACTTAATAATACCGACCAAATTTTTCGACCGAAGTCGGTAGGATATTTCTAATTAAGGGTACAAAGAACGAGTTTCTTCCCCATTTTGCTCTTTACTCTTTCTCTCACTCTTTCTTCCACATCCGTAAATCCTTCCCAAATCCCCCCCAAATCACCTCACCACTCCCTTTTCAACCAAAATCAAACCCCCCTTCCCCCCACTTCGTCTCTCCCGCGCCACCAATGCTTCTTCGCCACCACTGTTCCTACGCCACTACCACGCTACCCACTGCCGTGCCACTCCCAAAATCATACCCCTCTCCTCTACTTGAAGGTTAGTTATCTATATTTGTTAATTTTAGTTATTTAAATTCTTTCAATTGTATAAACTAGGGTTTACAATTTGGGATTTTGGGATTTTGTAACTAAAGTTTATTATGTAATTTAATTCTATAAATTAAATTGAATTATGATTAATATAACATGTAATGTATTTATTTTTTATGTAGATGGAATATCGTAGTTGGACTTTTAGGTAACATTAAATTATGATTTAGGGTTTATTAATATAACAATCTGACCGGTCGTTTTGTGTATTACAACCTTGTTCCCCCATTTGTTGTTCAATTTATGCTTTACAGTCATTATGTGACTTGCCGAGGTAAGTGGTCCGGGTCCGGTAAGTTTTGAAATGAATTGGAACACTTAGTTCCAAGGTTTAAAAACTTAAGTTGAAAAGGTTAATCGGATGTTGACTTATGTGTAATCGACTCCAGAATCAAGTTTTAATGATTCCAATAGCTATGTATGGTGATTTTAGACTTAGGAGCGCGTCCGAAAAATTATTTGGAAGCCAGTAGATAAATTCGGCTTGAAATGGCTAAAATAGAAATTTAAGTTTGGAATTTGACCGGGGGGTTGACTTTTTGATATCGGGGCCGGAATCCAGTTTTGAAATTTTTTATAGGTCTATTATGTCATTTATGACTTGTGTGCAAAATTTGAGGTCAATCGGACTTGATTTGATAGGTTTCGACATCGAATGTAGAAGTTAAAAATTCTTAGTTTCATTAAGCTTGAAAATGGGTATGATTTTTATTTTTAGTGTTGTTATGTGTGATTTGAGGCCTCGAGTAGGTCAGTGTAATGTTATGGAGCGTGTTGGTATATTCGTACGGGGTTCCGAGTGGCTCAGGTGAGTTTCGGACGTGGTTCAGATCGATTTAAATGTTTTGGAAGTTGCTGGAATTTTGGGTTGCTGATGCAACCGCTTCTGCGGAAGCTTGGTCGCAGAAAGTGAGCAGACTTTCGTAGAAGCGGACTGGACACTGCTGGGCAGGAGCTGTAGATGCAAAAGTTTGCGTGCAAAAGCGGTGATGCTGATCGCAAAAGCGGAAGAAACCGCAGATGCGGAGGAACCTGCGTAGAAGTGAGACCGTAGAAGCGGTGCCAAGGGTGTCTTGCAGGTGCGAGCGTGTTCCGCAGATGCGATGGTCGCAGATGCCACCTACTATCTGCAAATACAGAAATGCTGGGCAGAATGCCTTATATTTGAGGGTTCAACAGTTTTACCCATTTTCGGATTTTGGAGCTCGATTTGGACGATCTTGGAGAGGAAGTTTTCCACACAACTTGGGGTAAGTGTTCTTGACTCCCTTGTGATTATATTTCATGAATTAATCTTTATTTTTGGCGTATGATTATCGAATCTTCAAGAGAAATCGAAGGAAATTTCTATAATTTCATAAAACAAATATTTGAGTTTTGAATAACGATCCGGAGTCGGATTTGAGTGAAATTAGTATGGTTGAACTCGTAATTGAATGGGTTGTCTGATTTTGTGAGTTTCGTCGGATTTCGAGACGTGGGCTCCACTTTCGACTTTTCGAGAAGAGTTGGAAATTTTCAAATATTGCTAATTTGTAAGCACTGGAGTAAATTATAATTTATTCGCACGTTATTTGAATAGATACGGATAGTTTGGCTTGAATTGAGGAGATAGGAAGGCGTATGGAATTTGATACGCGCAGAATGGAATTTTCGGAGTATTATTTATCTTCCCCGACATTGGATTCGGCTTGTTCGAGGTAAGTAACTCTTCTAAACTTAGAGATGAGGGTATGAACCCTGAATATACGTGTTATGTGATGTGTTTGGAGGTGACACACATGCTAGATGACGGGCGTGTGGGCGTGCACCGTAGAAATTTATGACGTAATTGATTCCGTAGAATTTTGTAGTCAAATAATCTTGGCATTATCCATGCACTTTCATGTGGTAAAGAAATTGAGCTAAGAATCATATTAAAGATCATGTTTAGGCTACGTACCGATATTTTTGGACTCATATGGTCATTTTGCTATTGAATTAATTTTTTTAAAATGAACATTTCATGCTCAGTCATATTCATCCATTTGTGAGGATATTTATGGGATCGAGTTGCATCCCACAGCAGGCCATATTGGATTTATATATATTATTATTATATGAATCGGGGTTGCCCGCCTGCAGCAGGCCTTATGGGCTTTATTATTATATGGATCGGGGCTGTCCGCCTGCAGCATGCCTTATAGGCTTTATTATTATATGGATCGGGGATGCCCACCTGCAGCAGGCCATATCGACTTTATATCACGCTTGGGCTAAAGGAACCTCTTCGGAGTCTGCACCCCCCACAATGAGCGTAGATGATTTATATTCAGGATGAATTTCTCAGGGCATGGACTTGACTTATTTATTTATATTCGGGATGAATTTTCCAGGGCATGGACTTGCTTTATTTATTTATATTAGGGATGAATTTCTTAGGGCATGGACTTGCCTTATTTATTTATTTATTTATTTATTTATTTATTTATTTATTTATTTATTTATTTATTTATTTATTTATATTCGGGATGAATTTTCCTGGGCATGAACTTGCCTTATTTATTTATATTCGGGATGGACTTCCCAGGGCATGGTCTTACCTTATTTATTATTAATTGTGATGAATTTTTCCCTGAACATGAATTTTGTTCGAGTCATTCCCATAGTTGGACTCACCTGGGAGGTTGCTATAGGAGTTGCCCCTGGATGATCACTTAAATATTGCTTATCTTCCCTAAGGTCTGACATCATTAGTTGTAAAACAGGCATAAATCAGGTTGCATATTAGGCTATAATATATGTTTTTATAATTAATTATTCCAAAAAATTATATCTATATAAATGAAATATTAAATTAATCTTACCAAGTTTAGTTCCCACGAGAACAATTGGTATAGTAGGAGCATAGTGCCTTAACTCAGGTATCCACTGTTAATGATCAACAACGAGAATTTTTAGGAAACAATTAAGACAGATTTATCATACTTGTATGATTTCTTTCAACAAAAAATCACTTATATGGGGAGAAATAGTCAAATAATAACTGGCATTCAGTCACTCAATACTGTACAAGGCCAATCCATATATATATATATATGTTGGGATGAATCTTCCCTGGGTTGGATTGGCCATATACAGTACTGAGTGATTGAGTACTCTGAGAGTGTGAGTACATGAGTTCATCATTGTGCTGCATTGCATTAGATATGCACACTTGATATGTAAGCATAGTGAAGTATTGTTCCTCATGCCATTTGATAATAGAATTTCTTATCTATCGTTAAAGTTTTTGAGAAAAATCACAGACGTCAGAGTTACCCATACTTTCGGTGATTTTTGAGAAAAGATTTGAGTTTTACTGTTATACTTGAAAAGAAAATATTTACTTTTCAGAACCGTATACGAGCTGAGCATTTTATCGTTGAAGTTATTACTTGTGTTGCCTTCAATTATATTATTATGAATTATTATTGGTTATTGGACTTAGACTCTCACATTGGTACAAGCTCATCACTATTTTCAACCTAAGTTTAGGTTTGTTACTTATTGAGTGCATGTGGTCGGTTGTACTCATACTACACTTCTGCACCTTACGTGCAGATTTTGGATGTTGATGTTGCTGTACATGGCGGGAGCTGGATCTAAAGATGTACCTGCATTCTAGTCATTGCTGCCTCTTATTCATGGTAGCTTTAGAATTTTAATCTGTTCATGTATACTTCAAACATATGCTGTATTTTATTTCACACCAATTTTGTAAATTCTAATCTTAGAAGCTCATGATTTGTACTACTAGTCCTTGGGAAGTGTATTAGAGTCAGTTAAATATTAATTGAATCGGATTGTTGTTTGGCATACCTAACGGGTTGGGTTAGGTTCCATCATGGCTAGTTAAATTTTGGGTCGTGACAAGTTGGTATCAGAGCTCTAGGTTCATAGGTTCTAAAAATCATGAGCAAGTGTCTAGTAAAGTCTTACAAATCGGTATGATGACGTCCATACTTATCTTCGAAAGGCTGCAGGGCATTTAGGATAATTTTCCATCTTTCTTTCCTTATCGTGCGAAATTCATTCAGCTTGAAACATAACTCTTTGAATTCCTTCCACGCATTCGTATGCACATGTGAGTGCTCGGTATCAGCTGTGCATCGCCGGCTTGTGATTCCATAAATGAGGTTCGAGATATGTATTCTGTGTTTTAGTGATGGGCCAATCTGGAGGACTTGAGGCCAGGTTTAGACCGCAACTTAGGCTCTGTAACTGCAGTTATGTGAACTTGTACATTAGGACTCATTTGTTCGGTAGTGTCCCTATGAGTGGAATTTGTGGCTCGATGAGTGGTTGAATGGCTATATGATAAGTATGACGTGACCGTGGGATGTGTTAAGATGGTTTAAATGTGTCGAGAAGTGTTTCCTTGAGATGTAAAAAGGGTCATTGGGTGCTTGATTTCCGTTTTGATTTGATGTATAGTCTCGAGTTATGAGTGTGTTGAAGGATATTTCACGTTGTTAAATTGTGGGACAAATTAAATTCTCATGTCTTGTTAATGAATTTGGACTCAGAAGGATTAAGTGATTGCGTAGTAATTGTGGCGGCGAAAGGGTATAGCAAGATGCCAATTTGAGGCTAAGCATGTGGGTTATCTCCTGCGAAGTAATCTACGTAGGTGTGTTCCTTATAATGTTGTGTGTGGAGTTTCTTTTATCCCAATGGGGTATATGTGTCGAGATTTGAGTTTGGATTAGTTGAGAAAGTTGACTTGACCGTCACGGGGATGAAGGTGATCTTAGTAGATAATTTGAGATATTTTATGGTTTGTGTTACCTGAGCTTGTGAAGAATTTTCGTGGAATTGACTGTAGGATTATGACAATAGTAGAGTATGGGTATGGTGAGTTATTAGATGTTTTGTTATATGGCTTTGAGCCAAGTGGAGGAGTCTGTTATCTACGATTTGATTGCACGATTATGTGCGGTATTGGTTTTGGTCCGAGGCATACTTGTTGATTAGTTATGACTTGCAGAAGTTGAGATCGAAGATGACTCGAGTAAAAAACAAAAATTCCTGAATACATGTTATATTGCACTTTATGAAAATATAAAAATCATGAAATGATTTAAATTGTTATTTTTAAGGATGTAGTGCGCACGAAGTATGAATTTGACTGATGGTGTTAAAGGCAGGGTTACTTCTTTGGGGGTTGTTGTACTAATGGGGCTTGTGTCTTTTGGCCCGTTTGGGAGTTTCAATTTAGATTTGAGCAAAGTGGGTGACTTTCGAAAGGGTTCTAATGGATATAAAGTATATATGTGGCAATTGAAAATTTTTCGAATTCGTATATCGCTAGAATCAGTTATTTACGTTGGATGGTGTCAGGACTTGCAGTAATTCTGTATGACTATGGATTCTACATTTCAGTATAAGCAAGGAAAGAGGAACAATTTTAAATTCACATTAGGTTTTTTCAAAGTGGGGATCTCGGTTGTGGTATTTTTGTGGTGCTTAAGAAGAATATAGTGGCTTATGGGTCTTAGGGCAGTGTGGTTTTATGTTAGGATGTCTTGTAGTGAGCTTTGGGTAAGGATTGTGGAGTTCTGAAAAGGAGAAGTGTCAACTTGAGGATAATTCAGAAGAAACTCGGAGAAAATAAAATGATTGGGTAGTAGGCTGGACTAGTATGGTAATGGTATGATTGGTTCTTTGGTAATTATGATGTGGTAAAACTTTACAGATGTTTCAGTGGCAATATTCTTGGGTTTGGTGACTGCGTGGCTTGGTTGAGTTAGAGGGATTCAGTTCTGATAGCTTGGCTATGTGCAAATGAAATTTAAAGTGTTCTTGATGGTTTCTACCATGGTTTGAGATGGATATTTTCTACCGGTGTGGGGAACGTGTTGTGTATTGTGATTTTCTTCTGGAATGAAGCAAGAGGAAGGTTTCTAACTGATCGGGTATGTAATTTGCTGGTGACTCAGAGTTGATAATGAGATTCTCGTGGTTGGCACATGATGGCATGATAGATATGGTGTGTTGTGCGGTATTAAGATTTACACAAGGTGGCAGTTCATTCTGGAAAAGAAGACTATAAATTATGGACATAATGGTCAATTTCAGATGTTTAGACGAATATTATAACTGCCCGGTAATCCCTGAGAAGGGTGCGTATTTCAAAAGACGCATTGTGTTTTGACTTACGGACATTCATTTGTATTGCGATACTCATCTGGTTAATAGACTGTTGATATTCCAATTATTGCTATGTGGCACAGAAGAAATGTGGAAGTATTCCTCATGTGATGATCGTGCGTGAAAGATGTGTTAGTCATTCGAGTGCTGGAGTTGGGACTAGTCACTGTGATTCATGTGTTCTATGAATTTGGAGACTTGGAGTTCTCGGAAGCATATTGTTTCAGGGTTGCGGCCTGTTTGAGGTGAGTATTTTATTTAAACTTAGTAGAGGCACTAGTTGCGTTAATTATTTGTGATGATTACACGCTATGCGTGCGTATATATGTGACGTTTGAGCCCATGTGCGAGCATCGGGGCAAGTATTCATACTCGAAAGAATGCTTAGGCTATGATATGCCTAGAGTTGACTGTTAAGCGTAAAGTTATAACGTTTCTCGTATTCGTACCTTTGTTGAGAACTATCTAGGCTATACTTGAGGTTACAAAGAGGCTAATTCCCTGAATAAACTGGGTAGTTACTATTTCAACGTTAACTCGCCGATTTGAGCTGTGATAGCACACTTTGCACATGCCTACTCTATGACGTGTTAATTATACTAGTCCAGGAGCATGTAAATCTTATTTCATGTACCATATACATGTGTACTTAACTGATTGCTCCTGCATGATATGCTTGGACTGGAGGCATGTGACCATGCTAGGCAGATTATGTTATTAGCACGTGAGTTGTCTGTGCGGATCCATATACTGATATTATTGGCACATGAGTTATCTGTGAGGGTCTAGATATTGATACGATAGCATGTGAGTTAGCCATGCGGGTTGATCTTAATGTGAGCTCTAGGAGAGCTGGTTACCGTTATTAGATTTGTGTGTCTTGGTTTTACCATGTATGATGAGCTCATAACATTGCGGTTGTAGTAGTGCTTGTTGAACTTGCAAAACAGTTCTCTCTTCTTTGAGACATTTTCCATTTTGGGTACACGAATTGCGCAGTTGTGGCTTGACTTATATTGGTGTGGCATGTCTGTAGAATAGTTGCATTTAATAATATAAGGTCATTGGACCTAGAATGAAAACTGTCAGGTTTGATTACGGCGTGTTGGAAGAATAATTTAAAATTCGGCTTAAACAATTGGCCATGGTACTTGTTGAACGAAGGAAAGCTCCGTTACTTGTTGATATGGTGAGTGGTTATGAGTTCTTATATGTTTCTTTCATTATCAGCAGTGTACGAAGGTTTTGGAATGAGGTTTTGTTTGATATGGAGTTTAATACCAGTACCGGGTTGGTTTTGGAGTAGTTACTGAGATCGGTAATGGTGCTACGAGCATGGGAGTTGTATAGTATGTTATGTGATTATATTTGTGGTTATGGCGATGACTTGATACAATTTGTTCGGATTTATACACTGTGTAGATTTGAGGTTCGGGTCTTGAAAAGAATCCTGGATGTTGGAAATTTGGGTTCTAAGTTTTACGGACTAAGGTTAAAGTAATGATCTTCAATTATGTGGTATTGTCAGGCCTATATGGAATAGGGTGGCGTGAGATCACCCCCAAGTATGTGCGTGGTAAGATGGATTAGTGATGTGATGGCTTAGAAACAACTCTTGGCACGTTCGAGGACGAAAGTATGCTTAAGTGAGGGAGAATGTAACGACCCGACCGGTCGTTTTGCGTATTATAGTCCCATTTCCCCATTTGTTGTTCAATTTATGCTTTACAGTCGTTATGTGACTTTCTAGGGTAATTGATTCGGGTCCGGTGAGGTTTTGGAATGAATTGGAACACTTAGTTCCAAGGTTTAATAATGTAAGTTGAAAAGGTTGAGCGGATGTTGAATTATGTGTAAACGACTCCAGAATTGAGTTTTGATGATACCAATAGCTCCGTATGGTAATTTTGGACTTAGGAGCGCGTCCGAAAAATTATTTGGATGCTCGTAGCTAAATTAGGCTTGAAATGGCTAAAATAAAAATTTGAGTTTGGAAGTTTAAGCGGAGAGTTGACTTTTTTATATCGGGGTTGGAATCCAGTTCTGAAAATTTTCATAGGTCCTTTATGTCATTTATGACTTGTGTGCTAAATTTGAGGTCAATTAGACTTAATTTGATAGGTTTCGGCATCGAACGTAGAAGTTGAAAATTCTTAATTTCATTAAGCTTGAATTGGGATATGATTTATATTTTTAGCGTTGTTATGTGTGATTTGAGGCCTCGAGTAGGTCCGTGTGATGTTATGTTATCGATTTGAAATTTTTGGAAGTTGCTGGAATTTTGGGTTGCTAATGCAACCGCTTATGCGGTAGCTTGGTCGCAGAAGCAAATCCGCAGAAGCGAGCAGAACTTTGCAGAAGCGGACTGGGTACTGTTGGGCAGGAGCCGCATATGCGGAATTTTGCGCGCAGAAGCGGTGATGCTGATCGCAGAAGCGGAAGGAACCGCAAATGCAGAGGAACTTGCGCAGAAGTACGACCGCAGAAGCGGTCCTGGACATCGTAGAAGCGATCACTGCTGGCCAAGGCTGTCTTGCAGGTGCGAGCGTGTTTTGCATAAGCGATGGTCGCATATGTGACCTACTGTACGCAAATGCGGAAATGCTGGGCAGAATTCCTTATATTCGAGGGTTCATCATTTTTACCCATTTTCGGATTTTGGAGCTCGGTTTGGACGACCTTGGAGAGGAATATTTTCACACAACTTGGGGTAAGTGTTCTTGACTCCCTTGTGATTATATTTCATGAATTAATCTTTATTTTTGGCGTATGATTATCGAATCTTCAAGAGAAATCGAAGAAAATTTCTATAATTTCATAAAACGAATTTTTGAGTTTTGAATACCGATTCAGAGTCGGATTTGAGTGAAATTGGTATGGTTGAACTCGTAATTGAATGGGTTGTAGGATTTTGTGAGTTTCGTCGGATTCCGAGATGTGGGATCCAGTGTCGACTTTTCGAGCGCAATTGGAAATTTTCATAAATTATTAATTTGCTGTACATGACGGGAGCTGGATCTGAAGATGTACTTGCGTTCTTGTTATTGCTGTCTCATGTTCATGGTAGCTTTAGAATTTTAATCTGTTCATATATACTTCAAACATATATTGTATTTTATTTCATACCATCTTTGTAAACACTAAATCTTAGAAGCTCATGATTTGTACTACTAGTCCTTGAAAAGTGTATTAGAGTGAGTTAAATATTATTGAATCAGATATTTGTAAATTGGCTTACCTAACGGGTTGGGTTAGGTGCCATCACGACTAGTTGAATTTCGGATTGTGACAATTAATTATGATTAATAGTAAGTGAGTTAGTCTAATTGAATGGCTTAACTACTTCAATATTCTAGTGTTTGACTATGTTGTACTTTGTATCTAAAGTTTATTATGCAACTTAATTCTATAAATTAATTCGAATTATGATTAATATAACATGTAATTTTTTTATGTAGATGGAATATCGTAGTTGGACTTATAGGGCACATTAAATTATGATTTAGGGTTTATTAATTATGATTAATAGTAAGTGAGTTAGTCTAATTGAATGGCTTAACTAATTCAATATTTTAGTGTTTGACTATGTTGTACTTTGTAACTAAAGTTTATTATGTAACTTAATTCTATAAATTAATTCAAATTATGATTAATATAACATGTAATTTATTTATTTTTTATGTAGATGGAATATCGTAGTTGGACTTTTAGGGCACATTAAGTTATGATTTAGGGTTTATTAATTATAGTTAATAGTAAGTGAGTTAGTCTAATTGAATGGCTTAACTAATTCAATATTCTAGTGTTTGACTATGTTGTATTTTGTAACTAAAGTTTATTATGTAGCTTAATTCTATAAATTAATTTGACTTATGATTAATATTAATGCAATTTTTTTTGTTCTTTATGTAGATGGAATATCGTAGTTGGATATATAATAGGAATTATTCTAATCCTCAGTTTTTTAGGAAGGAATTTATAGAAGGGGTTAAGGAATTTATTAGGCATGCAATGTCACTTGAACCGTTTCAAATCGGAGGGATAATTAGGTGTCCTTTTGTGAACTGCAAGTGTTTGTATTTTTTTGGATCGGAGCATGTTAATACTCATCTTTATATTAAAGGGTTTATTAAGGATAGTTATTTTGTGTGGACTAGTCATGGAGAGGTTGATGGTAGTGATGGTGTATTTCATAACATAGTTGTTGGTGAAAGTAGTAGGTCGGTGGGGAATAACATTCAACATCCTAGTTGTGGATGCTTTTGGGATGCACTTCGAGTTTGAACCCCATGAAAGTGTTGAACAGGCTCCTAACGAAGAGGCAAAACATTTTTATAAATAGTTAGAGGCCGCTAGTCGTCCACTAAGTGAAGAGAGTATGCACTTCAGTTGTCTGTTGCGGTTAGATTATTAAGTATCAAATCAGATACCCATATTTATCAAACGGGAATGGATTCTTTCATTGGCCTTATGAGTGAACTAGTTGACCCAACTTTCAATATACCCGAAGATTTCTATAAGGCTAAAAGATTAATTTCTAAGATAGGACTCTCGTCTATAGGAATCGATTGTTGTGAAGATGGTTGCATGTTGTATTATAAGGGTGATGCAGATTTAGAAAGTTGTAGATTTTGTGAAAAACCTCTTTTTAAGTGGGTTTCCAGTGGGAAGAAAGTTGATATGAAGTCTATGCATTACTTACCTCTTATTCCTAGATTAAAGAGGTTGTACGCATCGATGAGTTCCGCTCCTCATATGAGATGGCACTATGAAAATAGAAGGCCACCGGGTGTTATGTGTCATCCTTCAGATGGGGAAGCTTGGAAGAATTTTGATAGGACGTATCCGGATTATGCTAGTGGATCGAGGAATGTTCGGTTGGGTTTGTATGCTGATGGTTTCACGCCATTTTCTGTTTCTGCAACAACATATCCATGCTGGCCGGTCTTTATTATGCCATATTATCTTCCTCCTGAAATGTGTATGACTAGTTCATATATTTTCTTAAATTGTGTTATTCCCGGTCCCCGTAATCCAAAGAGTTTGATTGATATATATTTACAACCTCTGGTTGATGAGCTAAAACAGTTGTGATATGATGGAGTTGAGACATATGCCATATCAACTAAGTAAAATTTCAACTTGCGTGCTAACTTAATGTAGACCATTAATGATTTTCTTACGTATGGAATGTTGTCTGGGTAGATAAATGCTGGAAAGTTAACATGTCCTTACTGTATGGAAAATGGTAAAGCATTCATTTTAAGACATGGCCGAAAGTAGTCATGGTTTGATTTTCATCGTCAGTTCTTGCCAGTTGATCATGAGTTCAAAAGGATGAAGAATGCATTAAAAAAGAATACAGTTGAACGTGATTTGCCACCTCCAATTTTGTCCAGTGAGGAAATTTGGGAGAGTGTTCAGAACTTCACTAAAGTTACCGAGGCCCCACCTTCAAGATTTTTTGGATATGATGTTACTCATAGAGCATACTTTGGGAGTTTCCATATTGGAAGGATAATATTCTCCGACACAATCTTGATGTCATGAATATTGAGAAGGACTATTTTGACAATTTTTTCAACACAGTGATGGATGATAAGAATGAGACAAAAGATAACCCGAAGGCTAGACTGGACTTGCAAGAATATTGCAGGCGACCTGAATTACATTTGCTGTCTGCGAACAATGGTAAGGTGTTCAAGCCTAAGTCCAGCTACACATTCACTTTGGAACAAAGACGACAAATTTGTGAGTGGGTTGCAAACCAGCGGATGCCCGAGGGCTATGCTTCGAACCTAGGAATATGTGCCGCTATGGTTGAAGGAAAGCTGACTCATATGAAAAGTTATGACTGTCATATCTTCATGGAAACCTTAATCCCTATTGCATTTTGTGGTTTGCCTGAAAATATCTGGAAACCCATCACAGAGATAAGTTTGTTCTTCAAAGACTTATGTTCTACCACATTAAAGAAAGAAAACCTATTTCAAATGAATCGAGGAATTCCTGTAATCAGTAACAAGCTGGAAATAATTTTTCCATGTGTTTTTTTTTATGTCATGGAACACCTTCCAATTCACCTAGTACACAAGGCGTGACTTGGAGGGCCGATTTAATGCAGGTGGATGTATCCATTCGAGAGGTAATGATCAAACCTTGATTTATTCTTGTATTTTTCTTTAGCGTTATCGTCTAATATGACAATGTGCAGGACTATCGGCAAGTGTAAACGGTTTGTTAAACATAGGAATAGGATTGAAGGATCCATATGCGAAGCCTATCTTGCAAAGGAAACTGCCCATTTTTGTTCTTACTACCTCGACAGTTATGTGCCATGTGCTAGAAATAGGCCTAATAGGCACAATATCATGATTGAAATTGATCCATTATATCCACCAATGTCTATATTCAATCAACCAGGCCTAGGTTCTAAATATCGAACATAAAGGGGCCTAAGTAGTATGGAGTACAAATGAGCTTCAAATCATGTGTTGCTAAATTGTCCGGAAGATAAACCCTTTCTTAAGTAATTGTTGACGTAAGATTAATTTACACGGACTACTATTTAATTTGGTTGATGCAACTAACAAAATTTTCAAGGTGTCGCTCAGTGACTTCGTGTGTCAATTTGGCCAGATGCTGTATATTCTACATTTGAGGCATGGTTTAAAGAGTGTGTAAGTGCATCTTACATACTTTCTCACATGTGAATATACATACTTGGTCACTTGTGAATATACTTGCTCACTTGTTATTTATTTAACACTATATGCAGGTCAATAATCCAAACAACGATGTTAATCAATTTTTGAAAGACATATCTTGGGGACCTGCACCTACGATTACAACTATGTCTAAGTATTTTGTGAATGGTTACAAATTTCACACTGAGGAAAGCTCCAAGTATAAAAAATGCATTAACAGTGAGGTGTGTGTAAAAGGAGGTGAAGGCAACCAGGATGGGAAAAATGATTATTATGGTGTGATCAAAGAGATTCTAAAATTATCATATTTAGGTTGGACAAATAAGAAGATCATACTTTTCCGATGCAAGTGGTTTGACCTAACACCTAGAAGAGGTACAAATGTACACTCCCAGTACAACATAATTGATGTTAATAAAAAGAGGGAGTGTGATCGCTATGATCCTTTTATAATCGCAGAAAAAGTTAGGCAAGTGTATTATGCTTCATATCCATTGCGGAGGGACAAGGCTGATTGGTTGGTTGTAATCAAAACTAAGCCTGTTGGTAGGGTGAAAGTTGAGAATGTGCTAGATGTTGCTTACCAAACGATACCTTAAGTGTTAACCAATTGGTGGATGATCAGTTAGAAAATAACTTGGAGCATCCTCAACGCATATTAGAAGAAATTGATATGAAGGAAACAACAATCATAGAAAATGAGGATGAAGAATCACCTAATGAAAATGAAATAAGTGAAAAGGAAGAATTTTCGGACGACGAAGGATACTTCAAACACGACTAGCATGTTAGGTTTTTCAAGTGCTCTCAACTTATATAGATTTATATTCTCAATTCTAACATTTTCTTTAATTTATGCAGATGACCGGTAGGGGTCGAGGTAGGTCTAGGAAGGATAAGCGGCCTATTGACCATGATGATGGTGCTACACCCTCGCTTCCTTCCACTCCACACTTGCATCCCTCCGTTGTTGATGGCCGGCAGCAATCTTCTAGGCACACATCTATTCCACCACATCTATCTAAGGGTGACAAGTGGACCAGTCCAGGCTCGGGACCGCGGGCCAAACGGGCCAGGACCGTTTGGCCTAGTTTTAGTGAGCCTGGGCCGGTCTCGTGGGCCGGTCCTATGATTTGGGCCCGTCAGACCTGTGACCGTTTAGCCCGCCAGAGCCCGGGACCGGCCCGATCCCTTAACGGGCCAAATAGCCGTTGGGCTGTCAAAAATAGCCGTTGGCTATTTATGAAATAGCCATTTAACCCCTCAACTTTGTTTTAATCCCAAACTTTTTATAATTACACTTTTTCCCTATTTTCAACTATAAATACCCCATCATTCTTTTATTTTTTCTTACAAAATCATCAATCTATCACAATCTCTCTCTAATTTACTTCTACTATTGCTTACTTTATTGTTATAATTTGCGAAATAATTGTGAAGTTGGTGAATTGAAGTCTTCAACGATAATCAATTTCCAACAAGTTGTTCGTCAATTCGGTAAACTCTATATATATATATATATACTATATATACATCTTATATCGATATATATATACACATACATTTAATATATATACTATACTATATATACATCTTATATACTATATATATTCGATATTAAATATTAAATATTAAAATTTTGGTGACAATTCTATAATAAAATTTACAAAGCATTGTCTTAGATATTTTTTTTAACATCCTTTTATCTCTAATATCTATTTAATTTATTTTTAAAATAAAAAATATGTTGGGCCCACTTAGCCCGTTTAGCCCGCGGGCCAGGACCGTTTAGCCTGGGACCAAACGGTCCCGGTCCCGGGCCGGTCCCTACAAAAAGCCCGTTTAGGCCCGGGACCGTTTGGCCCGTTTAATTTGGGACCGGGCCCGGGACCGTTTGGACCTGCCTACTTGGCCCGTTTAGGCCCGGGACCGGCCCACTTGCCAGCCCTACATCCATCTACTGATTAGACTACCTACCATTTGCCCTCCTAACAATATTCTTGTCATTCTGTGCCACAGGGCTATACCTTGATTCCTCCACATGATCCTGCATATAGTTACATGGGTCCATCGAGTCAGCAGTCACATGGCCATATGGCGATACGCCTGCCATCTGCTCCATTTGCTTCATCACCAGCTGGATCGCATCCACCTAGATTTCAGCCAGTTGGATCACAGCAGTGGTCTGGATTGCAGCAGGGGTCTAGATCGCTGCAGGGGTGTAGATCGCAACCATCTTCATCAGCGACCTTGTCTCCCTCTCCATGGAGTTCGTCTCCTAGCATTTCTAGACTTTGGCTTCGGGATAGTAGCGCTGAGCCAGATGCCTCCCCTTCTACTCACACTTCAAATTCATCGGAGGAAGATGATCCAGAGAAAGTGCGGTATGATCGTTATCATAGGATGATCATCAGGCCTGAAGGCAATGGGTAAGATTTATTACTTCTTTGTTTTTGTGGAGTTATAATAGCTAGTCTAGTTTATTTAATGTAATTGCTATGTTGCAGGTTCATACCTAATCATCGGATTATAAAGATAATCACTGAAGCTCTTGGTCGGTTGTATGATGCACCCTATGCGACTTGGAGTGACTTTGCACTGGAGCTCGTGCAGTAGATTTTCAACCAATTTAAGGTTTTAATACAATTCTTATCTATTTAAGCATTATATTAACAATATTTTCATGTAACGTTACACACTTCATTTGCAAACTAAGTGTGCCTGGGAGGACTGGCATAACAGTTTCATTCTTGCAAATTTTGAGTTCAAATGCCGTAAGAGACTATCCGATTCCTTCTATTGTACTCGGAAAAAGAGCAAGTAGCCTTCATGGATTCTACCGCGCATATGGGAGGGTCTGCTGAGGCAGTGGGTCACTGAGAAGTTCGAGAAGAAGAGTGAACAGGGAAAGAAGGCCCGAGCATCTGAGAAGGGTGGCTCCTTACACTGTGTGGGCGCAAGGAGCATGGGGACTGCGAGGAGACTACTGGTAATTCCTTAAAATATTTAATTCTATTTTTATCGAACTATATTTATATATTTTGATTTAGTTAACATGTTTTTTTATATTTGTAGGAAAAAAAATATGGGAGGAAGATGACTCATGATGAGTTCTTCATAGAGACTCACATCCGGAAGAAGAAGGCACCGACATATCCAAGTAGATGGGTCGAGGACCGGGCGAATACTACATATGTAAGTTTCATAACTACTATAACTTGAAATTAATGTTTATAATATTATATAGTTAATAATTTTTTATCTTCTAAATAAAGGGTCGCTACAAGATTAATGTGGAGGAGTACACTCAGAGCTTGCCACCGAATGAGCAAGGCAAGCGACTACCCATTTCCGACGAAGAACCGCAAAAGATATGATTGGATGTTGTCGGTAGATCTAAAAAGGGGATAGCATACGGCCTTCCAGAGAGATCATTTCGGCGCTACAAGGCTGGATTGCAAAGGTATAGGGACTTCTTCCCAAGGCGAGGCAATTGATAGGTCGACTCTCTCGTCTTTGGAGAAGAAGATCACAAAGCCGACAGTAGAGCTTGAAGAGACAAAGGCTAGAGAACAAAAGAGATGAACAATTTCATACCCTTCAAGTTCAGCTAGAAAAGAGGGACCAACAATTTAATCTCCTTCAAGGTCAACTGTGATGACCCAAAATATCATCTTTAAATTTAATAATTAATTCTGTGTTCTAAGACATCGAAAAGCACTATTTATCATTACTCGACTTGCGTACACAGTCCGTAAAACTTTTCGAAAAGTTTTCAGGTGAAAAATGAATTAAAATGTGAATTCGAGCTTTAAAACTCATCTGAGTTGACTTTGGTCAACATTTTGAGCAAACGGACTCGGATCAGTGTTTTGATAATTTTGGTAGGTCCGTATCGTGATTTGGGACTTAAGCGTATGCCCAGAATCAAATTCCGAGGTCCCTAGCCCGAGATATGGAATTTTGATGAAAAATTAGAAGTTTAAGTTTAAATAGTGACCGGATGTCAAATTATGTGCAAACGATCCCGGAATAGAATTTTTAATGATTCCAACAGCTCCGTATGGTGATTTTGGACTTAGGAGCGTGATCGGAATTTTATTTGGAAGTCCGTAGTAGAATTAGGCTTGAAATGCCGAAAGTTAAATTTTTGGGAAGTTTGACCGAGGGGTTGACTTTTTGATATCAGGGTCGAAATCCGATTCTGAAAATTTTGATAACTCAGTTATGTCATTTATGACTTGTGTGGAAAATTTGAAGTCATTCCGAATTGATTTGATGTGTTTCGACACAAGATATAGAATTTGAAAGTTCAAAGTTCATTGATTTTGATTTGAGGTGCGATTCGTCGTTTTGATGTTGTTTGATGTAGTTTGAAGGCTCGACTAAGTTCGTATGGTATTTTGGGACATGTTGGAATAATTGGTTAAGGTCCCGAGGGTCTCGGGTGGATTTCGGAAGGTAAACGGAATGGATTTCGGACAAAGAGTGCTTGAAATTTCTGTTGCAGAAATATCTGTTGCAGAAATTCCGTGCGTGGAGCGAACTTTGGAAGCTTATATCTTGCAATTCATAAGAAATCAAAACATGTGCAAAACATAAAAGTTGTAGTCGTTTGATTATAGGTTCCATAGATTTACACTATGTATTATTTGGACATTTGTACAGAAAGTTATGATGGATTGAATAAAGGCTAGTAGAGCAGTTTCGCCAGAAATTTTGCCAGAAATTCTGATGCATGCAGCCGAATTTGGGAGCCTATGTCTCGCAATGCATAAGGAATCAGAATAATTGCAAAACATGAAAGTTGTAGTCGGTGGATTCTAGTTTCCAGAAAGTAAAACCATATATCATTTGGACATTTGTACATTAAGGTACGATCAATTGAAGTAAGACTGGTAGAGCTGTTTCTGGTGGACTTTAAGTAACGAAAAATGGACTTTTAGTGACGGAATTGCAGAAACTTAAGGACAAAAAATGGTCATTTCATTCATTTCGTTTTGGATTTTTGGAGCACGGTTCTTGGGAGATTTTTGGGCGATTTTCAAGGGAAAACATTGGAGTAAGTGTTCCTTATCCTATATTGATTATATTTCACGATTCCATACTCATTTACATCATGAATCCGTGAATTTATGGAAGAAAAATCAATATTTTTGCAAAATCTTTCAAAAACGAAAATTTAAGATTTGGAGGTCGAGTTGTTATCGGATTTTGGTAAAATTGGTATGGGTGGACTAGTAATTGAATGGGTTGTCAGATTTTATAAGTTTTGCCCGATTCCGAGATGTGGGCCCCACGGGCAAATTTTAAGCTAATTTCGGATTTTAATGAAAATGCAATATTTTCTTATGAAACTGATTACTATAATTTTGTTGATTGTATCGAATTAATTATGACTAGATACGAGTCGATCGGAGTCGGAAAATCGAGGAAAAAGCATAATACTTGGTTAAATTGGAGCAAGTCGAGGTAAGTGACTTGTCTAACCTTGTGTGGGGGGAAATTCCCCTAGGATTGGTATTGATGTGATTATTGAAATTTGTTGAAAGTCGTGTGCACGAGGTGACGAGTGTGTACACGGACTAAATTGTGAAAGATTATATTTTTAAATTGTGTAGATCACTGTTGCGCATTTATTAAATTATTTTATCTTGTTATATTCTTCATCATTGATCTGAGATATATACTTCAAATTTGTTTGATCTTTTCTTACTAATTGTTTTACCTGTTTAGTTGAAACTTAGTTTCTTTTATTCTGTGCATTATTTAAAGGTTGATTTTCTTTAAATTAAATATTATTAATATGAAGTATTTGACATTTTTAAACTTGATATTGAAGCAACGTAGTAAAGATTTTGAAATATGATTTTCCTAAATCATTTACTCCTGAATATTTTATACTCATTGTGAGGGAGCTGTGAGCTCTTTATTGTGGAAAAATATTATTGTTGAATTATTTTGACATGAGCCGTGAGCTCTTTATTATGGAAAAATATTATTGATGATTTATTTTGACATGAGCCGTAAGGTCTTTATTGTGAAAAACTATTATTGATGATTTATTTTGGCATGAGCCGTGAGCTCTTTATTGTGGAAAAAGATTGTTGTTGAATTATTTTGGCAAGTTAAATTATTTGAGCACTTGAGGTGCAAATTGTGATATTGATACGCATGCGGTGGTATAAGGTCTGGGTGTTCAAACGCATGCGGTGAGATAAGGGTGACTTGATACGCGTGACTACTAGAAGTCATGCGGTGTGATAAGGGTGGCTAAAACGCGGGATGCTATTTCCGGAAAAATATTTTCTTTAAATAAATTGTTAAGGCTCCCGCGGTGATATAAGAAAATGAGATATTATGAATTTATTTATGATTTGGGACTACGAGGCGGTACCTCGGGAGTGCCCTTGTTGATATTTATTTATGGCCATTGTTGCTTTCGATTAATTGTTGTGATTTTCATAAAGTTGAAGGAAATTCTGTTTTGATTCCACGAGATATTATTTTTAATTATTTGATGTTATTAAATGTGACATACTATTTGATTCATTTCCAATGTCATTTTATTTTACTACATTGATAAACATTTTACCATGCTATTATTATATTCCAGTAGGGCCTCACCTGACCTCGTCACTACTCTACCGAGGTTAGGCTTGGCACTTACTGGGTACCGCTGTGGTGTACTCATACTACGCTTCTGCACATCTTTTTGTGCAGATCCAGGTACATTTTACCAGCCTAGACGTCAGTGAGTTACCTGCGCACGGAGACTTCGAGGTATATCTGCCAGCGTCCGCAGACTCCGGAGTCCCCTTCTATCATTTTATGTTGCTTCCTTATATTTTATTTAGACCTTGACATATAGAGACATTGAGAATAAATTCTTAGAAGCTTGTGACTTATTTCTACCGGGTTTTGGGAGTTGAAATTGTTTGAATTGTAGTTTATTTATTTCAGATATTTATTATTATTCCGCATTGATAGGCTTACCTAGTCTTAGAGACTAGGTGCCATCACGACATCCTACAGAGGGAATTTGGGGTCGTGACAAGTTGGTATCAGAGCCCTAGGTTCATAGGTGTTATGAGTCACAAGCAGGTTTAGTAGAGTCTTGCGGATCGGTACGGAGACGTCTGTACTTATCTTCGAGAGGCTATGGAACTGTTAGGAAATATTCACTTCTTTGACTCCTTATCGTGCGGCATTGATTTAGATTGTAACATATATCTTATATTCCTTTGTATCCACTCGTGTATGACATTGCGCACTCGGTATCAATTGTGCGTCGACGGTTCGTAATGCCGTATATGGACTATGAGGGAGCCAGAGATGCTCAAACATTGCCTCAACGTGTGGTTCCGACTGAAGATGCAGACATATTGAGAGATCACCTAGTGAATCATGTGGGAGTGCAACGGACGTTGGTGTCTGGTTGATTAATACAAGCTGTGAAGGTTATTATTGAGGATCATTGGACGTTGTGACCTATGACTTCACGCCGAGTGGGGGGAGTCCACTACCAATGGGTGGATTGCGGGGTCATGTATTATATCAGTTTTGGCCTGAAATGTATATATGTGGTACTGAAAGGTTCCCTAAAATTTACACATGTTTAAGACTTGAGATTTTGTGGAGGATAAGGTTAGGACTTGCGGTATGTACGCCTCCTAAATAATCCTATACTTCAATATCAAAGGAGTTATAGAAACAACTCTAAATTTGTAGAAGGTCTACTTAGCGTGGACGTCACTGTTGCGGATTTTGGGGTGCTTCGGAGGAAGTACACTTGTTGACGAGAGTATGGACTATGTGGTTCGTGATAAGATTTGTCTGTATGGAGCTCTACTTTTGTTATCATTGTGTATAAATAGGGGTAAGGGTTACCCCAAAGAAGAGTCGAA
This sequence comes from Nicotiana tabacum, assembly GCF_000715075.1. Taxonomy (NCBI): domain Eukaryota; kingdom Viridiplantae; phylum Streptophyta; class Magnoliopsida; order Solanales; family Solanaceae; genus Nicotiana; species Nicotiana tabacum. Next base: position 61,083,492 of record NC_134096.1, read on the forward strand.
GAGTATGTTAAGAAATAGGTCTGCTCAACAGTGTTAAGTCAGCATAACAAAAGAAGAAATTTGCCTTGGGAGAGATAATTCACCACCGGTGTTTCTGGTAATCCTATGAAGAGCACAGACCAGCCAATGCAACACTTCCCACTTGGCTTAGTTCTTAGAAACACTTTTGAAAGAGTTTGTTTCCCGGACTCTCCGTAATGCATGGCGTATAGGGTTTGAACGGTTGCGTCATGTCACCATTGACGATGTTAGAATATGCCATCAAGTTTAATAAGTTAGCCCGTCATACTCCTACTTTTCTTCCTACAGCCAGAGGGCGAGTCCAAAGACTCATTAAAGGACTCAATTATGATCGTAAAATTTTGTACGACTCGGGAGCTACAAGCTGATACTTCATTTCTGCTAGTTATATAAATTACCAAGATATTAGAATGTGTTCGGGGTGAGGAAAAAAGGAAACTAAGGAGACCAAGACATCTCGAGGTTCTGGGGGATTCAGTGGATTATACTCTGCAAGTACAAATCATTATGGCGAGGGCTCGGGTAGTCGGCCAGCCCAGTCCGCACATCGGATTACTCGGGGTGCTCTAGTAAGTTCTTTTAATGCACCACCGACATGAGTTCCTACAATGGTTATTCCAGTTATCTGGCACAAACTCAATATGAGCAGCCTAACCCGCAAAAGGGTTATTATGAATACGGTGATACTGGAACATCAGGAGAAAAATTTCCCAAACTTGGGAGAGACTTATTTCATTAAATCACTCAGGCTACGTGCCCCAATACAGTTACTACACCACCCACACGACCAGTTAGGGGTGGAGGACAGACGGGTAAAAGGCGTCCTAGAGGTGAAGACCCAGCCATTGATATATTTCTTTTATGGTATGGCGGAGGTCGCTACATCAATTGTTGTCGTTACATGTACGACTGTGATATAATATAAAGGAATGATTTCCTTAAGTTGATTCGGTTCTCAATATCGAAACGAGTCTTCCTATTGTGCTCCACTTATGAGTGAGCTTCATAATTCTATAATTTACTTATGTGTTTACCCCTGTTGGGAGATTTTATGGAGATAACTACACCTATCATTTCGTGTTGGTCACTAATAAGAGCTGCGAGGCTAAATGTGGCATTTTGTTACTCATTTCGGTAAATTTTGATGTAAATTCCGAATAATTAATTGCAAATTATGAATTATATGCCCTACCGGTGTGGGGTTCATTATGTGTTGTGATTTGGTGTAACCGAAATTATTTAAAAGGAGAAAATAGAAATTTGCAATTGGCACGATGTGCATATTACTTGTGATTCAGAACTGAGGACGAGATCCTCACATTTTTATATAAATTGATATGTTTAAACCGGGCTACGAGCTGTGGTGGAAGTTATAAAAGGACGAGATCCTTCTGAGAAAAATTCTTGTGTTTAAGTTCTCCCTTGTGAAATTAAATTTGTACTATAGTACTAATAGGGAGTCATGCCTGTTAGGCTTATTTGAAAATTCTTATATGAAATTCTCTTTGCATAGTTGTCAAATTCGTGTGGTAATTATTAATTTTTAACCTATGAGGTAGGTGCCCGCCTAGGTAGCGTTAAATGTGACTTGTTAATTTTGGTAAATAATTTTGAGGTCTTTATGCCTCGTGTCTCGTTATCAGTATTGTGAAAGTTTGAAATGAGATTTTCGTTAACATGAAGTTAATTGATGATTCGGTAATTGATTATGAACAACTATTAAGACCAGATTGACCCAGAAGGGTGCTCCATTCAGATGGACCGAGGAATGTGAGGAAAGCTTTCCAAAAGCTCAAGACAGCTTTGACTACAACCCCAGTATTGGTATTACCTATAGGTACAGGATCTTATACTGTGTATTGTGACGCGTCACGTATTGGTCTCGGTGCAGTGTTGATGCGAGACGGTAGGGTGATTGCTTACGCGTCCAGATAGTTAAAGGTGCATGAAAAGAATTATCCTGTACATGACCTGGAGTTAGCAGCTATTGTTCATGCCTTAAAATCTGGCGGCATTATTTGTACGGTGTCAATTGTGAAATCTACACTGATCACCGGAGTCTACAACATCTGTTTAAACAGAAGGAACTTAATTTGCGGCAGCGGAGATGGTTAAAGTTGCTTAAGGATTATGATATCACCATTCTCTATCATCCGGGGAAAGCCAATGTGGTGGTCGATGCCTTGAGTCGTAAGGCGGAGAGTTTGGGAAGCTTAGCATATTTACTGGTAGCAGAGAGGCCTTTAGCCATGGATGTTCAGGCCTTGGCCAACCAGTTTGTTAGATTGGATGTTTCTGAGCCGAGTCGGATTTTGGCTTGCGTGGTTTTCCAGTCTTCACTTTATGATCGTATCAGGGAACGTCAGTATGATGATCCCCATCTACTTGTCCTTAATGACACAGTTCAGCATGGCGATACCAAGGAAGTCACTATTAGAGATGAAGATGTATTACGGATGCAGAGTAGGCTATGTGTGCCTAATGTAGATGGTTTTCGTGAATTGATTCTCCAGGAGGCTGATAATTCACGGTACTCCATACATCTGGGTGCTGCGAAGATGTAGCAGGACTTGAGGCAATATTATTGGTGGAGGAAGATGAATAAAAACATAGTGGAGTATGTAGCTCGGTGTCTAAATTGTCAACAAGTGAAATATGAGCATCAACGACCTAGTGGATTGCTTCAGAAGTTAGTGATTCCAGAATGGAAATGGGAGAGGATTACCATGGATTTCGTTGTTGGGCTCCCACGGACTTAGAGGAAGTTTAATACAGCTTGGGTGATTGTGGATAGATTGACCAAGTCAGCTCATTGCAATCCAATGATGACTACCTACTCTTACGAGCAGTTGGCTCGAATCTATATTCGCGAGATTGTCAGATTTCACGGCATACCGATATCTATCATCTCTGACCGGGGTACGCAGTTGACCTCATAGTTTTGGAGGGCTGTACATCAAGAGTTTGGTACTCGTGTGGAGTTGAGTACAACATTTCACCCTCAGACGGATGGGCAGTCCGAACGCACTATTCAGATACTAGATGATATGCTTCATCCGTGCGTGATAGATTTTGGGGGTGTTTGGGATCAGTTCTTACTACCTGCGGAGTTTGCTTACAACAACAATTACCAGTCAAGCATTCAGATGGCTCCGTATGAGGTCTTGTATGGTAGGTGGTGCCAGTCCTCGGTGGGTTGGTTAGAACCGGGCGAGGCTAGGCTATTGGGTACAGACTTGATTTAGGATTTACTTTGTACAGCCCAATCTAGACAGAAGAGTTATGAAAATCGGAAGGTTCGTGATGTTGCATTCATGGTTGGTGAGCGGGTATTGCTCCGGGTTTCTCCTATGAAGGGTGTGATGAGGTTCGGGAAGAAGGGCAATTTGAGCCCTAGGTATATTGGGCCTTTTGAGATTCTTGAGAGAGTTGGAGAGGTGGATTACTGACTTGCACTACCACTTAGTCTTTCTGCGGTTTATCCGGTATTCCATGTTTCTATGCTTCGAAAATATCACGGCGATCCGTCTCATGTGTTAGACTTCAGTTCGGTTCAGTTGGGCAAGGATCTATCTTATGTTGAGGAACCAGTGGCTATTTTAGATAGGCAGGTTCGAAAGCTGAGGTCAAAGAACATTGCTTCTGTAAAGGTTCAGTGGAGGGGTCATCCGGTCGAGGAGGCGACTTGGGAGGCCAAGCTTGATATATGCAGCTGTTATCCACACTTATTCAATAGCTCAGGTACTTTTTCTAACTCTGTTCGAGGACGAACGTTTGTTTTAGAGGTGGAGAATGTGATGACCCAAAATATCATCTTTAAATTTAATAATTAATTCTGTGTTCTAAGACCTTGAAAAGCACTATTTATCATTACTCGACTTGCGTACGCAGTCCGTAAAACTTTTTGAAAAGTTTTCAGGTGAAAAATAAATTAAAATGTGAATTAGAGCTTTAAAACTCAACTGAGTTGACTTTGGTCATCATTTTGAGCAAACGGACTCGGATCAGTGTTTTGATAATGTTGGTAGGTCCGTATCGTGATTTGGGACTTAGGCGTATGCCCGGAATCAATTTCCGAGGTCCCTAGCCCGAGATATGGAATTTTGATGAAAAATTAGAAGTTTAAGTTTAAATAGTGACCGGATGTCAAATTAAGTGCAAATGATCCCGGAATAGAATTTTGATGATTCCAACAGCTCCGTATGGTGATTTTGGACTTAGGAGCGTGATCGGAATTTTATTTGGAAGTCCGTAGTAGAATTAGGCTTGAAATGCCGAAAGTTAAATTTTTGGGAAGTTTGACCGAGGGGTTGACTTTTTGATATCGGGGTCGAAATCCGATTCTGAAAATTTTCATAACTCAGTTATGTCATTTATGACTTGTGTGAAAAATTTGAAGCCATTCCGAATTGATTTGATGTGTTTCGACACAAGATATAGAATTTGAAAGTTCAAAGTTCATTGATTTTGATTTGAGGTGCGATTCGTCGTTTTGATGTTGTTTGATGTAGTTTGAAGGCTCGACTAAGTTCGTATGGTATTTTGTGACATGTTGGAATAATTAGTTAAGGTCCCGAGGGTCTCGGGTGGATTTCGGAAGGTAAACGGAATGGATTTCGGACAAAGAGTGCTGGAAATTTCTGTTACAGAAATATCTGTGGCAGAAATTCCGTGCGTGGAGCCAACTTTGGAAGCTTATATCTTGCAATTCATAAGGAATCAGAAAATGTGCAAAACATAAAAGTTGTAGTCATTTGAATATAGGTTCCATAGATTTACACTATGTATTATTTGGACATTTGTACAGAAAGTTATGATGGATTGAATAAAGGCTAGTAGAGCAGTTTCGCCAGAAATTTTGCCAGAAATTCTGATGCATACAGCCGACGTTGAGAGCCTATATCTCGCAATGCATAAGGAATCAGAATAATTTCAAAACATGATAGTTGTAGTCAGTGGATTCTAGTTTCCAGAAAGTTAAACCATGTATCATTTGGACATTTGTACATTAAGTTATGATCAATTGAAGTAAGATTGGTAGAGCTGTTTCTGGTGACGGAATTGCAGAAACTTAAGGACAAAAAATGGTCATTTCATTCATTTCGTTTTGGATTTTTGGAGCACGGTTCTTGGGAGATTTTTGGGCGATTTTCAAGGGAAAACATTGGAGTAAATGTTCCTTATCCTATATTGATTATATTTCATGATTCCATACTCATTTACATCATGAATCCGTGAATTTATGGAAGAAAAATCAATATTTTTGCAAAATATTCCAAAAACGAAAATTTAAGATTTGGAGGTCGAGTTTTTATCGGATTTTGGTAAAATTGGTATGGGTGGACTCATAATTGAATGGGTTGTCAGATTTTATAAGTTTTGCCGGATTCCGAGAAGTGGGCCCCACAGGCAAATTTTAAGCTAATTTCGGATTTTAATGAAAATGCAATATTTTCTTATGAAACTGATTACTATAATTTTGTTGACTGTATCGAATTAATTATGACTAGATACGAGTCGATCGGAGTCGGAAAATCAAGGAAAAAGCATAATACTTGGTTAAATTGGAGCACGTCGAGGTAATTGACTTGTCTAACCTTGTGTAGGGGGAAATTCCCCTAGGATTGGTATTGATGTGATTATTGAAATATGTTGAAAGTCGTGTGCACGAGGTGACGAGTGTGTACACGGACTAAATTGTGAAAGATTATATTTTTAAATTGTGTAGATCACTATTGCGCATTTATTAAATTATTTTATCTTGTTATATTCTTCTTCATTGATATGAGATATATACTTCAAATTTGTTTGATCTTTTCTTACTAATTGTTTTACCTGTTTAGTTGAAACTTGGTTTCTTTTATTCTGTGCATTATTTGAAGGTTGATTTTCTTTAAATTAAATATTATTAATATGAAGTATTTGACATTTTTAAACTTGATATTGAAGCAACGTAGTAAAGATTTTGAAATATTATTTTCCTAAATTATTTACTCCTGAATATTTTATACTCATTGTGAGGGAGCCGTGAGCTCTTTATTGTGGAAAAATATTATTGTTGAATTATTTTGACATGAGCCGTGAGCTCTTTATTATGGAAAACTATTATTGATAATTTATTTTGGCATGAGCCGTGAGCTCTTTATTGTTGAAAAATATTGTTGTTGAATTATTTTGGCAAGTTAAATTATTTGAGCACTTGAGGTGTAAATTGTGATATATGGTGATATTGATACGCATGCGGTGGTATAAGGTCTGGGTGTTGAAATGCATGCGGTGAGATAAGGGTGGCTTGATATGCGTGGCTAGTAGGGGTGACTACTAGAAGTCATGCGGTGTGATAAGGGTGGCTAAAACGCGGGATGCTATTTCCGGAAAAATATTTTCTTTAAATAAATTGTGAAGGCTCCCGCGGTGATATAAGAAAATGAGATATTGTGAATTTATTTATGATTTGGGACTACGAGGCGGTACCTCGGGAGTGTCCTTGTTGATATTGATTTATGGCCATTGTTGCTTTCGATTAATTGTTGTGATTTTCATATAGTTGAAGGAAATTCTGTTTTGATTCCACGAGATATTATTTGTAATTATTTGATGTCATTAAATGTGACATACTATTTGATTCATTTCCAATGTCATTTTATTTTACTACATTGATAAACATTTTTCCATGCCATTATTATATTCCAGTAGGGCCTCACCTGACCTCGTCACTACTCTACTGAGGTTAGGCTTGGCACTTACTGGGTACCGCTGTGGTGTACTCATACTACGCTTCTGCATATCTTTTTGTGCAGATCCAGGTACATTTTACCAGCCTAAACGTCAGTGAGTTACCTGCGCACGGAGACTTCGAGGTATATCTGCCAGCGTCCGCAGACTCCGGAGTCCCCTTCTATCATTTTATGTTACTTCCTTATATTTTATTTAGACCTTGACATATAGAGACATTGAGAATAAATTCTTAGAAGCTTGTGACTTATTTCTACTGGGTTTTGGGAGTTGAAATTGTTTGAATTGTAGTTTATTTATTTCAGATATTTATTATTATTCCGCATTGATAGGCTTACCTAGTCTTAGAGACTAGGTGCCATCACGACATCCTACGGAGGGAATTTGGGGTCGTGACATCAACTGGCCAATCTTCTTGCTCGCGGTGCTTTTCCCATTCCCCGGTCTCGTGAGCCTTCCCCAAATGCTAATCCTTCTCGTCGTGATCCTTCGAACCATGCCGACGATGAAGCTTCTAGTAGTAAAGATGGACATGATACAATACAAAACACTCATTGAATGGTGTGTATTGCTAAACATAATTTTGAACTTGTGAATATTTAGTTGGGAATAGTTTTGAATGTTGATTGTATTGTTGATATTATTTTGTTATTGAACATTTGTATAGTTGTTGTTGTGGTTGGCGTTGTTGTTGTGGTTATTATTGGTTTAGTTTGTTGTTGTTGTTGTTGTTGTTAGTATATTCATTGTTGTTGATTAATTATGGTTGAATGGCAGCAATGTAATGCTGCCATTATAGGATGGATATTGATTGTAATTGGTAGGTAGTGTACCTTAAAAATTGACCGATTTCGGTCGGAATTCTCATACAAAACACCTAGAAATTTATATTTACCAACCGATGTCGGTCGAAAATTTCAATTTGAAATCTGCAGAAATTGAAATTTTCGACTGACGTCGGTCGAAAATAAATGTTTTTATTTATTTATTATTTTATGTTTTCGACCGACTTCGGTCGGTATGTTAAAATTAAAATTATTATATATTTCTAATTCCAACCGAAGTCGACCGATATTTTGAAAAATAAATAAATAAAAATTTAAATAATTTCGACCGATTTCGGTCGGTATATTTATTTTGTCAGTCAAAGTGGTCAACCAACGGTTGAATTAACCGATCGAAATCGGTCGAAAAATATCGACCGCCTTCGGTCGCAACGCCTTAGCGGCCATTATTCTTCCGAAGAATTAAAAGCGGTCGAAAATCGGTCGCCTTTCCTTTAATTCCGACCTATATCGGCCAGTGTTGGTGGTCGAAATTTGACAGTTTTCTAGTAGTGAATATTGATTAGGCTAGCTAGATTAATAGATGATAGGTGATCAACTTGTGGTCGCTTCACACTCATGGTAGGTGTTGTTACCTAGAGAAGTAAAAAGGTAAAATATTGTTGCACGCTCAACCAGAGGCTAACCCACGTTGTGGGTTGAGGGGTCACGGGACCTTGTTAGCCTTGATAAAAATTCTGAATATATATCTTTTGTATATCTATACATATATATACGAGACCCAGCTGAACGGGAGAAGTGGTATTGTGCGCTTAAGTTCCCTGCTTTACTGGATGGACGTGGGTTCGAAACTACCTTCTACCTTTTCTCCTCCTTTTCATTTTAGTTCTTACTTTTTCTTCTCCTTCTTAAATACAACGTAATTATACTTAGCAAATTGCTTTATTTTTTATTTTTATCTTCTTCTTTTTGAATTTGATTATAGTTTAGCACTAACCAATAATAGTCAACTTAATTAATTTTTCCTTTTTTAAATTCCTCCTTTAAAATTAAAAGCCTCAAAATGCAACTTTTTGCTCTACAAATAAAAAAAATATATAAATCCTTCTGCCACAACCTTCTTCAACCATCACTTTGATACTGACTCGATAATGACAACTAAGAGTTTGAGACTCTTCTTCAGTTCTTTGACTATTAACATACCTTTAATCTTGATTTTTTAGCAAGTTTTTAATAATTAAAAATTTGAACGCCCTTTTGATCGTTGATCCCCTTTTTAATTTAAAAAACTAAAACATTTGAAGTGTGAAACATGCTTAATCAAATACCTTCCGTTCCCCTAAACCCATTTTGCGAAGAAATCTCTCTCTCTCTCTCTCTCTCTTTCTTTAGAACTTCTTTTTGTTTATACTTGGATGATAAGTCATCATAATCGTTAAGTTTTCAAAGAGTTGCACGCCTAATTTTATCATAGTGATTAGCATACAATGGTACCCCCGTCATACTCAAATCTTGGGTCCGCCTTTGCGCTCAACTGCAAAAGCTTAATTTAGGGGTATGACACGTGGACTTTTTGAGGATTTACCTTAAACTTCTTTGTAGGATTTTACACGCTCAAGCATCCAATTCAATTTTATTTTGACAATAAAGTTGTATTCGGCATTGCTCATAATCAGTTCAACATAACCGGATAAAACATGCTAAAGTTGATAGATTTTTCATCAAGGAAAAATTAGATGTAAGAATTTTGAAGTTGCTTAAAATCTGATGTAAAGATTAGTCTAATATTCTTACTAAAGCAATCTCAAGCCAAATATTTTTTGAAAATGCCTTAGCAAGTCGTGCAAAAGATAATATCTACCTATCAACTTGAGAAGAAGTGTTAGAGATATTCTGCGATTTTTTAAATATTTTCTGCGGGTGAAAATCATTTTCATCTCCCAACTTCGTCTTAAAAATTAAGCTCCTCCTCCAACATTAAACAATAGACATTCTGCTCCTCCAAACACAATCGTATTTTTAAAATACATATTTTACCCTCAATCTCATCAGTCTTGGTGTCTATGTTTTTTACTTTTAATTTCACGATATTTTTCTTAATTTATATTATGAATTTACCTAGGGTAAAACTATTTTTTTTAAATTTTAAAAAATCAAAAATAATAACCAATCATATATAATTTATTTAATTGAAAAATAAAAGAAATAGGCGCAATTAAAATATTAGAATATTTTTTATATATTAATATCAATCAAATAAAAGTTAATGAAATAATATAAGAATAGAGGAAAATTCTATAATAAATTCCTAAAAAATTACATATTTATACCTTAGATGTTCTTTAAGTTATAGCTTCAAAAATACTTCACTAATAAGAATAAAAATACAAAGATCACCCACACACACATAATAAAGAATAAAAGAGAAAATAAAACTTAAAATATATTTAATATTAAAGTAAAAATAAAAAAAGAGTAACGATAAATTTTGTTAAAAATTCATAAAAATACTATTTTATTTAAATTTTAGGCTGAATGGCTTCCTGGCCATTAAACTTATCGGATTTTTAAAAGTCGATACATAAACTTTCTATTTTCCCATTTGTACACTCGAACTCATTTTTTCCGTAACTAATAAACACATATGATAAGAGACTATGCGCGTATGTATTACACATACACATACGTGTCCATCTAGTCAGCAAATGACCGATGGATGTCTTACACATCAAGGGCGCGAAAACCCTAACCCTTGTCCCCTCTTTCATTCTATAGACCGACCCCCTCCCCTCATTTTAACCTCTCTCTGACCAAACCCTCCCCTGTTCATTCCATAATTTTGATGATTGGAGAAGGTGAAAAGAATCTGGAAAGTGAGGGGGATCATATGTAAGGCTCATGGGCCATCATAGTAGGCACGCAATAGGCCATTATATGTAAGGCCCTTCTCTCAATCGATGAACTCTCCATAAGTTCGAAAAACCTCGTCGAGAATGGCACTGATTTGCTCATCGCCGAATTTAACCCTAAGGTTTACAACAACCGTCAAAGCTACCATTTCCTCGCGATTAAGACCCCCATCGCCATTTGCATCAAAATTCTGGAAGATTCTTTTCACCTTCTCCGATTGCTGAATTCCAGAATCTTCTAGATTCTTTTCACCTTCTCCAACATTCAAAAAGACTTGTTTATGGTGGTGGATATGGCGTGAGGTCAGCCGTGTTGGATGGACTTTTAAAATCGATCATAATCACTCACTCATTTTTTATTTTCGTTTATTATCTGTTAATCTTGTTGTGATCGAGCTTCATTTGGTCCAAGTGATGCAAAACTTCGCTTCAACTCCACAATGACAAAATATACAACTTTCCATCATTTTCACGGTCTGAAAAAAATTAAAAAAATTAAAAATGGAGCTTTAGATTTTACAAGAAGGAGGAATGTAGCTTCAAATTAAAATCACCCTTCTTTTTTTCCCCATATATCCTTTTTATATTATTTCTCTAGTTGTAATCTCCTTAGATTAAGGGGTTAGTACAACTCTAAGTATATCTTGTCATCTATTTTACTAGTTTTAATGCATTATAAATATTGATTATAACAGTGTTTCTTATACGAATATCATTATACTATTAGGCCACATATATATGCAAAGGAATTTGCTGAAGTTTTGGCATGACGAAAGAGTTTTTTCGGAGGAAGTTTGTCATCTTAAACATTGAAATTGATTTAATTTATATACACCAAATTACACACTACTATTTGTTTTCATTATTACCGTTTACCGAATTAGGATTACTATATAGAGTAAGTAGTATATTTTTGTACGACATCATAACGTGATAGTGGAAAAAGAAAATTACTTTAATAATGCACATTAATCTGTTAAACACCGTTGAAATAGTTGTACTCTAACCAGGGATAGCATTATAACGAAGAAGCAATGGTGTTTTTTGGTATCAGATCTCATCGAAATGTTAGACCCCATTTTATTTTACGGGTTCACATTCATAATAGGTTGAAAATGAAGAATTAACCAGGTGGATAATACTCATGGATTGAAACCTTCAAATTACAATTTGTCTAGAGCTGAACATAATACTAAACGAAATTCTCTTCATTAGTGGTCTCCCTCTACATTCTAAAAGAGGAGAACCACATGCACAAGCTCTTTTGCAAATATGAAAATGAACAAAAGAAACTACATGAAAAATGAAAAATGATAAAAATCAGATGGATCAAAGCCAATTCTTCATTTGTTCGCTCCCACTGAATCTTTCACGGCATCAGCAGCTCCCTGTGCCTTAGCCTTCATCTGCTGTCCAGTCTGCCATCAATTTAGTGACGAAAATTGAGTTACTTTAAAAGAAACTTAATGTAAAACTTGAATATACAAATACTCTCTATCGGCAATATGCAATATCTAAATTAAGACATGTTAATCAAATAAAAGTTGCAAAGCAAAATTAACCTCCTGCATGGATTCCTTAGCAGATTGAGCAGTATCTCCAGCTTTGTCCATCATCTGGCTAGTCTTCTCCTGAAATATTCAACACAAGATATGAATCAACACGACATACATTTAGAGACGGATTTAGAACGGATTCAATATTACATTTATTAGTTGAACAAATTACTTTTCACTTGATCAATATGTACATATGACGAAATATTATGGGTGTGTATGTCTATAGGTACAAAAGCGGATTAAGAATTTAAACTTTATACTTTATACGTTCAAAAAATCTGGACAGAGCAGCTGGTTTATAGAAGTGCATTTCATAAGTGATACTATTATTTAAAAAAAAAAAAAACTTTATACGTTCAACCTTTAAGACTCTTAAGATTAAACTCATTATATTTTTAAACTTATGGGTTCATACCTACTATTTGTTACAATTTAAAAGAATTTTTACACATAAATTTATGCTACGCATCAAAAGTTATGGATTCAGAGGAACCCAACACTGCTATTCTACATCCGTCCTTGTGTAGGTATATATTAGATCGACTTATTTTGAACCCACTAATTATAAGTTCTAGATGGCCTCTTAGTTGTACTCCAAAATGTAGTAATCATCTTCTTTACTGAAGAAGGGAAATTTGAGAATATTGATCTTGACCTGAACTTGGCCCTTAGCCTCGCCGGCATGGTAACTGGCTTTCTGAGATTGATCCATGTTAAAACGGCGTAAAAAATAATTAATACTAGTAGCTGTAATTTAGAGGTAGAAAAAACAAAGAGTGTGTGAATTACTATTACAGTGGTTAGGTTGTAAAACAAAGAGAATTAATGATGAGCTATATAGGTTGCAAGAATAATGAAGTGGGTTCTGTCCAAGCTAAAACTAAACATCAGACGATAATAATGCCCATTTGATCAGGACAACTTAAATTCTGTCCACCAGTTAATTAACAATACAATCTCCGATGAAATAGCCTTTTGTTTTTTATAAAACTAGAATTTAACTTTTACTTAATAATAATTAATAGTGTAAATAAGTGTTTATAGTATCAAGTTGCTTAAAAAATAATTATGGGAGCATCGCTCTCTCATGAGTCATAACTTGCACGTGAACTATGTTTTTTGCTTACATAAAACTAAAAATTTAATTATAGAGTCCAAATTTTTCTTTATTACTACTTAACCTAGGGACCCAAAAAGCAAGAAGAGATGAATATGGTAACAAAATATTTCAGATAAGAAAATAAATCCTGACTTAACTTTCTCTTGTTTATCTTACCTCTCCTGCTTTGTAATAACGCAAAGTACCATACTAGTTTCCTGGTTGAGCAACAACTACTTTGAAATGAAAAAGCACCTAGTCAAACCCTTAGTCATCCCAAAAGCTTCGGCAAAATTCATTGCATGTAAATCAGTAAATGTACGTGGCGCGCTCTTATTTTACACGCTTCATATTCATATGCCCAACTGTTATATAAAGAGTCCCATTTTCTTATTATCTTCCACTGATTTTCTACTGTACCAAACCACCCACACGTCTCCTCAATTTCCAGTTTTTTGCTCTCTGCCCATCACTGTTTTCTATAAATACTACGCACATTCTCTTCTTTTCAGTTAATCTCTTTGCTAGGAATTGTGCTCAGATTTCAGATTTTTCTTTCAATCTGCATCGTACGTAAGTTATCTCTATATCCTTTCATTCTTGGTTTTCATGATCTTGAGTTTTGCACATCTCTTTAAATACCACTTTTCTTTTCCTTTGTACGTAATTTGGTTTTCAGGGCTTTGACTATAGAAGCTTTTCGGTGAAGGAGTTTGAAGCAGCGCCACTAAATCGACGTTGGTGAGTAATTCAGGCAATGCTTAGCGGGTATTTCATTAAAGTTGCAGTCTTTTTAATCCCTTTTGTTTTTATAGTATCTTGGTTTGACTTTTTAGGAAAAGACCTAGTTTTTTTAAACAATGAGTGACCTTTATTTATTGTTGAGTCTTAATTCTTGTCTTTTGAACTATATTACATGGATTCTTCATATTGGATATGGCTCTTGAGAACAGTCTTGTAAGATATAACTCAACATGTTTACCCATTCAAATGCTGCTATTATTTTCCTGCGTGCTCATTTAATGTACTTGAATTGTATAACCACAAATTAGAATTGTTATTCAGAAATCTTCTTTTAGTCACAAATTTATAAAAGCATCATTCTTTCCTATCTACTTGAAATTTTATTTCTTCTAATTGCCTAGAGTATTTGAATTGTATAACTAGCCACAAAGTAGATTTGTTTTTGGGAAATTTCTTTTAATCACATGCTAAATCAGTGCTTGTTTTTTCTGCTTGAAGATATATGTCTTCAAATTGTCTGCAATTCTGTTGGTATTTATGTCTTATTGGTCTTATTATGCTACATTGATTTGGAAACCGATTCTGTGCTTGAAATTTATATAACTGTATACGGTCAAAACCGAGTTTGCCATTCGTATAATTAGTCAAGATTGGAGCATGATGGACCGAGGGTCATCATTATAATATCGAGATGTGACGTGACGCCGGGTTATCGAGCTCAAGTTTCATGAACCGATCAATACCGAGCTCAAGTTAATATCGAGCTCAAGTCGATACCGAGCTATGATGAGAAGTGGTGTTATCGAGCTCAAGAGCCAGAGACCGGTCGATACCGAGCTCAAGTCAATATCGAGCTATGATGTGAAGTTGTGTTATTGACCTCAAGAAGTCAAAGACCGATCAATACCGAGCTCGAGAAAATATCGAGCTCGAGATCCAGAGACCGACTAATAACAAGACCGACCAAGGTCGAACCGAGAGACAAAGAGCCGTTGTAGCCGCACTAGCGGAGAGAATCTCGGCGGAAATCAAGAAAAAACTAATTAACTATTCTATCATGGGATCCCCACTATGTATTTTAATTATATCTAAAATAGGATTTCTCCACTATATTAAGAGTGTCTATCATTTGTGTAAAGGGGGATTGATTCCGACATTGATACACTCTCACATTTCAGAGATTATTGAGATACACACACATATATTAAACATTATCCCCTTTTTGGGCTTTAGACATTGGTTCATCTTGTTCATTTATAAATCATCCTCTACTCAATTTGTATTTGTATTTATTCCTTTTTTTACAGTCAATATTCGATACATTTCTGCTTATTTTTCCGATTTATACCAAGTTATACCACGTATCCTTAGAACTACGTATAAATTCAACTCTATCCGTTTTTTCATGTGAACAGTTTGGCGCCCACCATGGGGCGAAGTATAACAGTGGTTATTTGGTACAAATCTCTGCAAACATACCATTTTACACATTCTCTTGGAAGTGTCTTTAATTTCAGGTTACAAAAGACGAACTCTCAATTAATGGCCCTACCTTTCGACAACGAAGCTGGCCTTCAAGATGAGAACAACAACCTGACGAACGGGGATGAAAGGCTACTCATTGATCCCGTTGGAACTCGGGCCGCAGATCCAATTGGCATTAACTCACATGTGTCCATCGAGGCGAACCAATGTTCCGACCCCGAAAACAACATTCGTGGTGGAACTCGATCTGCAGTTCGAGATACCCAAAACATTGGAGAAGACGGGATCAGCCAGCGTATGATTTTCTAAATGCTGCAAGCTCAACAAGTAGCAATAGCTCAGTTGCAGATCCAAACCCAAGCACCAAGCATGGCCAAGCCCAGTCCACCCTGAGAAGTCACCCAAAAAGTGGGGCCAACCATAATAAGATCAAATGAACAAGAATCGGGGACTAATCTCGAAATTATTATGATACTCGAGGAACTAACAAAACGAATTGAGTCAGGAGAAAAGATGATTGAAGCAAACGACAAAAAAGTAGAAACTTATAATTCCAGGGTTGATCAGATCCCGGGGGTACCATCGGTATTGAAGGGCTTGGATTCTAAAAAATTCGTACGAAAGCCTTTCCCCCCAAGCGCGGATCACAAACCGATCCCCAAGAAGTTCCACATGCCCTAAATTTCTAAATATAATAGAAACGACCGACCCCAACGAACATGCCACCTTTTACACATGCGCCATCAAAGGGAACGATCTAGAAGATGACGAGATCGAATCCGTATTATTAAAGAAGTTTGATGAAACTTTATCAAAAGGAGCGATGATATGGTATCATAATTTACCACCTAACTCTATCGATTCTTTTGCTATGCTTGGAGATTCTTTCGTAAAAGAACATGCCGGAGCCATAAAGGTCGAAACCAGGAAGTGAGACCTTTTTAAGGTAAGACAAAAAGACATCGAGATGCTAAGAGAGTTCGTATCTCTCTTTCAAATGGAACGAATGGATCTTCCACCGGTCACGGATGATTGGGCCGTTCAAGCTTTCACCCAAGGATTGAACGAACGAAGCTCGATGGCTTCACGACGGTTGAAGCAGAACTTGATTGAGTACCCAACTGTCACCTGGGCCGACATACACAATCGATATCAATCGAAGATTAGAGTCGAAGATGACCAGTTGGGTTTTGGGTCCCCTATTAAAAGGGACATCAACCGAGAACCAAGGTTGAACAGGGATCTATACCGGCCATACAACGAAGATCGTAAGGGCAGCAAACCAGGACGTAACCCCGTACGAGGCGATAAAAGAGGTGATTGAGGCCAAGGGTCTTAGGGGATGATGAACAAGAATGGGTTCGACAGGCATATCGGACCTAAGGAAGCATAACAGTTATCAAAATATAACTTCAACATCGATGCATCTGACATAGTGTCGGCTATCGGACGCATCAAAGATACTAAGTGGCCTCGACCTCTACAGTCCGATCCAGCCCAGAGAAATCCCAATCAAATGTGCAAATATCATGGCACCCATGGCCACAGAACCGAAGACTGCAGGCAGTTTAAAGAGGAGTTAGCCCGTTTATTCATTGAAGGGCACCTTCGAGAATTTTTAAGTGACCAGGCCAAAAACCATTTCAAAAATAGAGATTTCACTAGACAAAACGAACTAGAATATCCACAACACATCATCCATATGATCATCGGAGGGATTGATGTCCCCCACAGGTCGGTGCTTAAACGCACTAAGATGTCTATTGTAAGAGAGAAGCGATCCCGGACTCAGGATTAGACACTAAAAGGAACCTTGTCCTTTAGTGACGAAGACGCGGAAAGAATCATGCAACCCCATAATGATGCACTGGTAATATTTGTACTTATGAGTAAAACTCAAGTTAAGCGTGTGTTAATTGATCCAGGTAGTTTGGCCAACATAATTCGATCAAAGGTCGTAGAGAAACTCGGTCTACAGGATCAGGTCGTGCCAGTAACCCTGGTACTAAACGGATTTAATATGGCATGTGAAACTACTAAGGGTGAGATAATCTTTCTAGTTAATGTGGCCGGGATCATCCAAGAAATTAAGTTCCACGTGATCGAAGGTGATATGAGATATAACACCCTGTTCGGGAGGCCATGGATCGACAACATGAGATCAATGCCCTCTACCCTTCACCAAGTTCTGAAATTCCCAACATCGGAGGGAATCAAAATGATCTACGGGGAGCAACCAGCCGCAAAAGAAATGTTTGCTGTTGATGAAGTGATTTCGATATCTTCAATATCATCGACAGGGATAAGATTCGAAGGAGGAACGGGATACCAAATAGCAATCAGAAATGCCAGCCTCGACCCAACTACAGAATCAGAAGACTGACGAAGATGGTGACTATGGGGTACCTCGATCCTTTATGGTCCCCGATGATTCTGACGCTACCCAATCAACGGTCGAAGAACTGGAGAAAATTATGCTAATCGAACATCTGCCCGAGCGAAAGGTATACCTGGGTACGAGGTTAGATCCCGAGGTGAGGAAAAAGCTTATTTAATTTCTTATAGCTAACATGAACTGTTTCGCTTGGTCCCATCTTGACATGATAGGGATCCCACAGGAAATAACCACTTATAGACTGAGCTTGGATCCAAAATTCCATCTGGTAAAGCAAAGAAGAAGGCCCCAGTCCGAGGTCAAACATGCCTTCATCAAGGACGAGGTAATCAAACTTCTTAAAAAAAGGATCCATTCGTGAAGTAAAATACCACGAATGGCTAGCAAACATAGTGGTAGTCCCTAAGAAGGGAAAAAAACTTAGAGTGTGTATAGATTATAAAGACCTGAACAAAGCATGCTTGAAGGATTCCTTTCCTTTGCCTAGCATCGATCGTATGATCGATGCCACAGCCGGCCACGAGACTCTCAATTTTCTCCATGCCTACTATGGGTACAACCAGATACAGATGAACCCGGAGGATCAGGAAAAGGCCTCGTTTATCACTAAATACGGTACCTACTGTTATAACGTAATACCATTCGGTCTAAAAAATACTAGTGTAACTTATCAATGCCTAGTAAATCAAATGTTCAAAAAACAAATAGGAAAATCAATTGAAGTTTATATTGATAACATGTTAGTTAAGTCCCTGCGAGCAGAGGACCATTTAATGTATTTGCACTCAACTTTCGACGTACTAAAGAAGTATAATATGAAGCTCAACCCCGAAAAATGTGCATTCGGGGTTAGCTCGAGCAAGTTTCTTGGTTTCAAGGTGTCCAATTGAGGAATCGAGATTAACCCCGATAAAATCAAATCTATCAAGGACATCACGATAGTGGATAATGTAAAGGTCGTGCAAAGGTTAACGGGACGGATAGCCTCCCTAGGACGATTCATTTCGAGATCCTCAGATAGGAGCCATCGATTTTTCTCACTACTTAAGAAGAAAAGCAACTTTGCATGGACTCCAGAATACCAGCATGCTTTGGAGGAACTGAAGCGATATTTATCGAGCCCGCCTCTACTTCATACCCCAAAAGTGGACGAACAACTTTACTTGTACTTAGTTGTCTCGGAGATAACCGTAAGTGGAGTCCTGGTCCAAGAAGAACGAGGTACGTAATTCCCTATTTAATATGTCAGTTGGACCTTAGGTGAGGCCGAAGCTAAATATCCACACATAGAAAAATTAGCGCATTTAGGAAACTAAAACAATATTTCCCATGTCACCCGATACATATTGTAATAACTTATCCTCTTCGAAACATTTTGTGCAAACCCGAGATTTTGGGTCGATTGGCCAAATGAGCAACAGAAATCGGTGGATACGATATCGAGTATCGACCCCGAACCGCTATCAAATCTCAAATCTTGGCAAACTTCGTGGCTGACTTTTCACCGACCCTCGTACCCGAAATTGAAAAAGAGCTACTTATTAAATCGGGTACCTTTTCGGGAGTGTGGATCCTTTTCACGGACGGTGCCTCGAACGCGAAGGGGTCCGGATTAGGCATTATACTAAAATCACCCACAGGGAATGTAGTTAGACAGTCTATCAAAACTACAAAATTGACTAACAATGAGACCAAGTATGAAGCCATGATTTCAAGTCTCGAACTAGCTAGAAGCTTGGGAGCGGAGGTCGTACAGGCTAAATGTGATTCCCTCATCGTGGTAAACTAAGTTAACAGGACTTTTGAAGTCCGAAAAAATCGAATACAGAGGTATTTGGATAAATTACAGGTGACTCTACATCAATTTAAAGAATGGACTTTACAAGATGTACCCCGAGAATAGAACAGCGAGGCCGACTCTCTTGCAAACTTAGGCTCATCGGTCGAAGATGACGAACTCAACTCGGGGACTGTCATGCAACTCATAAGATCAGTGATCGAAGAAGGTCATGCCGAGATAAACTCCACAAGTCTAACGTGGGATTGGAGAAACAAATATATAAAGTACTTCAAGAACGTGAAGCTTCCATCAGATCAAAAGGAATCGAGAGCTTTGCGCATAAAGGCATCACAGTTCACCCTGTCCGAAGATGGAACGCTGTTTAGAAGGACGTTCGATGGACCATTGGCAATATGTTTGGGACTGGGAGATACTGATTACATCCTAAGGGAAATTCACGAGGGCACTTGTGGAAACTATTCCGGTGCCAACTCGTTGGTCCACAAAGCAATCATAGCAGGATATTATTGGACCGATATGGCAAAGATGCGAGGGAGTTCATTCGAAAATGTGACAAATGCCAAAGACATGCGCCCATGATTCATCAACCCGGGGAGCTACTTCACTCGGTCCTATCTCCATAGCCTTTCATGAAATGGGGAATGGACATCGTCGGCCCATTCCCATCGGCCCCAAGTAAAGCTCAGTTTATTTTGTTTATGATTGATTATTTCTCTAAATGGGTTGAAGCACAGGCTTTCGAGAAAGTCAGAGAAAAACAAGTAATAGACTTCATTTGGGACCACATCATATGTCGATTCGGGATGCTAACCGAGATTGTATGTGATAATGGAAAATAATTCATCGGCACCAAAATAACTAAATTTCTTGAGGATCATAAGATCAAAAGGATCCTATCAACACCGTATCATCCCAGAGGGAACGGACAAGCCAAATCAACCAACAAAACTATCATCCAAAATCTTAAGTAGAGATTGACCGACGCCAAAGGAAAATAGAGAGAAATACTACCCCAGTACCGATGCAACGCCATTCTGGTTGGTTTATGGCACCGAAGCTCTGATCTCGATTGAGGTCGGAGAACCTAGTGTCAGGTTTCGATATACAACAAAGGAGTCGAATAATGAGGCCATGAACATGGGCCTAGAATTATTAGACGAAAGACTAGAGACCGCTCTCGTCCAATTGGACGCCCAAAAACAGCGGATCGAAAGATACTATAATCGAAGAACCAATCTTCGACATTTTAAAATAGGGGACTTGGTGCTAAGGAAAGTCACCCTCAACACCCGAAATTCGAATGAAGGGAAACTTGGTCCGAACTGGGAAGTACCATATCAGGTTCTCGAAATCGTCGGAAAATGATCCTACAAGCTCGGCATCATAAATGGCAAACAACTACCGACTAATTGGAATGTGTCGCACCTAAAATGATACTACTGCTAAGGTACGACCCTCCCACGTTCATTTGTATTTCGAAATTAACACTTGCAGGTGTTCAATTAGAAACGGGGATGGACTCTTCAACTCGAAGCCTTTAGGTCTAAAAGCATGCGTTGCACTCTTTTTCCCTTAGACCGATTTTGTCCCAAATGGATTTTTCGTCAAGGTTTTTAATGAGGCAACCATTGATCGTGCTAACTTAGAACAATTTAACAGTATTCGAGGCCTCTTTAGAATCAACCTCGAATACTGGGGGGCATTGCCTCGAATATATCAAGTTCGATGCAAGAAAGTTACTTCATGGCAACAGGGTCTCGATAGGAAAAACTTGTAAGGGCCAAATGGTCAAACAAACCATGCCCGCGTAGTTTGCTCGAGCCCTGACTCAAAACATGAACACGTGTATAATGACTTATAAAGAGAAATTTCTTCTTTACCGATATCTCATATCTCAGAAAATTCTTCTATTTCATATTCCCGATCTATTATGTAAACATGCTTAAGGGCCGACCATGACCGGAGTTTGAATAAGTACCCCATAAATCGGGGACCACCAACCAAAAATTCAACAAGATCAAGCTCTACAAAGCCTAAGGGCTACTATTACTTCGAGTTCGAGCAAACACTCACTCGACCATTAAGCCTAAGGGCTACTCTTACTTCGAGTTCGAGCGAACACTTACTCGACCATTAAGCCTAAGGGATACTCTTACTTCGAGTTCGAGAAAACACTCACTCGACCATTAAGCCTAAGGGCTACTCTTATTTCGAGTTCGAGCAAACACTCACTCGACTATTAAGCCTAAGGGCTACTCTTACTTCGAGTTCGAGCAAACACTCATTCAACTATTAAGCCTAAGGGCTACTCTTACTTCGAGCTTGAGCGAACACTCACTCGACCATTAAGCCTAAGGTCTACTCTTACTTCGAGTTCGAGCAAATACTCACTCGACCATTAAGCCTAAGGGCTACTCTTACTTCGAGTTCGAGCGAACACTTACTCGACCATTAATCCTAAGGGATACTCTTACTTCGAGTTCGAGCAAACACTCACTCGACTATTAAGCCTAAGGGCTACTCTTATTTCGAGTTCGAGTAAACACTCACTCGACCATTAAGCCTAAGGGCTACTCTTACTTCGAGTTCGAGCAAACACTCACTCGACCATTAAGCCTAAGGGCTACTCTTATTTTGAGTTCGAGTGAACGCTCACTCGACCATTAAGCCTAAGGGATACTCTTACTTCGAGTTCGAGCAAACACTCACTCGACTATTAAGCCTAAGAGCTACTCTTACTCGAAGCCATAAAAGCCTAAGGGCTACATTAATTCTAGTTCGAGCAAACACTCACTCGACCATTAAGCCCAAGGGCTACTCTTACTTCAAGTTTGAGCAAAACACTTACTCAGCCATAAAGCCTTAGAGCTACATTAATTCGAGTTCGAGAAAAACACTCACTTGGCCATAAAGCCTAAGGGCTACATTAATTCAAGTTTGAACAAACACTCACTCTTACCTCAAGTTTGAGCAAATCATTTCATTTGATATCTATATCAAGCCTAAGGTCCACCTCAAACATTCACTTAAGGACTACCTATAAGAAACGGTCGAGTGCAGTACTTACTATCAGTCCTTACTATCTCAATATTGGACCTTCGAATAATTATTCAATGCTAAGGCACTTTTGACCTTTGTATAAGTTAAATGCAAAAGATTCAGAAGCCATAAAAGGGAAAGGTTTTATATATATGAATCTTTTACAAAGGCGACTCGGCCCGAAGGAAGTTCTTTGCAGAGGCCGAAAGTAGCCTCAATACAAAATACGAACTACCTAATATCCTAAGTGTCTTGGTATTCATTGGAGGCCACGTCCTCGGTATCTTCCCCACCTTCAGATTCGCTCGAGCTATCAGAGTCTTCCTTAGGGAAGGCCAGCCTTTAAGCCTTGTTTTCCTCTACCTTGGCAATTTCAATCTCGGCCTCAACATAAAAGCCCTGAGCACTGACCTCCTCGAGAGCTTCCCTCCGAGCCTGCCATTTAGCATGTTCAACCATACTCTTGGCCTTGGTCTGGTTGACCTCTACATCGATCTTGAACTGGTCCACTTCAGCATCAGCTCTTTTATTGGCCTCGGTAACCTCGGATCTGGCCATTTGGAGTTCATTAGCCAAGCCTGCCTTATTGGAAGTGGCCAAATCTAACCGACTCTGAAGCTCTTTAACTATCTCGATCTGCACCAAGGCATTTTCTTTTACAGCTCGAAGCTGGGCCTCAGCCGACTCTAATTGTGCTTGAACGACCTCCTTTCTGGAAGCGAGGGTATCCATATTTTCTTTGAAGTTTTCCCCCTTGGCCATTAGCTCATCCACTTGCGAATTGAGCCGTCCGATCTGCTCAAGCCTCTGCCGAACCTGCAGAATCAGATTGTTAGTGGTTATCTCCAATTCATCTTCAGTGTCGTGAAGAATTCTAAATACTTGCTCGGCCATCTCCTCGTGCTCGTCCCGAGCCACTGCCAAATCCACTCGGAGTTCCTCGCTAAGGAATTTATATGAGTCACTCTTCTTAGTGAGGTTTCGAACTTCGGCCTCATGATCTGCTCAGATTCGGAGGAAAGCCTCGTGATGTAACACCGAAGCCTACATACATAAGAAACAAATGTTAGAACTATCTACAATGCTAAGTACAAAAGAAACAGTAGAGATGCCATCAGAGTTACCCGATTCAGAGCATGCTGGGCCTCATTGAAAAGGCAGGCGGGTCCTTCCTCATTCATCACTGATTGATCCTCTTCGGTCACCAAAGACCGAAGGTAACTAGCAACCCCCACGGGGGGAGAGAAAATTTGGGTATCCTCCGAGACGGAGAGCACTACCTTTCGCCTACAGTCGGGATCAACACTCGGGGCCTGGAATCGGTCCACCAGTTTTAGAACTCATGAAGACCCGGTATAGCCCGACCGTGATGATTTCTTTGGTATCGAAAATCCACCAAACCCGATAACCTCTTCCAAGGCAGCTGACTCGATCCCATCCAGAAAACCGTGGAGATCGGTCGGCTCCTGAATGTCCTTGTAGGATCGACCTTCCAACATGCTGGACTCACGAATCATAGCATCCGAAATTTGAGGGGATCCGCTAATGTCAACTATTCCGAGCTCATCCCTCGAGATATATTCTACTTCCCGAGAAATCTTACCCTCGGTATCCCGTTCAACCACCAGGGTTCCTTTATTTACTTCCGCCGATTCGGAAGATTGTTGTATCACAACATTAGCCCGTACCCATGATAATTCCTCTTCTCCTTCTTCGGGCTTGTCCCTTAATCGGCGGATCGATTCCGAAGGCATGACACCAGAGTCCCCCCTTTGGCTTGCGAGATTTCTTAGCCGATTTTTTTCCGAGACCAGAGAACTCGATACGTCTTTTCTCTTCTTTTATTTAACCAGCTTCGGAGCAGGAACCTCTTCATCACCAAATGGAGGCCTCATGGTAACATCCTTCCCAAGCCCTACAAAGGGAAAAATGGGGTTAAGCAACTAAAGAAGAACAAAAGACAAATTAAGAAAGAGATTTACCATGGCTACGGGCCTCCCATCGACCCTTTGATAATTCCACCCAAGCACGCTCGGAGTACAGTCTCTGCAGCACCAGACCTTCAACTCATTATTTAAGATCCAGAATCAGTTCCGGCATCCGAGCCACGACTTTGACACGAAAGGAAAAATGGATCAAGAAAATGAAAGGCAGTCACAACATCAAAACATATGAAGGGAAATAAGCACTCACGGTTCATATTCCATTTCTCAGGAAACGGCATGTCATCGGCATGGATCAGGTCCGAGGTTTTGACTCGAACAAAATGGCCCATCCAACCTCGGTCACGAGTCTCGTCTATATTCGAGAACGATGCTTTGGTGGCTCGGCGAGCAAGCTTGATTAACCCTCCTCGATAAAGTCGGGAACTATAAAGGCGCATAAGGTGATCGAGGGTGAAAAGACACCCCTTGAATTTGCTCGAGAAATATCGGAGAAGAATCACTATTCTCCAAAAGGAAGGATGGATCTGGCCGAGGGTCAAGTCGTACCTCTTGCAAAAGGCGACGATGATAGGGTCTAAAGGACCCAACGTGAAAGGATAAGTGTAAACACTTAGAAACCTTTCCACGTGGGTAATAATTGATTCATCAGGAGATGGGACCACCACGTGCTTATCATCCAGTTGCATTCTTGTTTGATGTTTTCGAGAATTTTCTCGCTAATTGTACACTGGTACCTCGACATCGGCTCACATCGGCCCAGTACCGAAGAAGGTTTTTCAACTTTAAAGTCACTAGAAATTGAACACCCTACCATAATGAATTCCTGAGGACGAGGCTCTGCCGCATCCTCATCGCCGGCGGGTCGTGGTGAAGAAGCGACCTCTTTTTGAGTAACAATTTTAGACGTTTTGGCCATCTAAATTTCTTTGAACAAAGAAAAAGGGAGATTGAAGTATTTGATGTTTTGAGAAGAACAAGAAACTTGGAAATAAGAAGTTTTGGGAGAAGACGAAGGATTGTGAAGATTGGAATAAAAAAGGCTTAAAAGTTTGAAATGATGAAAAAGGGAGGCTATTTATAGATTTCACAGTGACGGTTTAGAATTGGCAGTGGCCGACCATCGTCTGACACACATTTAATGCCTTGATAACTGGACCGACGGGATATTTGTTAGATACGTCATAATCGGGCACGATGCAGACGTTAGCGTGTATCTAGTCAAAAGTTGAAAAATCATATCGTTTCTCGCCACATTCTTTCCGAGAAACGAGGAGACTATCTGTATACGGTCAAAACCGAGTTTGCCCTTCGTATATTTAGTAAAGATTGGAACATGATGGACCGAGGGTCATCATTATAATATCGAGATATGATGTGAAGCTCGGTTATCGAGCTCAAGTTTCATGAGCTGATCAATACCAGACTTAAGTTAATATCGAGCTCGAGTCGATACCGAGCTATGATGAGAAGTGGTGTTATCGAGATCAAGAGCCAGAGATTGGTCGATACCAAGCTCGAGTCAATATCGAGCTATGATGTGAAGTTATGTTATTGACCTCAAGAAGTCAAAGACTGATCAATACCGAGCTCGAGTCAATATCGAGCTTGAGATCCAGAGACCGACTAATAACAAGACCGACCAAGATCGAACCGAGAGACAAAGAGCCGTTGTAGCCGTACTAGCGGAGAGAATCTCAACGGAAATCAAGAAAAAGCTAATTAATTATTCTATCATGGGATCCCGACTATGTATTTTTAATTATATCCAAAATAGGATTTCTCCACTATATTAAGAGTGACTATCATTTGTGTAAAGGGGGATTGATTCAGACATTGATACACTCTCACATTTCAAAAATTATTGAGATACACACACATATAATAAACATTATCCCTTTGTGGGCTTTAGACATTGCTTCATCTTGTTCATTTATAAATCATCCTCTACTCAATTTGAATTTGTATTTATTCCTTTTTTACAGTCAATATTCGATACATTTTTGCTTATTTTTCCGATTTATACCAAGTTATACTACGTATCCTTAGAACTACGTATAAATTCAACTATATCCGTTTTTTCAGGTGAACAATAACTCGTACCACAAAAGACACTTGTGGGTCTGTATAATGTATCTAAAGTAATAGCCACATGAATAATCTGTTCATTCAGAAATGATGTTCTTATTTTTTTTCCGATCCTTACGTTAGAGGTGGCTATAAGTATATTTTGGCAAGTAAAATATGACCAAGTTTTGAGTTATTCTAATAAAATCTCTTCAATAAGGCTTTTCTATTGTTCTAGTGTAAAGAAAGCCAACTGACCAAACGTACCATGTTCTTACTTGGACCACAGACACATGAATCGGATCATACTAGTTTGTGGCTATTGATATTGTCTTCATAGTTGCTTATGTATTTGCTTGGCATAGATATCTGTGGAAACTATTATAATGGAAATTTTTTTGTGACTACTCTTAATTTTTCCCCCTATGGTTTAAACAGGTAGAATTGAATGGTCTAATGGAGTCTAAGGGTGGGAAGAAGTCTACGAGTAGTAAATCTCTATTCTAAGCTCCCCTTGGTTACACTATAGAGGACGTTCAACCACACGGTGGAATCAAGAAATTCAGATATGCTGCTTACTCCAATGTGAATTTACCTCTTAATTTTCGCATTCTGAAGTTGTTTGTGAATCCTCTGCAGCTAATTTATGCTAACTGTTTGCTCTGTTCCATTTTTTTCACATGCAGCGCGTGCGCTGGCCATCCTGAGATTTCTCGTGCAGTCCTACAACTGTAGTCCTAGTATTGATTTTTAGTCATCTCAACCTTTTCTTAATCCACATCCTCGAGTTTAATATTTCCTGAATAGTGCACTTTCCTAAACGTTTTTCTTTCAAGGAAAGATGGCCTTGCCAGTCTCTACTATTGGATTTGAAGGTTATGAAAAATGACTTGAGGTTTCCTTCTTTGAGTTAGGAATCTTTGTGTTTACCCGTAAAATGGATAACAATTGAATTTATACGCGGCTCTAAGGATATGTGATATAACTTGATACAAACAGAGAATAAACCGAGAAAAAGTATATATATCAATGCTGAAATCAACTATAAAAGAGATGAATGCAAACCAAATGAGTCAATTAGCTTTGACCCTTGAGTTCGGTCACCCTTGAAACAAGTGAGTATTCCGCTACTGTAAGAACAGAGTAACAAGATAATCAAGGTTTCAAAGAAGATAATGTGTTGTTTTTATTGCCTCCAGAATGTCCTCTACAAATGATCAAAACCCCCTTTATATTGTGGGGAAGTCCTACTTTGTTTATAATTCTAAATACAGAAGGAATTCCATGATAGATTAATTAATTGGTTATGCGCCGAGATTTGCGCCTAGATTCTCGCCCTAATTACGGATAAAACAACTTTTTATTTTCTGGTTCGATCTTGATCTTGGCCGATCATGCACTTGATCAGTCTCTATTTTGTTCGATCTCAATATTGGTCGATCTCGACCGGTCTCTATTCTGCTCCGTCTCTGTCTTGACCGATCTAGATCTATCTCTATTATGCTCGGTCTCAGTCTTGACCGATTTTGATATAGGTCGGTCTCTGGGTCACGAGCTCGGCAACCTAACTTCGCATCATATCATGATATTATACGAAGTTGAACCTTGATCTATCATGTTCCAATCTTGATTAGTCATATGAAGGGCAAACTTGGTTTTGACCGTATACAGATAGTCCCTTTGTTTCTTGGAAAGACGATGGTGAGTAACGATATGAATTTTCGAACTTCGATTTGATGGGTAATGACGTTAGCGACGAGCCCGATTATGATGTATACGATGAAACGTCCTGTTGGTCCAGTTACTAAGGTATTAAATACCTGTTACTTGTTGGTCGACCATTATCGGTTCCAAACCATTGCCAACCACCTATAAGAGCCCAATCTTTTCTCATTCAAAGTTTACACTCAAAGCTTCTTCTCTATTCTTGCATCTTCTTCAGAAAAGTCCCTTTGCTTCATAATTTTTAGACCCAAATTTCTAGAACTCCAATTAAACGGCATATCATCCTAATTGTTTTTCTTGTTCATCAATGGCAAAAATCTCCAAAGCAGTGCCGCAAAAAGAGGCCGCTTCTTCATCACGACCTGTCGGCGGTGAGGATGCGGAGGAGCCCCACCCTGAGAAATTCGTTCCGGTAAGGTGCTCTACTATCATGAGAAAAAACCTCCTCGATACTGGGCCGATATGAGCCGATCTTGAGGTACATATGTTCAATCACCAAGAATATCCTCGACAAAGTAAAAAAAGAATGCAACTGGGGCGAAAAGCATGTGGTAGTCCCATCGCCCGAAGAATCGATCACTACCCACGTGGAAGGGTTCCTAAGTGTCTACACTTACCCCTTCACGTTGGGTCCCTTAGACCCTGTCATCGTCGCCTTCTGCAAGAGATATGACGTGATCCTCGACCATATTCATACTTCTTTTTGAAGAATAGTGATTCTTCTCCGATTCTTCTCGATCAAAATCGAAGGGTGTCTTTTCACCCTCGATCACCTTATGCGACTTTACAGTCCTCAACTCTATCGAGGAGGGATAATCATACTTGCTCGCCGAGCCAACAAAGCCCCGTTCTCGAGCATAGACGAGACCTGTGATCGAGGTTGGATGGGTCGATTTGTTCGAATCAAGACTTCGGACCTGATCCCCGTTGAAGACATGTTGTTTCCAGAGAAATGGAATATGAATCGTGAGTAGTATTCCCCTTTGAATGTTCAATTTTGTGGCTTTGCTTTTCATTTTCTTTATCTACTTTTTCTATGTTGTTACAGCTATGGCCCAGATGCTGAAATCGATTCCGAAACTTAAGCAATGGGTTGAAGTTATAGTGTTGTAGAGACCATACTCCGAACGTGCTTGGGTGGAATTATCAAAAGGTCGATGGGAGGCCCGCAGTCATGGTAAGTTTCTTTCTTATAACGGTTATCGTTTGGTCTTCTTCTCTTACTTACTCCCTTTTTTTTCTTTTGTAGGCCTCGGGAAGGACATTTCCATGAGGCCCCCATCTGGTGACGAAGAAGTCTTTGCAGCGAAGCAGGTCAAAGAGAAGAAGAGAAAAAGTGAGCTGAGTTCCCCGGGCTCGGAAGAGAATATACCGGCGAGGAAGCCTCGCAAACACAAAGAGAGCTCCGGTGTTATATCCTTGGACTTAATCTACCGATTAAGCGATGAGCCCGAAGAAGGAGAAAAGGGAGTAGCCTGTGTGCGGGCTAATATTTTGATACAAAGATCCTCCAAATCGGCGGAGGTTGATAAGGGAGCTTTGGCTATAATTCCTGAACCAGAAAAAGTTGAGGCCACTCCGTCCAATATTGAGATGGTCGAGAGAGAGACTGGGGTCGATACTTCTCAGGTAGCGGAAGGTGTCTCGAGGGACGAGCTCGGGCTAGTCAATATTTTTGGATCCTCTCGGATTTTGGATGCTATGGTCTGTGAGGCCAACATGTTGGAAAGTTGATCTTATGAGGGTAATCAGGAGGCGACTGATATCTATGGCTTTTTGGATAGGCTCGAGTCCGCTACCTCAGAGGATATTATTGGGTTCAGTGGATTACCGGTACCGAAGAAAGTATCATGGTCGGGCACTATCGGGTCTTCATCGATCCCGAAACTGGTGGATCGATTCCCGGCCCCAAGTGTTAACCCTGATCGTAGGTGGAAGATAGTGCTTTCCGTCCTGGAGGATGCCAGTTGTTTCTCCCCCAGTGGGGATTGCTAGCTACCTTAGGTCCTTAGTGACCAGGAAGCATCAAGCCGTGATGAACGCGGTAGGAGCTTCTTGCCTTTTCAATGAGGCCCAACATGCTTGAATCGGATAACTTCGAGGGTACCTCTATTGTTTCTTTTATACTTAGAGTTGTAGACAATTCTAACATCCTTTTCCTTGTTTGCAGGCTTCAGTGTTGCATCACAAGGCTTTCCTCTGAATCCGGGAGGAGCACTTTGCTGAAGTTCGGGACCTCACTGAGAAGGGTGACACCTACAAGATTCTTAGTGAGAAGCTTCAGGCAGATTTGGTAATGGATTGGGATGAGCATGCCGAGATGGATAAGCAGTTATTTCGAGTGCTTCATGATAGTGAATATGAATTGGAGATAACTACTAATGATCCGATTCTGCAAGTCCGATAGAGGTTCGAACAAATCAGATGGCTCAAAATGCAGGTGAATGCGATATAGGTCTAGGCGGAAGAATTCAAAAAGAACATGGACATTCTAGCCTCTAAAAAGGAGACCGTCCAAGATTAATTAGTGTCGGCTGAGGCCCAACTTCAAGCTGCAAAAGAACAGGCTTCAGTGCAGGTCGAGAAGATCAAGAAGCTTCAATGTTAGTTGGATTTGACCGTTTCTGATAAGGCAAGCTTTTCCGATGAACTCGAAGTGGCCAAATTCGAGGTGGCCGTATCTAGATCTGAGGTGGCCATGGCCAACAAAAGAGCTGACGATAAAGTGGCCCTATTTAGAGTTAATGTCGAAGTCAACCAGGCTAAGGTCAAGGGTATGGTCGAACATGTGAAATAGAAGGCTCGAAGGGAAGCCCTCGAAGGGGTTCATGCCCAGGGCTTTGATATCATGGCTGAGATCGAGGAGGCCAGAGTAGAGGAACTCAGGGCCCGAAAGCTGGCCTTCCCTGAGGAAGACTCCGAGAGTTCAGGTGAATCTGAAGACGGAGAAGATCCCAAGGATGGAGATGCGACCTCCGATGAAGATCAAGCCTCTTAGGACTTTTTGTTTTTTCTTTTGTATCTTGCCTTTCGAGGCCGTTTTTTGGCCGTTGTAAATTTAGGCCGATTTGGCCTTTGTAAAAAACTATTGTGTATAAATATAAGGCTTTTCTTTCCCTTTCGGCTCTCGTATTTTTCCTTTTATTTATTTGTAGATACAAAGGTTGAAAATGTCTTAGCATGAAACAATAAGGTTGTGTTCGAGGGTTCGAACAAACCTTGCCTTTATTTTCTTTTTTGGCTTAAGGCGTTATTGGGGTTCGATGTTATCAAAGTTTTTTCCAGAAAATATCTCAAGTTTAGATTTTGCCGAGGGTAGCCTTTAGAACCGGTTGTGAAAGAATTTTTTTTTTGAAGGCCTATTTTTGTTATGGATTTCGGACGTCTCCGAGCCGTGCTAAATTGGCCGTAGCCTTTTAGTTGGGGAGTTACCCATTAGGTGTGTCTTTCCATTTTATCTGGGCTTGCGCGAGATAATAGTTCTCGAGTAGGGTGGCCCTGACTTTTAGAAAACGGGGCGTTGCCTATTAGGTCTTTTGTTTTTGAGGTCCGATGACAACTTGGGCTGTTTGAGTTGGATGGCAGTCCCCGAGTGAGAGAGGGATCGTTCATATTCCTTTTAAGTATTGCCCTTGGGCTTGCTTATATTCTGAAGTACGAAGCTCTTTGCAAAGAGAGAAGATAAAGAAGAAATTTTTTTAAAGCATAAGATGTTTGTAAGGAACATACATCTCTTTATTCTCGATCAAAATAGGGTTCGAGAAATCTATATAGGCATGGTTTGATTTGACCGTTTGTCCCTTACAATAAATCCTATCTATCGAGATCCTCCCTTTATGAAGTAGTTTCCTTTCTAGAGTTGATATTCGAAGATAACGCATATCCAAGGGTAGCCCCCTAGTATTCGAGGTTAATTGCAAAGGAACCTCGGATAATGTCGAATGGGTCTCCGATGCCGGTTCATAATCGGGCTTGATTCTAAGTTAGCACGATTCATCGTTGCCTCATTAAAAACCTTGCCGAAAAAATCCATTTGGGAGAAAATCGGTCTTAGGAAAAAAGAGTGCAATACGTGCTTTCAGACCTAAAGACTTCGTGTCGTTTGCTAAACAATCCATCGCCGTTTCTTATCGACCACCTGCAAGTGTTAATCTAAAAATAGAAAAGGAATGGAAAAGGGCGTACCTCAGCAGTAGTACCATTTTAGGTGAGATATGTTCCAATTGCTATGCAATTTTTCCCCATTCATCGTACTGAGCTTGTAGGACCCTTTCCCAATGACCTTGAGAATTTAGTATGGTCCTTCCCAATTCGGACTTAATTTCCCTTCATTGGGATTTCGGGTGTTGAGGGTGAATTTTCTCAGTACTAAGTCCCCGACGTTAAAATACCGAAGATTGGCTCTTCGATTGTAGTATCTTTCGATCCGTTGCTTTTGGGTGACTAGTTGGATGAGGGTTGTTTCACGCCTTTCATCCAATAGTTCTAGGCTCGTGTTAATGGCCTCATCAATTGATTCCTTTATTGTGTATCGAGACCAGATACTTGGCTCTCCGACTTCAACCGGTATTAGAGCTTTGGAGCCATGGACTTATGAAAATAGGGTATCCCCGATACTGGACTTTGAGGTTGTGCGGTATGCCCAGAGAATTTCGGGTAGACTTTCCTTCCACTTTCCTTTGGCATCGGTTAGCCTCTTCTTAAGATTTCGGATGATGGTTTAGTTGGTCGATTTGGCTTGCCCGTTCCCGCTGAGATGATAAGGTGTTGATAGGATTCTTTTGATCTTGTGATCTTCGAGAAATCTGGTTACTTTTCTGCCGATAAACTGTTTTCTGTTATCACATGCCTTTGGCGTTTGTCACATTTTCGAACAAGTTCTTTTACGTCTTTTCCCATGTCGATCCAGTAATAACCGGCTCTTATTACCTTCTGAACCAAGGATTCAGCACAGAGTGATTCCCGCAAGTGCCCTCATGAACTTCCCTCAGAACATACTCGATGTCTCCCAGTCCCAGACATATCGCTAACGGACAATCGAACGTTCTTATGAACAAGGTTCCATCTTCGGACAAGATGAATCGTGTTGCCTTTGTGCGCAGGGCCCTCGATTTTTTCGGATCTGAGGGAAGCTTTCCAGTTTCCAAATACCCTATATATTTATTTCTCCAATACCAAGTCAAGCTTGTGGAATTTATCTTGACGTGGCCTTCTTCGACTACTGACCTCATGAGATTTCCCAAATCGAGCTCGTTGTCCTTTATTGATGACCCTAAGTGTGTGAGGGCATCAGCCTCACTATTCTGATCTCGAGGCACATGTTGCAAAGTCCATTCCTTAAATCGGTAAAAAGTTACTTGTAACTTATCTAGGTATCTTTGCATTCATCTTTTCTGACTTCGAAGGTTCCGTTAACCTGATTCACCATGAGGAGGGAGTCACATTTGGCTTTGATCACCTCTGCTCCCAAGCCTTTGGCTAGTTTGAGACCTGCAATCATGGCCTCATATTCGGCCTTATTGTTAGTTTATTTCACAGTTCTAATAGTTTGTCTAACCACGTTGCCTGTTGGTGGTTTTAGTACGATGCCGAGCCCGAACCCTTTTGCGTTCGAGGCACCGTCTGTAAAGAGGGTCCAGATTCCTGAAGACGTACCCGAGTTTATCAACAGTTCTCTTTCGACCTCGGGTACTAGGGCTGGCGTGAAGTCAGCTACGAAGTCTGCCAAAATTTGAGACTTAATTGTTGTTCGAGGTCGGTATTCAATATCATACCCGCTGATTTCTACGGCGCATTGGGCCAACTGTCCCGAAAGCTCGGGTTTATGCAAAATATTTCTAAGTAGATAAGTTCTTACAACACATATCATGTGAATATTGAAAGTATGATTTTAGTTTTCTAGTGGCGCTTATCAAAGCGAGCGCCAATTTTTCTAGGTGGGGATATCTAGTTTCGGCCTCACCTAAGGTACGTCTGACATAATAAATGGGAAATTGCGTACCTTATTCTTCTCGGACTAGGAATACGCTTACCGCTACCTACGATACTACCGAACACAAGTAAAGCTATTCGTCTGACCTTAGCGTGTGAAGCAACGACGGGCTCGATAAGTACCGTTTAAGCTCTTCCAAAGCCTGCTGGCATTCCGAGGTCCATGTGAAATTATTTTTCTTCTTTAGCAACGAGAAAAATCGGTGGCCCTAATCGGAGGACCTCGAGATGAATCGCCCCAGGGCGGCCATGTGCCCAGTTATCCTCTGCACGACCTTTACACTATCTACCACCGTGATGCCATCGAGGGCTTCGATCTTGTCGGGATTAATCTTGATTCCTCGGTTGGATACCATGAACCCGAGAAATTTGCCTGACCCGACCCCGAATACGCATTTTTCCGGCTTTAGCTTCATGTTGTATTTCTTCAATATATTGAGAGTTTCCTACAAGTGTTTTAAATGGTCATCTGCTCGCAAGGACTTAACTAGCATGTCATCAATGTAAACTTCCATAGATTTTCCTATTTGTTCTTCGAACATCCGATTTACTAGGCGTTGATAAGTGGCACCAGCATTTTGTAATCCAAATGGCATTACATTGTAGCAGTAGGTACCATATTTAGTGATGAACGAGGTCTTTTCTTGATCATCCGAGTTTATCTGTATTTGATTGTACCCGGAATAGGCATCGAGAAAATTAAGGATCTCGTAGACGACCATGGCAACGATCATGCGATCGATATTAGACAAAGGAAAAGAATCCTTGGGGCATGCTTTATTTAGATCTTTATAATCTACAAATATTTTAAGTTTGTTTCCTTTTTAGGGACTACTACTACCTTTGCTAACCATTCGGGGTATTTTACTTCACGGATCGACCTATTTTAAGAAGCTGGGTTACCTCGTCTTTGACGAAAGCATGTTTGACCTCGGACTGGGGTTTTCTCTTTTGCTTCAACGTATGGAACTTCGGGTTCAAGCTTAGTTTATGGGTGGTGATTTCCGGTGGGTTCCCTGTCATGTCAAGATGGGACCATGCAAAACAATCCATGTTAGTTATAAGAAATTGAATAAGCTTTTTCCTGAGCTCGGGATTTAACCCCGTGCCTAGGTATACCTTTCGTTCGGGCAGATGTTCGATTAATATGATTTTCTCCAGCACTTCGACCGTTGATTCGGTAGCGTCAGAATTATCGGGAACTATGAAGGATCGAGGGACCCCATAATCATCATCTTCGTCAGTCCCCTGCTTCTCTAGTTGGATCGAGGCCAGCGTTTGTGATTGCTATTTGGTCTCCTGTTTTTCCTTCGAATTTGACCCCTTTATCGAGGAGGGTATTGATATCGGAATTACTTTGTCAACGTCAAACATTTCTTTTGCAGCAGGTTGCTCCATATAGACCGTTTTGATTCTCTCTGGTGTTGGGAATTTCAATACCTAGTGAAGAGTCGAGGGCACTGCTTTCATGTTGTGGATCCATGGTCTCCCGAATAGGGCATTATACCTCATGTCACCTTCGATCATATGGAACTTCGTCTCTTGGATGGTCCCAGCCACGTTTACTGGCAAAGTTATCTTGCCCTTAGTAGTTTCACATGCCATGTTGAATCCATTTAGCACTAGGGCCGCGGGCACAATCCGATCGTGTAGGCCGAGTTGTGTATACGACCCTCGATCGAATGATATTGGCCGAACTACCTGGATCAATTAACACACGTTTAACTTGAGTCTTATTCATAAGTACAGATATTACCAGTGCACCGTTATGTGGCTGCATGATTCCTTCTGTGTCTTCGTCATTGAAGGATAAGGTTCCTTT
The DNA here is from genome assembly GCF_000715075.1 of Nicotiana tabacum. Lineage (NCBI taxonomy): Eukaryota > Viridiplantae > Streptophyta > Magnoliopsida > Solanales > Solanaceae > Nicotiana > Nicotiana tabacum. The sequence continues at coordinate 61,119,612 of NC_134096.1, forward strand.
TGGTATGTAATCCTGAGCCCGAGATCGCTTCTCCCCTATGATTGACACCTTAGTGCATTTTAACACAAGCCCTTGGGGAACATCGATCCCTCCGATAATCATGCGAATAATGTGTTGCGGTTCTTCTTGCTCGTTTTGTATATAGCACTCTGTGCTTTTGAAGTAATTCTTGGCTCGATCACTTAAGAACTCCCGAAGGTGCCCTTCATTGAATAACCATGCTATTTCTTCTCTCAACTGCCTGCAATCTTACGTTCTGTGGCCATAGGTTCCATGATACTTCCATCCTTGATTAGGATTTCTCTAGGCTGGATCGTTCTGCAGAGGTCGAGGCCATTTAGTATCTTTGATGCATCCGATAGCCGAAATGATGGTGGATGCATCAATATTGAAGTTATACTCTGACAATCGCGGTGCTTCCTTAGGTCCGGTATGCCTGTCAAAACCATTCTTGCTCATCAGCCCTCGAGAGCCTTGTCCTCGATCACTTCTTCTTTTATATCGTATGGAGTTGTGCCCAGGTCCGTTGCCCCAACGATCTCTATGATACGTCTGGTATCGATCCATGTTCAATATTGGTTCTCGATCGGCGTCCTTTTTGATAATGGATCCAGAAGGAGCCCCCAGCTGGTCATCTTCGACTCTAATCTTTGATTGATATCGATTATGTATATCGGCCCAGGTAACAGTCGGGTACTCAATCAAGTTCTGCTTTAATTGTTACGAAGCCACTGAGCTCCGTTCATTTAGTCTTTGGGTGAAAGCTTGAACGACCCAATCGTCGGTGACTGGTGGTAGATCCATTCGTTCCATTTGGAAACGAGATACAAACTCTCCGAGCATCTAATTATCTTTCTGCTTTACCTTGAAAAGGTCCGACTTCCTTGTCTCGACCTTTATGGCTCCGGCATGTGCTTTAACAAAAGAATCTGCAAGCATGGCAAAAGAATCAATAAAGTTAGGTGGTAAATTATGATACCATATCATTTCTCCCTTTGACAGGGTTTTACCGAATTTCTTTAGTAACACGAATTCGATCTCGTCGTCCTCTAGATCATTTCCTTTAATGGCACATGTGTAAGAGGTGACATGTTCGTTGGGGCCGGTCGTTCCATTATACTTAGAAATCTCGGGCATGCGGAACTTCTTGGGGATTGGTTTGGGAGCCGCGCTCGGGGGAAGGGCTTTTGTACGAATTTTTTGGAATCCAAACCCTTCAATATTGGTGGTGCCCCCAGGATCTGATCAACCCTGGAGTTATAGGTTTCCACTTTCTTGTCATTTGCTTCGATCTGCTTTTCCCCTTATGCCCCCCACCATTTTGGGCGCAGCAAAGGGTAGTTTGTTAAGAGGGCACAAGGGTTCCTACCTTTTCATTTAACAAACTTGACATATAATGAGTGATGTCATTAAAGTAGAATTTCGTTGTTGAATGAGGTTATAAAGTTATTATGTTTCCTGATTTTAAGTTGTATTGTAACTTATTTTTATTATGTTGGAATTCGACATATGTTAAACTTTTTTTAATTTTTTTTTGAAATTGTGTTATATTTATGGTTCCAATTTACTCATTTTAGTAGTATTGGCTTGTTATTTCACATTGCATGCTGTTCATTTTTAGCTAGAATTGATAGATTAGTTTTGTCAAACATTTGAGTAATGTTATGACATTATATTTATAAATATTAATTTATTTTATCAAACATGCATTTCATGATGTTCTTACAAAAACGTATGTTTTTAGTTTTTTTAGTTAATTAAAATAAATATTATTAATTTTGAAAATATATACCAATTATTTTTATAATATTAGTTGTAAATATATGATATTAATTAATGTATATTCAAGAAAAAATATGCATCTTAAATACCAAACCTAATATCATTTATACTTATAAAAAAAATTATTTATAGGCATATATTTATTATATTAACTTTAATTTTTGATAATTACTTTATTTAAAATTTAATTTAACCGTGTAATTATAATTATGCAACCAAATAGTACGCTTGTAATTACACTATAATTAAGTTATGACAAATAAACAGGTCATCGTAATTACTATATTGTGTAATTACTAGGCTGCGTAATTACTACCCTAGTAATTACACTAATTTCAATTATCAGGTGGCTTTCCAAATAGACCCTTATAACAAAATATATTTACGTAATGTTTAAATTGGAATATCATGTAATTAGAGGTAGAATGGTGCTTTAATTCATTTTCACATCTTAAAAACCGGCAATTCATCAGAAAACTTCTACTATATAGATAGAAAAGTAAAAATTACACGGGGCACCCTATTTGGTCGCCCCCATTTAACCTATACCTATATTTTAAAAATTATTTAATATATACCCTAAGTTTAACAACTTCAGACGCCTCCTCTTCTTCCTGACCTATGCGCTCCTTTCTTCCTCCTCTTCTTGTCTATCAAATTAACTTTTCAACCACTACTTTAATATATTCACTAATAAAATATTTAACAACTTAACCTATATTTAATCAAATACTGTCATAAAATAACAAAATAAAGTATTGTTATTGTTCTCTATTTGAATTCAGAAACCCTGTCAACAGAAGGTAAAACGTGGGCTTCTGCAAATTTTACAATCCTTTATTTTGCAAGCTCGAGATACAAATCCAAATGCATCGAGAGTGCAACAGATACTCTCTAGTTCATCTTGTTATGTGTTTATCTCATACTGAATATATAGAAGTTCCAAATCCAGTATAAAGAACATGAAAAATTCCCCATGAGGTAAAGCCCGATGTGATGCCAAACCAGCTCTTAGTTACACTGAAAAGTTAATTTGTCCTGAAGTTTGCGCTAAAAATTGAAGAACTTCAGACTAACTTGTATGAAATTTGCACTATGAAGTGAGGGAAAACTGAAGTTTGCCCTTGCACTATGAACTGAAGTTCCTGAATTTTGCACTACAAATTGAAGAATTTCAAACTAATGTGTTTGAAGTTTGCACTATAAATTGAAGAATTTCAGACTAATTTGTCTGAAGTTTTGATCACGCCCAAATCTAGTCCTCAAAAGGATAAGCGGTCACTGCAAATATAATACGGTCTAAGATTCCGGAGTCGAATCCCAGAGAGAACTAAGGCTTAGCTATAATTGTTCAATATTGCTAAGAAACACAAGTACAAACAATTTCCTAATTATAAAGATTATAATATTTATTTTTATCTAATTAACTAACAAATACTAGAAAGTAATACAACTATCAAATAACAAGGATAAGGATTGAAGACAAGACTAATGAGGTCTAAATTATGTCAACCAACCTTCAAAATACCATTTTTCCATGTATATATACCAAGTAGGGTCGGACCCAAACAATTATACCTTCTCCTACGCGAAAAAGGACACTTTTCCAGGTCAGGACGTCCGCGGCCGCGGATTTAACCGCGGATTTTACCTAGTGTTCTGCCTCACATCTGCGGCTAGATCCGCAGCTGCGGATTCGACCGCATCTTTCACCCTGTTCTGTTTAGACTTTGGAAAAATGTAAAACATAAAAGTTGTAAGCCTTTGAATTAGATTTCCAACCATATATTTTGGAGCTCAAGTGGAGTTCTGAGTGAAAAGTTATGTGCATTTTACTAGACATTGCGCAATATGCCTATTCGATTCTTCGTTCGTTCTTAACTATCAAATTTGATCCCCGAACACGATCTCGGCTTAATTCCTTGGGTTTCTACTCAGATTTCAAAGCTCCAAATCACTTGAATTCATTGTCTAACATCTACATAGTTTAGAATCACTCATACAAGGCATAAAACACACAATTAGTGCAAAACACTAGCGATTAAAGCTCAAACTTAATTAAAGTACAGTAAATTATAGTGTAATAAGCGACTAAAAATACGTAATTATAGCCTATCATCAAGTTTGTATTATGAAGTGAGGGGAAACTGAAATTTGCCCTTGCACTATGAACTGAAGTTCCTGAAGGTTGCACTACAAATTGAAGAACTTCAGACTAATTTGTCTGAAGTTTGCACTATGAAGTGAAGGAAAACTGAAGTTTGCCCTTGCACTATGAACTGAAGTTCCTGAAGTTTGCACTACAAATTGAAGAACTTCAAATTAATTTGTCTGAAGTTTGCACTATGAAGTGAGGGAAAACTGAAGTTTGCCCTTACATTAGGAGCTGAAGTTCATGAAGTTTGCACTACAAATTGAAGAACTTCAGAACTAATTTGTCTGAAGTTTGCACTACGAAGTGAGGAAAAACTGAAGTTTGCCCTTGCACTATGAATTGAAGTTCCCGTCTACGAGTGATTCGTCATTTGGTTCCTAAAACGTGAGGTGAGCTGTTGATTCTACTCTTGGAGTGACTCAACATAATGCTTCCAGAAAAGGCTTTTAATCGGAAATAATATAAAAGAATAAAAAAAAGACCATAGTAGATCTATGATTAGCCCTCGGTCGGGATGGTCTTGTCGAAGAACTTGATTCATGCAAAGAAAGAAACTTAGGATAGTGCACTACAAATTGAAGAACTTTAGACTAATTTGTCTGAAGTTTGCACTATGAAGTGAGGGGAAACTGAAGTTTTTCCTTGCACTATGAACTGAAATTTGCGTGATTGCCTTTGCAAGTCAAGCCAAACTTCAGGTTTTGCTTTGATAAGGCTACACTTTAGGTAAAAAATTATGAAGTTCAAACTTCACACATAAATTTTTGTTACTTCAGGTCCGTATGGCTGAAGTTACCTGAAAAGTGAATACGCTTGCAATTTTTTTTTGCAAAGCGGATATAGATTAAAATATGATCCAAAAATTGGGTATAGATACAAAACCTCCGATAGAAAAGAATAAGGGCCTAAAAGCATATATGTGAAAAAAGATTCTCCCATTTAACAAGGACAAGCATAAGCTTTCGGCAAATAATAACGATATGTTAACACTTTACCCGAAAACGGCAGCTAGACTATTGAAATTTCTTAAGTTCGGGCAAGTGAAATGTCAATGTTGAATAAAATCAATTGAAAGGAAAATTATTCACCTTTACTTAATTACACGTCATAAATCATTAAATCAATAAGAATTATTCAGAATATGTTGGAGTAACTTTTTTGACATTGAATTTAGTAAAAGATGGACTAACTAGTTAAAGTGATTAATGTTCATTGAGATTATACAGGGTAGGGTTGTTGATGTTGTTGTGAAGTATGAAGTGGAGGGAATATTATAAAAAGATCAAAAATGTTTTTTTAAGATCTCCTTCCTTTAATTTCTAATACCATCATACCTCTTTTACCAGCAACCAAAAGAGGATAGTAGTTATCCATGATGCCCGCATTAGTAGTACACGTACGTAAATACTAGTTTTATTTAGTACTATCTCCGTTCCAGTTTACGTGAACCTATTTTTTTTTTGGTCCGTTTAAAAAAGAATGACCATTTTCTAAATGTAAACTTACAATTCTACCCTTAATGAGAAACTTTTATAACCACACAAATACTCTGACCCTATTTTGAGTTGTTTAGGACTACAAATTCTAAGAGTTTTTATTTTTTCTTAAATTTCGTGCCCAATTAAACAGGTTCACATAAATTGGAACGGAGGGAGTACTACAACTAATACAACGTTAGCTATGCGACAAAACACTGTATTATTTTTCTTATACGGTAAACCAAACACAGTATTATTTAACGCGAGTAATTGCTCCAATACACAACCAAACGACCCCAAATGATAAGTTGATTCTAACCAACCTTGACCCTAATCTTAGGATTGCTAAAAATGATAATTTAAAAAACAAGCCAAAATTGAAAACTCAAGCCGAGTCTGAAGGAATAACTACCCGGTCTCTCTTTCTCTGTCTCTCTCTGTTGGTCTCTCTTTCTGTCTCTCTCTCTCACACACACAAAGAAACAACCGATCTTTTCCAACTTCGTCCTAGTCTTGAGGGCCGCTGGATCAGATTCAAATGTGGCCGAGCTTAATTTCAACCTATAATACAGATATACAGGTGTCAAGCACCGGATGGGTTTCACGAGCTATAAATACATACAATGTCTAAAGCAACAAAATATCTACTCAGCAATAGGAATCTCCAATAAACTACAAACTATTCCGTTTAATTTGTTGTCAATTTCAAAGCAAACCATACATGGATAATTCTCAGAGCATGGGTTACAAAGCTGGCCAGGCTAAAGGCCAAGCTCAGGTCAGAATTTTACACCGTTGGTATATATAAATTAAACTCTTTCTTTTTCATTGCAACTTCTAATGTAGGAACACTATTGTTATTTATGTATCAGGAAAAGGGTAATCAGATGATGGAAAAGGCTGGCAACGCTGCACAGTCTGCCAAGGAAACAATGCAGGAGGTTTAATTGCCATTTTCATTATCTCTTGTTTTACACATTAAATCAAGTTGAACTCTCACGTCTCTCTAATGTATACTGATTGACTCGTTCAGAGTTTAACTTATATACATAGACATCGTATAATCTGTGTGCTTTGATGTTACTTATAGGCGGGACAACAAATGAAGGCCACAGCACAAGGGGCAGCAGATGCGGTTAAAAAAGCTACTGGCATGAACAATTAAAACCACGCATCTCACATCGCGCGTGGACATCTTTGTTTAACCTTTAGGCTGCCAGCTACCTTTTTCAAAAAAAAAAAAAATTTAATTCAGAAACGGGGGAAGAATCAGTTACTTAGGTTTGAGTATTATTAAGGTATTTTATGTTTCCGATTGGAAGAGGAGGAGGAAGCTGTGTCAGTACAATAATGTCATGACTTGCTACTTTCTTTAGATTTATCCAATAATAATGTTTGATTCTCCTTAATTTCCCTGCTTGATTTACCGCAGTTACAGTATAATCTATGTCAATGGGACTTCTAATAAAGAGAATAGAACGAATAATTTTAGGAAATTTAACATGGCTTTGAAGTTATTTGAGGTCTTGATCAAAATAAGAACAAATACACATGTTTGATAAGTGTCTACAATAACGTTCGGCTCCGATAGAAACTCGGCTCCCTCTCTTCAAGAACTCCCCACCTTGCTCTTGGGGTGACTCGAACTCACAACCTCTTGGTTGGAAGTGGAGGGTGCTCACCACTAGATCAACCCTGTCAAACACTTATGTTTGATAAGTGTTTGGATAATGTAATTCAAATATACTTTTTTTAGGACTAGGAGAAATGTTGTCTGTTTTTTTTTAAATCGTGAATCATGAGAAAAAAAGAATCAAGAATGAGATTAATGTCCAGAACCAGAGGCCTATTGCTAGCTTCTTTATCAGCAAAGTCTCTGCAGTATGATCTTCATTATAATGTCTGGTTCTTGTTTAATAGCTGCTACTCATCATTGTCATGCTTAAACGATAGAAGTGAGGCACATCTACTAGAAACCAAATGATGATTGTTATTGAAACACAACCTAGTGCTTGTGTTCTGGAAAATTAAATAATATATTCCTATGCAATAAATTATACATGGAAACTCAGAACATGACTATGCACAATCTGGGAGGCCATTGCCCAAGGCCATCCCCAGATTGGGTATGTTCTGTCACCTAGCCTAAACAATGATGACTATAAGGAGATACACAACTCCATCATCACTGAGAATATCAGCAGGGGGAGGGATGATTTCATTGTGAATCCCCGCCCCCCACAGCAACAAGATCTTCCTGTCATTACCGTTTCCAGCCTTAAAGAATTTGGTCAAGCCAGGGAGTTATATGACAATGCGTCTGTGGTTCGAGTTCCGAGGTCCCTTCGTGAGAACACAAGAAGGGCAATCATGAGCACGGCTAGCCTTAACGGTATAGGACTCATACAATTTGACTGAATGTTATGCATATATAATGCACTTTAGTCAAGGATTATAGCTTAGTAGCTCTTCTTTTCATAAAGGCTTTGTTGGTAAAATTACCCGTACAGAAATAATATTAACGGTATATGATCGTAATAAATGCGAATTACTAAATACAGTAACCAACGATAATAATAAGAGAAACAAGGACACTCGATTTTATGTGAAAAACACTTCTGAATAAGGGAAAAATCATGGCCCGAGATGAGCAACTGATTTCACTATAGCAAGGATTTTACAATTTGTGGTACCGAGTAAAATACCCCAATACCACTAAATACTCAAAATAAATAAACCTTTTTAATTTTTTCACCTCACTACAATACCGCTCAAACTCACTATATTTTTCCTCACAGAGTATTTTGCTTCTTACTCTGTAAAAATATCTCTCTTTCTCTTTGTTTGATGTGATTACAAATGAAAGTAGAGATACCTATTTATAGTTACAGAATTGCCATGATGATGTACGTAATGACATCAACACTTACTGCAAAAGTCAACTTCTACATGTTAAATCTAACAACAATTGTTGCCCAAATCTTTTCTACTTTTGATTTGGTTGGCTTGACATTTCAAAGCCAAAGAAAACTTCTCTTCATTCACATAGGCAATAGGATGAACCCAACAAATCTCTTCCTCTAGTAACATACACCTAAAGGAGGTAACTGTAGTTTTTCATATAGAGTTCATGTCAACAAGTTCTTTGCATAGCTCGAACTTGTCTCTCGGTATTATCTTGGTCAACATATCCGTAGGATTTTCACTCGTGTGAAACTTCTTGACTTGCAAAGATTCGTTTTTCACTTGCCCACGAATCCAATGATATCTTATGTCAATATGCTTTGTTCTTGCATAGTACATGTAGTTCTTGCTCAAGTCTATTGCACTTTAACTGTCACAATAGACGACATACCCTTTTTAATGCAATTCAAGCTCTGGAAGAAACCGCTTGAGCTATACTATCTCCTTGCCAGCTTCTGTCGCGGTAATGTACTCTGCTTCAGTTGTTGAAAGTGCAACGCACTTCTGCAATTTAGACTGTCATGATATAGCTCCCCCCAAAAAAGTAAATAGATATCCAATAGTAGATTTTCTATTATCAGTATCACCGGCCATATCATCATTTATATAGCCCTTCAAGACAGGATCTGATCTCCCAAAACACAAGCATTCATCCGAGGTTCCTTTTAGATACCTATGTATCTACTTCACAACTTCCCAATATTTTTCTCCGAGATTATCAAGAAACCTGCTAACAACACCGACAACATGAGCAATATCAGGTCTAGTACATACCATTGCATATATTAAGCTCCCGACGATAGATGAATATGGAACTTTATCCATTCTTTCTTTATCTTCCTTCGTTGTAGGATACATGTTATTGCTCAACTTCATATGACTAGCAAGAGGCGTGCTAGTTGGTTTAGCACTTATCATGTTGAAGCGTTTAAGCTGTTACGTGGCGCTTTCCTGAGATTTCTTAAAAGAACAAAGTAAGGCTAAGCAAGCAGCTGATGTCAGTGCAGTTACTATCTGCCAACTGAGGTCCCCTTTGTATGCTAGACGAGATTGTCAGTACCGTACGTGAAAACCAATGTCAAGAGCAATTGATAAAACAAAATTGAGAATTGATAAAGAAAGCTTGATTACATTAATGAAAGTTATTATAGAAGGCTACGCGGTGTCGAGGGGGAGAGACACCAGTACAGAGAATTGTTTGCTTGCTTGATTGTTTGATTGCTTGATCCCCCTTAATAATACTTAAAAATATAAACCAAAGTTACATGACTTGACCTAGCTAAGCTAGAGAAACACACTGAAAGTACATGAAATAAAACTACTCTATCTTTATAATGAAAATGACTTAGTTTTCTACAAGGTAGAAACATGTTTGTTAGCACCAACTTTGTCTTTAACATTGGGGTCTACGCATGCGGTGATGTTTGCATGCAAGGCAGTATTAGCATCTGCCTGCTGCTGGGAATTGGCGATTAGCATTAGGATTTGCGCGCGCTGCGCTGTTGGCATCTTCCAGTGGTTGGGCATTGGCGAGGGTATCGGTGGGGTGATAGAGGCACATGCATGCTTGTCACTTGGCGCTGCCAAGACGATGGGACCGACCATGACGTTGGGTGTTGGGAGGCTTGCCAAGACGCCATGAGGGGTATCCAAGGGGTCATGGGGCATGGCTGGAAAGCAGCCAAAGACATTCTCCCCTACCTAAGTTGACGACGTCCTCGGCGCCTTACTTGCAAGGTGATCATCGATCAAGATCTTGTAGGCTTTGAGGTTTGTTCCCCTACGTCTTGTGAGTTGGCTTCGTGAATGATGCTCCATGTCTTTCCGAAAAGGTTTCAGGCGGCTGACATGGAAGACTGGTTGGATCTTTTACTAGGCTGGGGTATTCACCCGGTATGTAGCTTTCCCAATGTGTCTTTCAATGGACAAGGGTCCGATGTATTTTTGCAATAGGCGAGGGTCATGGGTTCTCTATGTAAACAAGTATCGGTTTGGGACTTTTACCATCACTTTGTCTCCTGCTTGGTGTTGAGCAAAGCGTCAATTTTGATCGGCATGTATCTTCATCCGATTTTGGGCTGTGACAAGATAGCTCCGCCCAAATTTAGCTCCCATTCCCCCGAGAAACTAGTAGCTCGAGGAGATTTCGACATGTTTGGTGCATTCACAGTTTGTGGGAGTAGTTGTTACTGTCCAGTAATAATTTTAAAAGCGCTTTTGTTTGTACTAGAGCTCTTTTGTAAATTGAAACACAGTTGAGCAACATCCAGAAGTTTCACCTAATTCTTTTTGTGATATGGTAATAATGTAGCGGAGATATTCCTCCAACATGTCATTGAACCACTCTGTCTGTTCATCAGTTTGTGGATGGAAACTTGAGTTGTGACTCAATTTTGACCCGAGGCACTTAAAACGTTGGGTCCAAAAGCTGTTAGTGAAGCGTGAGTTGCGATCAGTAACGATGTCTTTGGACATGCCCCAATATTTGACAATATAAGAGAAAAAGAGTCGAGTTGTATCTTTTGCTGATATGTATTGTGGGGCTGCTATGAAGGTGGCATACTTGGAAAATCGATCTACCACAACTAGGATAGTTGCAAGATCTCCGACCTTCAGTAATACGGTGATGAAATCTAGGGAAACACTTTCCCAAGGTCTCTTTAGGATAGGTAGTGGCTCCAAGAGTTTCGCTTGTGTCGAGTAGCCTGACTTGTCCTTCTAGCATGCTATAAAAGTCTTCACACATTGAGGGAAATCATCACTCATTGGAGGATGATGATATGAAGTTTTATTCTTATTGCAAAGGGTAGCCAACGTTGTAGGTTCATGTCTCTTGAATCCCTTCTTCAACTGCAGGGCCGAGATGTTATCAACGACCATTTTTATGGGTATACACAGGATAATACGGGGCTTGGCCCCGTTTTCTCCCATCATCAGTAGCATGTCGCCATAAAGTACTGGTATGGTGTGGGTTTGCCTCATGAATTTTTATCTCACTATCAGTTAGAAAGAATCTATGATTACCACGTGTAGGTTGAATCTTCCTTCATAAGAGCCAAGCTTGATTGACACTTCTTTGGCTATTCCACTCACTGGCTGAGGGGGTGAGTTGATGGCCTTTACACGACCTCTACCTTGTTCCACAACTAGACCAAGGCACTCCACCTGAGTTGAGGCTAAGTAGTTGTGGGTAGTGCCTGTGTCTATCATTGCCCGAATGGACTTGCCATTTACTTTTATTTCGACGAACATTAAGGTTTTCTCTTGTGTAAGAAGAGTCCTGTCAACCGCCTTATTTTTACGTCTCTTGGTGATTGGTCATGAGTCCTTCTTCTTACGGATACCAGTACTGGTGGCCTCTAAGCCATCAGGGATAGAGCCAATAATTGCATTGAAGGCCCCTACTGGTTCTGGCAGGTCAGCCTCATCTGAGTCGTCATCCGACCCATCATCAAAAGTTTGATGAAAGTTCATATGTGTATGTGGGCATTCATTATTCTAATGTGGCCCGCTGCAATGGCGGTATCCTGAAGGGGGCTTCCTCCCCTGATTGTTGTTGACGGATGCAACACTATTGCTGCTTGAGGAAGGAGTCTTAGATTTGGTTGCACTCCGATTTCCTCCACTTCTACTAGGGCCACCATTGCTAGGTTGGCTCCCGTTATATCCCCCTTGGACAGGCGTCTGAGGTCTATCCGTCTGAGTTTCCATTTGATAATCCCCAAGGCATTTTGCAGCTTGGAACGCCTTGGGCAAGGTATCTACCCTTTGTCTTTGCAGCTTCATACGGGTATAAGGTTTCAAACCTTCCAGGAATGTGAAGAGTTTGTCTTTGTCCCCCACATCTCGTATATTTAGCATGAGTGCGGAGAATTCCCGCACGTAATCCCGCACTGACTTGGTCTGGTGGAGCTCCCATAGCTTTCTTCGTGCATTGTACTTCATATTTTCGGGGATGAACTGTAGGCGTATGACTGCCTTCAGTTCTACCCATGTCTCGAGGGCATCTTCCCCATCCCTAATGGCTTCGTATTTCACCCTCCACCAGAGTTTAGCATTACCTTGAAGATACATGGCAGCAGTTGCTACCTTTTTTGCTTCTCCTAAATCCCCTACGCCATCGAAGTATTGTTCAATGTCGAAGATGAATTTCTCCACTTCTTTAGCATCCTGAGCTATATTGTATGGCTTTGGCTCAGGGATTTTCAGTTTTTGTGGCACAGGGGCGAGGTTCACAACACCCCTTGTAGGGCAGCATTTACAACATAGAGCTGACCTGTGAAGTTATCTATGGTTTGCTACATGGTAGTCACCATGTATGCATCTTGTTCCCTATGGGTTAAATCCTCGGCGAGATTTTGTTGGAGGTCCTCGAATTTGCCATAAATTTTGGCTGCCTCTGTGATTGATGTTTGTCGGTCTCCTTTAGAGTCGCGACTGATGTTTGCTATGTCAACTTTGGCCTACCACATTCTGTAGTCCAGCTGGTTCTTAGATCAGGCATCGTATCCACGATGGGCCGTAATGCGTCAACCGTCTCTTCAAGGGCTACCATGCAATCCCCATGATTCACCATGGTCAGAAATGGTGGTAATGGCAATATGTTCCCTCGTCCGATGTTGAGCCTAGGCTCTGATACCAACTGTTAGACGACACCTTCCTGAGATTCCTTGTAAGGGTCCCGTAAGGCTAATCAACCGATATCAGTGTAGTTACTATCCACCAACTGAGGTCCTCTCCGTATGCTAGACAAGATTGTCAGTGCTGTACGGGAAAACCAATGTCAAAAGTAATTAAGAAAACAAAATTGAGAATGAAAGCTTGATTGCATTAATGAAATCTATTACAGAAGTCTACACGGTGTCGAGGGGGAGAGACATCAGTACAGAGAATTATTTGCTTGCTTGATTCTTTGATTGCTTGATCCCCTCTAATGATACTTTAAAAAAATAAACCAAAGTTACATGACTTGACTTAGCTAAGCTAGAGAAACACAATGAAAGTACATGAAATAAAACTACTGTATATTTACAATGAAAAGGACTTAGTTTTCTACAAGGTAGAAATATGTTCGTTGGCAGCAACCTTGTCTTTAACATTAGGGTCTACGTGCGCAGTGAAGTCTGCATGTGCGACAGTAATGGTACCTTCCTGCGGCTGGCGATTAGCATCACGGTCTGCGTATGCAGCGTTGTCTGTGCGCACGGCGCTGTTGGAAACTGTCTGCGGATGGGCGTTGGCAAGTCATCAGGGTCTGCGCGCCTAGCGTTGTCTGCGCGCGTTGCGCTGTTGGCATTTGCCAGTAGCTGGGCGCTGGCAAGGGCTATTGGTGGGGTGACAGAGGCAAATGCACGCTTGTCACTTGGCACTGCTAAGACCACGGGGCTGACTATGGCGTTGAGAGGCTTACGAGGACGTCATGGGGCGCGTCCAAGGGGTCATGGGGCATGTCTAGAAAGCGGCCCATGACAAAGCACATGTTCAATGTACTTTATTCTTGATAGCAACAACTTTCTATTTATCTTGTCTCAGACAATCTCCATTCTTAGAATTTGTCGTGCTGGACCCAAGTCTTTTTTGTCAAATGGCTTGGAAAAATCTCCCTTCAACTTGGCAATTAACTTTTTGTCTTGTCATACAACCAGCATGTCATCCACATATAACAACAAGATGACAATGTTATTGTTAAAGAATTTCTTATAGTATACACATGGATCTGAAAAAGTCTTTGTATACGTTTGACTTCTCATGAATGAGTCAAACTTCTTGTACCATTGCCTTGATGCTTGTTTTAGCCCATAAAGACTCATTTTCAATTTACACACTATGTGTTTCTTTGACTTTACTTCAAAACCTTCTCGCTGCTCCATATAGATTTCTTCTTCCAAATCTCCATATAGAAATGCAGTTTTCACGTCCAACAGCTCCACTTCAAGATCTACGCGAGCTTCCTAGCTCAAGATTGTTCGAATAGAAGTCATTTTGACAACAAGTGAGAAAATTTCATCAAAATCAATACCTTTCTTTTGTTCGAAAACTTGTACCACCAATCGAGCTTTGTATCTGACTAGCTTGCCATTTCCGTCTTTCTTGAGCTTAAAGACTCACTTACACTTGAGTTGTCTTTTGCCTTTTGGAAGTTCAACCAATTCGTACGTGCCATTATTTTATGGAGAATTAATCTCTTCTTGCATGGCTTCCATCCACTGGATTTGTTCCGGATGAGATAACATGTAACGACCCGGACGGTCATTTCGAGATTTATAGCCCCGTTTTCCCCATTTCTGCTTCCTTTTGTGCTTTTCAGCTATATTATGTTATATCGGGTTGTTGGTTCAGTCCCGGGGTGATTTCGGAGTGGATTGAGACACTTAGTCTCTAAAGTAGAAGCTTAAGTTGGAAAAGTCAACCGAATGTTGACTTATGTGTAAACGGTCTCAAATTCGGATTTTTATGGTTCGATTAGCTCCATTAGGTAATTTTGGACTTAGGAGTGCGTCCGGAATGTGATTTGGAGGTCCGTAGTAGAATTAGGCTTGAATTTGCAAAATTTAGAAATTTGGCGATTTTGGTCGGCAGTGGAAAATTTGATATCGGAGTCGGAATGGAATTCCGGAAGTTGGAGTAGGTTTGTGGTGTCATTTTTGACGTGTGTCAATAATTGAGGTCATTCGTACGTGGTTTGGTTGGTTTCGGCATCGGTTGTCGAATTTGGAAGTTTAGAAGTTCTTAGGCTTGAATTCGAGAGTAATTTGGTGTTTTGATGTTATTTTAAGTAATTCGAAGGCTCGACTAAGTTTGTTTATTTTTATATGACTTAATTGTATGGTTGGTTAAGGTACCGAGGGGTTCGGGGTAATTCCAGGTGGTTAACGGATTGTTGAAGTTGGAAAAATGCAGCTGAAGCTCCTGCTACTGGTATCTCCGCACCCGCGGAGAAGGAGCCACAGGTGTGAGGGCGTAGGAGTGCTTGGAGAAGTTGCAGGTGAGGGAAAGGTTAAGGTGGGCTGGAAGAGCAGGTGCGAGGAAGCTATCGCATCTATGAGCCCGCAGGTACGAGACCTGGGGCACAGATGCGGAAGGGAGGAAAATGACTGGCTTCGCAGATGCGGAGAATTATGCGCAAGTGCGAAAGGTTGGCCGCAGATGCGGAACCTGGGATCTTGAGTGAGTTCCGCACCTGCGATGGAAATTCCACAGGTGCGGCATCGTAGAAGCGGAAAAAGGGGTCGCAGGTGCGATATTGCTGGGCAGAAAAGCTCCAGCTCGAGGTTTTGTCTTTCATTTTCGATTTTTGGACTTGACAAACTCGGGAGAGAGGTGAGTTTTCGAAGGTTTTCAACGATAAATGTTGGGGCAAGTGATTCTAACCCATAATGATATAAATTTCGTGAATCTATGGATTTGTTCATCATTTAATTAGTAGACTTTTTCAAGTGAAATAAGAGGTTAGGGCTTGGGATTTTAGAGAGAGTAATTTAAATATTTCAAGGACCAAATTATGTCGAATTTTGATAAATTTCTATGTATGGACTCATGAGTGAATGGGCTTTCAAGTTTTATAACTTTCGTCGAATTTCGAGGCGTGGGCCCGGGGGACGGGTTTGAGTGAATTTCGGGATTTGGCTTATAAATTGGTATTTTCCTTGAGGGATTCATTCATTTAGTTCATATTGATTATATTTTAATGCTCGTTGCTAGATTCCGGTCATTTGGAGGCCAGTTCGAGAGGAAAGTGCATTCCGGAGTAGGAGTTCAACGATGTTGAGATAAGTAACAATTTTAAATCTGGTTTTGAGGGTATGAAACTTAGAGTTTGGTATGATGTGACTGTTTGGAGGTGGCACCCATGCCAGGTGACGGGCGTGTGGGTGTACACCATGAGGGATAGAGACTTGGTCCGTCCCGGGAGACTGTGAAGTCTAATAGCTTTTAATTGTGTTTATATGCATTCCTCTCTACTAGAACTTGACTGTTTCATGTTAGAAATCATGCTTAGGCTATATTCCTATTCATGGTAGTTATACTTAGTCATAGTGATTCTTGTACATGTTTACCTCAGTCTCTGTTATTTATTTTCCCTGATGATATACTATAACACTTTGATTTGGGCTAGTTGTGAGGTATTGTTATATGACACGTAAGTTGTCCGTGCATATCCTTATGTTTATACTATGGCACGTGAGTTGTCCGTGCGGATCCAGATATGATATTATAGCACGTGAATTATCCGTGCAGCACATGAGTTGTTCGTGTGGATTAGTGCTTGGGTTGTAGGAGCCCCTCATGAGTCTGAACACCCCCCAGTAAGCGCAGGTACCTATTGAGAGTGTGTGTTGAGGGCTGAGAGCCGAGAGTGTGAGCTGTTGAGATGGGTTGAGTGATTGTTGCCATGAGAGACTGTACTTGATTTTATTTATTGTTGTACTCAGTTGTTATCTGTTGTTGTTGTTGTCAATTTTCCGGAAGATTCATATCTGTTTTACATGAGCGTGAATTGATTTGACTTATACCACAGGATTTGAAAGCATGTTCACTCTTTACTGAAAACTTTTAAAATGAACTGTACTGTATAGCTCGTCACTGCTTCTCAGTTCCTTATTTATTTCTGTTACTTGCTGAGTTGGTTGTACTCATGCTACACCCTGCACTTCATGTGCAGATCCAGGCGTATTTTATCATGGAGGTCATTGAGTTCGGGCACGATCGAGTACCGGAGACTACGAGGTAGCTGCCGGCGTCCGCAAAACCTTGTCTCTCCTTCTATATTTCTTTCTGACTTGTATTGATACTTAGACACTGGTTGTATTAGTTTGGTTATCTAGATGCTCATGACTTAGTGACACTCCGATGTCGGGCTATTTTTCTGTACTTATGCTTTATTTGGATTTTACCACGTATTTATGAGAAACTCCGGTTATTTTAAATGTCTTAATTCACTTATGTTAAATTTTAAAAGTGTTTCGAAAAGGTCGTCTTGTCTAGTACCACGATAGGCGCCATCATGACGGGTTAGGTTTTGGGTCGTGACATAGCACCTCCTTGAAATTCTCTAGCTCCCCCTCATCAGTGATGGGGATATACTCTGAAAAAGGATACCTCGTGGACTCTACCTTCTCTCTTTCAGATCTTCTCAAAGGTTGTTGTCCTTCTTCTTCCTCTTGTAGACTAGGGTGCTCCCCCTACTCAACAACCTCTTCATATACGCCTTCCGCATGCCATTCTTCACCTGTGGAAGGATTACGTACATGTACAGTAGGAGGAGTAACAAAGTTCATAACTGTACCATTATCATTTTTGGTCATTGTTGATTGATCACCATCAATCCCGACCACATCTTCTCTAAAGATCACATTTCTGCTTCTGATGATCTTTTTCCTTTCTGGGTCCCACAATCTGTAGCTGAACTCTTGATCTCCATAACCGATAAAGATACATAAAATAACTTTGTCATCTAGCTTCGTCCTCTACTCCTTCGGCACATGTGCAAAAGCTTTACATCCAAACACTTCTAGATGGGAGTAGGACACCTCTTTGTTGGTCCAGACTTTAGCTGGAATATCAAATTCCAATAGAACTTATGGACTTCTGTTAATTAAGTAACTGTCTTCTCATGTTTGATTCCATGGCTTGAGCAGTAGTTTTCAAACTCCTTTGAAGTATACTCTCCTCTATTGTCTGTCCTGAGACGCTTTAAATTTTGACCTGTCTCCCTTTCCACCAGAGCATGGAATTTCTGAAAAACTTGAAATACCTAGTCTTTTGTTTTCAAGAAATAAACCTACAATTTTCGTGAAACATCATCAATAAACGTGAGAAAATATTTGTTACCTCCCATTAATTCTACATCCATTGGACCACAAACATCAGAATACACTAAATCAAGTATATTCGATTTTCTTCCATGAGTTGCTTAAAATGATACCCTGTGTTATTTTTCAAATAATCACAAGAATTCATAATTGTACCTTTTGCAAATGAGATGAGTGACTTCTTGGATAGGATCTGCAGTCCATTCTCACTCATATGGCCCAATCTCCGATGCCATAAATCTGAAGGCATATCATCTACCGCCGCATGTAATACACTTTCACATATCTCATCGGTTGTCTTGTACAATGTGTAGGGAGCAACTCCTTTAGCAATCACCAATGATCCTTTGGTGAGTCTCCGCTTCCTATTAGCGAAGTGATTCTCGTACCTGTCTCGATCTAGAGCGATCCCTGAAATCAAATTCATTCACAGATCTGGTACGTGCCGCGCATCTTTTAAAACTAATGTGCATCCTACATTTGTCTTGACACAAATATCGCCAATCTCCACAATCTTTGAGTGACTAGTATTTCCCATCCTGGCCATCCCAAAGTTTCCTGCTTTGTACCTACAAAAGAATTCTCTTACCATGTGGCATGGTAGGATGTTGTTGTGTCAACCACCCATTCTGACTCTTGGCTTTCTAAGTGCATGCATTCCTCCTCCTTATGAACGAAGAGAACCACTGAATCATCGTTGTGCATTGCAATAATTGTGTTGTTATTATTTTAAGGCCAACTTAAGGAACCAAGTGTTCCGATTTTAGCCCGAACACTTTCAAATCCCGAACCAACCATCCCTGCAAGTCATAATTTATAAAAGCACATACGGAGAATTTTATTTAAGGGAACGAGGTTCTAAAAGTCAAAATGATCGGTTAGGTCATTACAAGAAACCGTTTTAATGGAGGAAAAATCAAAACAGATCTCTAGCTCTCGCTCATGCAAAACACTTGTGTTTTTTTTTTGGTTGTCAATTTAGAGTTTTTCCCCATATTCTTGTTTGTCAATTTACTCCCTTTTGGTTAAATCGACTATGTTAGTGGCCTGCTGAAATCGATACCGTAATTCTATAGCTATTCTGTAAAATCCAGCAAATTAATTGGACTCTATTAGAAATTTTAGCAAATTCTTGGTATTCTATGAGTTACAGCCTTTTGTTTTAAAAATAAAACTATTCTAGTTTCAGAAGCTTTATTTATTTACTTACTAGTAGAATCACTCGCGCTTCGCGCGATATTTTATTTATTGAATTTACAAAGAGATTAGCTGACTAAATAATGAAGTTGTATCATTTTTTTTTTCTATGAGAACAAATTCTTTTAAACAATACATATTTGGATTAATTCACATGTTAGTTAATAAATTAATTTATTTAGATAAAATACTTCTATGCAATGCTATATATAGTTTATTACTATACATTACCAAGAAAATTATTTATTTAATTAAGAAAGATTTAAGGAGATTAAAAAAAATTAAAAACCAAATAGAATTAAAATTGCATAAATTTCATTTTAAAGCTACTAATGATTCAAATAAAAATATTTAAATTTATTAGTTGTATATTAGAAAAAAAATCATCAATGAAATACAAATTTTTTAATTAGCATCAAATAATTGTAAGGATAGACTACCGCCTCTTGTCATTGCAACATATTTTGAAACCTTTTGTGATGAAATAATATTCGTGGAGGTACAAAGATTTCTACTAGTATATAAGAGAACTATAAAATTGAGAATATAATATTATGATTGAGAAACGCAAGAGCCCAAACTCTTATATTCTCTCTTGTAAACGCATATTTTAAAAATAAGTATAATTATAAATGAAATTAAAATTTGAATCAAATCATCAATTATTCCTGTTGGACAAAAAAAGCAGGAGTGGTCAAATACACACACTCTTTCTCTCTCTCAACGTGAAGCGAACCTGTAATTTTGTGATATACTAATATTTTAATTTATATATATATATATATATATATTATTTTTTTAATTGAACTTTTGTTTATAAACTCAATTTAAAGTTAAAAATTAAATATTGTATTATTCTAAACCTAAATTTATTGAGATGCTTATTTTATTGAGTAAGTGCAACATTATATTAAAGAAAATGACACACACGTTAAGGAATAAAAAACAGAAAGTATTTACATACCATTCAAGTTGAGAAAAATTAGTTACAAACTTAAAATAAGAAAAAGAACCAAAACTAATCTAGTATAAATCCTATCATTAAAAATATGATTATTGCCTCACAGTTGTTTCTCATGCATTTCGCTAATTCTTAAAGAAGAACATTAGAAAGAAAACTAAAAAAAAATAGTTAACAAAATATACTTTAAGAAAAGAAGGAAGCAAAACTAATTATGTTAAATCCTAAATTAAAAATAATTAAGTACTATATAGTAAACTACTTTATTTTTTTCCCTCATACGAAGATGAGACTTGTACTCATGAAGTTTCAAAATGTATTTGAACTCTATAAAATGACCGATTTTAATTATCTACAGCACAATCTAGTATTATGTAATGTATTCTATAATTGGCAATGAATAAAATAAAATATTGTAGATTACTTTCAAAATGGACTGGGTTGATGGTTGAATCAGCGGCTGGGTTGGCACTAGAAAACAAAGAGAAAGCCAAGTTATGAAGAGATATTTGAACGGACACACTCTTTCACTTCTCGATAGGCAACTGCTTTCAATTACTAAAATACATGTATATGCTTTAACTTTGAAACGACGCACTCTTTCATTTCCGGGAAGGCATATTGCACCTAAACGTAAACGGCAAAAATATGAAAAAAGTAAAAAAATTGAGAAATTAGGAAAATGTGTATTCTAGCTAAAGAGGATGTCACATCACCAGTGTCCCTCAATTATATATATATATATATATATATATATATATATATATTTATTTACCTCATAGGTGGTATCCGGCCAGCTTTTTCGAAGTTTTATTTATTTATTTTGGATAATGGCGGTGTCCCTCTTAGTGGCAGAGCCACATTGAATCAAGGGGTGTCAAGCGATGCTCCTTTGTCGAAAATTACACTATATTGCTACATATTTTTTTTTTATTTGATGTATATTTATTATATGTTGAGTCCCCTTAACTTTTAGATATATCTAATTATTTATATTTTGACAACCCTTGATGAAAATTTTGGGTCCCATGTCCCTGTGGCTTTCCCTGCACCTAAGATTAATATATGTGGTACCAGTTACCTTTGACCAGCATAAATACGAGTTACCAACTATCACACTCTTTGAGTGCGAGTTTAAAAACTGTCACTAACTTGTTCTGTTACCTTTACTTTGGTCGTTAAACTTTTTGTTACCTTTGATTACTACGTGAAGAATAATGAGTTTAAGTTTGTCCGGCATAATTTTGAGCAAAGAATCCGTGTGTTAATTTGGAAAAGGGGCAGAGATAGAGAATTGCTAGATAAATGGTGAAGGCAGGCGACGTTGTCAAAAAAGGGAGGACAGTATGTCAAAAGATGTAGCTTGAATATTTTTTTTTTCTTAATCAAGAGGTATAGCTTGAATATCTTTAAGGTAAAATGTCAGATGTTGCTTGTACTTTTTAAATAAAACCAACACTATAAATAATGGAGCAAGTCCAACTACTTAATATTTAAACTTTTCATAAAAAGTAGTTGAAACTTGCAACTGCCTAAGTTTACACTGTAAAACTGATTCTGCTTGACATTTGTCAGAACTGGCCCGAGAATCCTTTGGTCCCTATTAATGAGGATTCTCTTGAATTTTACAGGCTAAGGGAGAAGTCAAGGATATGATCTGTGAACTTCCAAATTGCCTGCTAGCATCCATTCTCTCTCTTTTAAGCATAAAAGATGCAGTCAAAACTAACGTATTGTCTCACAGATGGAAACGTCTTTTCATGCTGATCCCCAACCTAGTAATTGACAGTCCTAATATTTTTAGTGATGATCAAGACCACCAGAGATTTACTCTTTCAAGTTATAAGGCTTTGGAGAAGGAAAGGCGTGAGTTTGTTATGCGTGTGGATCAATTCATGCAGCTAATGCACATGGAAGGCATATACGTTCCTTTACAGTGGGTTTCTTCATGCATAGTGAATTTTCATCTCATTTAGATGGTTGGCTGAAAGTTGCAATTGCATCTAGACTGAACTGATGGTCCATCCTATGTGAAAGGAAGACAACTTCTTTGGCAAAGTCTACACCGTCCAAATTCAAGTTTGTCAAATAAATAATTGTGTGGCAAGTGTATAGGTCAAAATCTACTACCGAATATTTAGGGCGAGAAAGCATTAAGGAAAAATTAACCGAGGTCGATCAGGAGATGGTGAAACTCGTGGTTGGGAAGCTTATAACAGTCGAGGACGAAGTCTGCGGAAGGAATCATCACGACTAGATTTTAGAATAGGACAATAGAGGAAATATTCTAAAGAATATTCTTTGCACATGTACTATTAGAGTTTACTTGAGGTGTGTCTCTTATAAGAAGGAAAAAGATAAGGACAAAGGGTTATATAATATTGATTTGATAAGAACATTTGGCTGGAAAACAATTCTCCCTCTCTCTAAAAAAGATACAAACATCAACTTTTTATCAAGATACTTGTTCATATTATTCCATACTTTTCCATCAGATCCGAGAATAGTTCGAACTGTCTTAAATTTATCTGTCACTCATTATTGTCAGGGTGAACAATCATGCATTTAATCCATTATTTATTGGGTGAACCACTCCTCCTATTAACTTACATGTCATTTATTGCTATTTATTATCAGTTACTCTTTCATTATTGCTCATACTTTATGAATATTTAATGCTTGTTATTGTCAACCTCTTATTGGATTTGTCCCACCTTATACATGTTTTCAGGAGTCACATCTAGAGATATTATCATTAACTAGGTTTAACCCATTATTACATAAATACAATAGTTTCAACCAAAGTTATACTTTTTGGTCAAACAATTTGGCGCCGTCTGTGGAGATTTTCTAGTTAATTTTTTAGTTTCCTCTAGATCTATAACTAACGCGAATCACTAACGTAAAAAAAAAAAAACTAGAACAAGATCCCTTTTTCTTTATATACACAGATCTAATATGGCAGGTAACAGAGAAGAAAGAACGAGAATAACTAGTAACCTCCATACCAACCTCATGAATATCATCAATGAGAGCTCTGAAGCAGTGGACGAGGACGCAACACCCAATGCCTTCCCCAGGCGCGGCGGGTCGCCCCTCCTCACTGTTGCATCACAAAATCTCATGGTAAGGGAGCCTCCATATCCGTGGTGGAAGAGACACCACCGGCAGTAAAAATAAAATTCTTGAAGCTTGGCTATACGACACGCTTACCAGTGTTCTCCATAAGCCCGTTCAGGTCACGGCTACGGAAAACGCGAGGACTTGCGTTGTACTACCAGCGGACGAGCAGCATGATCAACTTCCTCCTCCTCCGACATGTATTACTCACAATGTCGTTAGTAGTGTAGGTGACGACACTCTCGCAGCCATTCTGAAAAGGACAGAGGAAATGGAAAATGAGAACAAAACACTTCGAGACCAAATGAGAGAACACCAAGAATGGGTAGATAAGATACTAGGCGCCCCTAAGCTCTTACCGAAGAGAGATGCCAGTCGGTTCGTCGAGCAGCCGTGCAGTGATGACGCCGCCTCACATGCCATACAAAAGACATTTAAAATGCCGCCCTATCTGAAAATATATGATGGCATGACTGACCCCGAAGACCATGTGACTCACTACGTCACCGCCATGAAAGGCAATGATCTCGCCAAGGAACAAGTATCCTCCATTTTGTTAAAAATATTTGGCGAGACCCTCACATGAGGAGCGTTGTCATGGTATTCATAACTACTGCGCATTCCATTGAAACCTTCAAAGAAATGGCCGATAGGTTCGTAGCAGCCCATGTTGGGGCCAAGAAGGCCGAGGCGAGAGTAAACGACATATTTTCTATTAAATAGTCTTCGGGAGAGGGACCTCCTCGCATGTTTCAACCGAGTAAGAATGACCTCGCTGAAAGTATCAGAAAGATTGGCAGTCACAACTTTTCAGAACAGACTTAGCAGGAATGGTTCAGGGTTGCGAGAAAGTTATTAAGTTGGCTTATGAAGTATCCCCCAAATACTTGGGATGAAATACACAACGCGTATTGTTCTGAGGTCCGAGCAGACGTGGATGACCTCAACAGGCCGACTCATCGGCTGACTTCGGTACAATCCGGATCCAGGAAAGATCGAAGAAGTGATATCATAAAGGACCTCGCAGCTCCGCGACCCAACATAGAGCGACATCTATGTCACCTATAGAAATAGTCTACGCCTTGGAGAAGCTCGGACCAAAGGTGAAATGGCCGCAAAATATGAGGTCAGACCCAAGTACCAGAACTTGGACGCCCTATGCGAGTTCCACCAAGAGCGAGGGCACAAAACCGAGGATTGCATCGCTCTAAGATAGGAAGTCGTAAACATGCTATGACAACGACACCTTAAAGAGTTGCTGAGCGACCGGGGAAGGATCAACTTTGCCAAGGGTCGTGAACAACATCAAGGACCGCCGAAATCACCCTCGTCGACCCACACCATCCACATGATTATTTGCAGCGGTGACGATGCTTCCATCAATAGTGTGAAATTCACCACAACCCACAAGCTTAAACGGTCGATCACCCACGAACGGTATGATGAACTCGAAGAAAGTATCAACTTCGATAAGTCAGATACCAACAATTTGGTTTTCCCTCACTATGATGCTCTTGTTATCACTTTACAAATTTTAGATACCGATGTGAGATGTATTATGGTAGAGGATAGGAGCAGCGCATGCATTATAAACCCTCAAGTACTTGCACAAATGAAACTCGAGGATAAGATAGAGTCGCCGTGTATCACGCTAATGTGTATTAACAATGCAGTGCAACGAACATCCGGCGAGATCATACTCCCTGTCCTGGCAGGTGGCATCACTCTGGAAACCACATTCTATATCATAGACCAGGATTCATCATACAACGCCATAATAGGGTGGCCATAGATACACACAATGAGAGCCATCCCCTCCAGCTTGTACCAAGTCATTAAATTCCCAACTCCATGGGGAATATTCAATATACGAGGAGAACAACGCACATCGCGAAAATGCTACCACATCTCTCTAGACTGCATCGGTCACTCAACAAATGAAGGACAGGAATAATGAGGCATATCAATCAACAGGGTAGGGGTCGGTGCACGATGATAGAAAAAACATCATCAGAGACCCCGATACAGTCTAAGCCGCAGGATCGACCGTATAAGACCTCGATCTCGTTCAACTAGACAACAACGACCACAACAAGAAAGCTTACATTGGCTGCAAGCTTCATGAACCAGGTAAATTTCGTTAATTCTTAACTGATAACGCAAACTTGTTCGCTTTTAGCCATGCAGATATGCCAGGTATCCCGAAAATATCTCCACACACAAGTTGAACATCGATCCATTACATCCCCCAGTGAGACAGGTTAGGCATAATTTCAACTCTGTAGTTAATGACGCGGTACACGAAGAAGTGAAAAATCTATTTGAAAATGGCTCAGTCAGGGAGTCGAAATACTCCCAATAGGTTGCCAACGTGGTCATGGTAAAAAAGAAGAATGGGAAATGGAGGTTGTTCGTAGACTTTACAGATTTGAACAAAGCATGCCCCAAGGATTCATTTCCGTTACCCCACATTGACCAACTCATCGACGCGATGTCTTGGCATGAACTGTTGAGCTTCTTGGACGCCTACTCGGGCTATAATCAAATCCTAATGGAAGAAGAGGATCAGGAGAAAACCACTTTCATCACCCATCAGGGGACGTACTGCTACAGGGTCATGCCCTTTGGATTGAAAAACGCAGGGGCATCTTACCAAAGGTTAGTGACGAAGAAGTTCAAAAACTAACTCAGCAAAATGATGGAGATCTATATTGACGACATGCTAGTCAAGTCCAAAAGGAAAGAGGATCACATCGACCACCTAAGAGAGACCTTCAACATACTCAAACGGTACAAAATGAAACTGAATCCCGAAAAGTGTGCATTCGGCATGGCCTCTGGAATATTTTTAGGTTACTTGGTTTCGTAGCGAGGGATCGAGGTCAATCCTGACCAAATCAGAGCCATGAAGGAATCCTGACCAAATCAGAGCTCAAAAAGGATAACGGCCTCCAGTGGACTTCTGAGTGCATCCAAGCCCTGAAGGAATTAAAAGCATATTTGTCATTACCATCATTTCTCTCCAAACCAACTCCAGGGGAATGTTTCCTCGTCTACCTTTCCGTATCTGAAGTAGCTGTGAGCGCAGTCTTGGCCTGAGAAAATAAAGGTACGCATTCTCCCATCTATTACATTAGCAAAACACTAGTCGATGCCGAGACGAGATACCATCACCTAAAAAAAATGGCTCTCGCCTTAGTCATAGCTTTAATAAAGCTTAGACCATACTTCCAATGCCACCCCAACTTGGTCGTCTCAACTTTCCCCCTAAGAAGCATTTTACATAAACACGAGCTATCGGGCAGGTTGGGAAAATGGGCCATCAAACTGAGCGATTATGATATCACATATCAGCCGCGAACAACGATAAATTCTCAAGTCCTTGCAGACTTCGTCGCCGACTTCAGCGCAAAAGTAATGCCCGAAGTAGAAAAAGAAGCCGACCACACTTCTTCCCAAACACAAAACCTCTGGGTTCTGTACACTGACGCCGCGTCCAACACGTTAGGGTCCCGACTGGGACTCATACTCGAGGTCCCAATCGAGGAAGTGATTCGCCAGTCCATAAGGTGCCCGGGCATGACTAATAATGAGCCCGAGTATGAGGCCATAATTGGAGGGTTTAGACTAGCACTCAAATACGGGGAGAAGCGGCTAAGACTACGATGTGATTCCCAAATCATTTTCAACCAAGTCGCGGGAACTTTCCAAATCAAGGAATAGAGGTTGCAGAGGTACCATACCGAAATCTGCAAGCTGCTGCCCGAGTTCGACGAATGCCAACTCGACAAAATCTCCCGAACACAGAATACCGAGGCAGACGGCCTTGCCAAATTAACCGCAACCACCAAAAACATTGCAACTAGATACAAAAGTGTAGTCCACCTTCTTAAATCATCGATAGACCTAATCAAGGTAAGAACCATAAACTTGACTTGGGACTGGCGTAACCGTATTGTCACATATTTATAGGACGACGTACTCCTAGGTGATAAAAAATCCAAGAAACTGAGAATGCAAGCAACTAGGTATAGCATCATCCATAATGACCTATATAAGAGAATATACGGTGGTCCTATGGCGAAATGCTTGGACCCAAATCAGATGCAACACATTCTTGAAGAGGTTCACGAAGGCCATTGCGGAGCTCATTCCGACAATTGGGCTTTGGTCAGATGCCTCATACGGGCAAGATACTACTGGCCCACCATGAAAAAAGGGGTCGCGGACTTTGTGAAAAAATGTGAGCAATGCCAAAAGTACGCCCCAATGATTCACCAAGCAGAAGAAAACCTTTACTCAGTCACTTCCCTTTGGCCGTTCATCAAATAGGGAATGGACATCGTAGGCCCCCTCCCGGCAGGACGAGGTAACGTACGATTCCTTTTGGTTTTCTCTAAATGGGTAGAAGCAGGAGCATTCGCCCAAATACGTGAACAAGAAGTGATCGCCTTCATATGGAAAAACATCATATGTCGATTCGGCCTCCCCAAAGAGATCAGTTGTGAAAATAGACCCCAATTTACAGGAAAGAAAGTCGCTGATCTTTTTGAAAAATGGCATATCAAAAGAATACTCTCAACGCCATATCATCCCGCAGGCAATGGACAAACAGAGTCCTCCAACAAGTCGATACAGAACATCATAAAGAACAAACTTGAAAACGCCAAAAGGCTGTGGCCAGAAATACTACCAGAAGTACTGAGGGCCTACCGAACAACATCGAAGACAAGCACAAGAAAGACTCCTTACTCACTAGTCTATGGGAATGATACAGTAATACCAGTCGAAATCGAGGAGACCAGTCTAAGATACTCCCACGAGAGCGGACCGGGGAACGATGAAAGAAGAAGGCAGGAGCTCGACGAAGAGATATGTCCTACATAATGATGATCACCCAAAAATAACAAGTAGAACGTTATTATAACAAAAAGGCAAAGGTCAGGCCGCTCAAAGTCGGGGACTATGTACTTAAAGCTAAAACACAAGCAAGCAAAGACCCACAAGAAGGTAAACTGAGAACAAATTGGGATGACCCGTACAAAATCACGTCAATAGAGAACAAATGGTCATTCCAACTAGAAACAATGGAAGGAAAGATACTAACAAACAACTGGAATATTACCCACCTTAAGTACTTTAAATTTTAAGAGACAAAGCGTCCCCCAAGTCTTACTCTTTTTTCCTCACTTGAGTTTTGTCCCAACTGGGTTTTCTCAAGGAGGTTTTTAACAAGGCGACAAACAGGACACTTCAGGTCAAAGTACACACGAACGGAGGCACAAGATGGCTAGTTCATTGCCCGACCTCTCTAGGCCAGCCAATGAAGGGACTAGATAAACTAGGACTGGAACGCCAGCCAACGCCCGAAAAAAGATGTAAATTTCTCAAAATATATAAACAAAGAGAAAATGCATGAAGTTTATTTCTATTTCTCTGGATATACAACCAAGGCAATGTGCCTCAAATTTCACAATGTCGACAAATGCCGCACCTAGAAACATACCTAACTAAACATAGGTTACATTCGACCTCGTTCTAATTAACACCTAACTGGTCCTCGACCATGATTAAACTTAGGTTATATTCGACCTCGTTCGAATTAAAACCTAACTGGCCCCCGACCATGATTAAACTTAGGTTATATTCGACCTTATTCGAATTAACACCTAACTGGCCCTAGGCCATGATTTAACTTAGGTTATATTCGACCTCACTTGAATTAATACCTAATTGTCCCTCGACCATGATTAAACTTAGGTTATATTTGACCTCGTTCGAATTAACACCTAACTAGCCCTCAGCCATGATTAGGCTTAGGTTATATTCGACCTCGTTTGAATTAATACCTAACTAGCCTTCAGCCGTAACTTAACAGAGGTTAGATTCGACCTTGTTTGAATTAACACCTAACTGCCCTTCGGCCGCAATTAAACTTAGGATGTGTTTAACCTCATTCGAGATAAATTATTACGACCAAGAAAATCAAAAAATCATATGAGTGTGAACCAAAGAAAAAGAATCAAGTACAAGTAACAAGTCTGCGACAAAACAAATGAAAGAAAAAGAAACTATTGGTGGCCACCAGGACCATCAGTTCCATCGGCTTGACCATCTACCCACTCACCATCACGACTTCCCTCAGGGTACGCATCCTCGTACCAGGCGTCCTCTTCAATATGATCCACATCCACATCTATCTCATTGTCACCGGCCTCCGGCGTAGCAGGATCATATCCGCAAGCGATCCAAGTTTCACGGGCCTTAACGCGAGCATCTTCAAGGGCGTCCTTAGGAATGAACCTCACCTCGAGCATATCTCGGAATACGTCCAACTGGGCTTCAGCGTGAATCCATTCCTCGTACAGGCCCCGAGGCACGTTTGGAAAATCAGAAGTATGAGAATACAATGACTGTTCAAGAATTTGAGCCTTCTCGACCTCTAAGGCGGCTAACAGGTCCTGAAGAAGGGTGTTGCCTTTCTCCAACTCCCCAAACCTCTCATCGAGCCGCTTTTCTTTAAGCCTAGCCGTCTCCAAGTCAATTTCTCTCTTAGAATGAAGAACACAGATCACTACCTCCAAAGCTTCGACCTTCCTCAAAGCCCCCGACTGAACAAATTCGGCTTTCTCAAGGCCCTCTGCCTTCTCGACGACCTTGTCGCTCAGAGAATCTGCTTTGAATTTCTATTCCTCCAGTTGGGCGCGCAGAGAAACCACCTGGGCTTTGACCCCAATGCTAACCTCAAACTCTTCCTCTTTATTTCTTAGCATCCCCTCGAGGACGCTGCACTTTTCGATGCCTGATAAGTGGGGATTTTGACTACTTATTAGCGCATTTTAGCTTTTGTTTTAGTCTAAAAGCATTGAATTGTGTTCCCAAAACTAATGAAATGTGTAACATTGCAGGAACGTTGGAATTTGGACTCCCAAGATGAAATCCGACTCAAAAAGGAGTAATCTAAATACAAGGCAATAAAAGGCACAAAATCTCACAAAGTTCGGACCACCTGCGGCCGCAAACCATGAAGAAAATCCCAGCAGGCTTTCTAGCAAACTGCGGACCGCACAGGAATTGTGCGGCCACAAATGACGAGTTGGAGATCAACTTCAGAGGGTGTGCAAATTTCCATAGTCCAAGTCCCTCAAAATTACGGTCCGCACAAGAATAATGCGGCCGCAGAAGAAGTGCCTTGCGGCCGCAGAAGATCAGGTTGCAGCCGCAGTGCTAAATCTGCGGATCGCAGAAATATGGCCTTGCGGCCACAATTTTGAATTGTGCGACCGTAGAATCCCAGCTCCTACAAGATGAAGAATTATGTGGACCGCACATGGAATTGTGCGGCCGCCGAACCTCCCGATGGGCTTTTTGAACAAAATTTCCAGCCTTGTATAAATAGACGAGTTTCACAAAATTAGGTTAAGTTTTGACATAAGCAAGTCATGTAGCCATTTTTCTTTACCTCTTTTAGAATTTTTCTATATTTTGGAGTACTTTACTATAGATTTTTATCATTTTAACTTCACAATATGAGTTTAATTAGTATTTCTAGATTTTTACTAAGGTTGTGACCCAACCTTAGTGTGTAAACCTTATGAGTATCTAATTTAGTGCTTGTTTATGATTGAGTATTTATTATTTAGCCTTATTCATGTTTTTATTTGTGGAATTAATGGTTGCAAACATTAGTTCATACCTATTTGACTTAGTCTCTACTTGAGAAAGAGAGACTTAGTCTAGAAAAACTTGGCTAACAAGAAATTGGGTCAATCGAGAGATTGATCAACCCAATTAAAGGGTTCAACCTAGAGATAGTAATAACTCGACTTGAGCTTTTATCAACTGTTTTGTGCGATACCCATTTGGACTTGAGAAAGCCAAATTGGGAAAAATCACTCTCTGACCGAGAGGTATTGAGTGGGTAATTGAGAGTTGATATCAATTAGAATAACAACAACAATCAAGGAAATTGGAGTGGTGGCAATAATCAAGGGAATTGGCATAGAAACAATAACCAAGGAAATTGGGGAGGCAATAATTGAGGCGGTTGGAGTAACAATCAAGGAAATCGGGGGTCGAATTTTCAAAGGCCCCCGATGTATCAACAACCAAGCAACACGCCTCCTTATCCTTCCCATGGTACTAGATCTTCCAACAATGAAATGGGACGTATTGAGAACATGTCCAAGCAAATGATGGAGAATAATACCGATTCCGATGCCCAACTTGCCTCACACAACACATTGATCCACAACTTAGAAGTGCAAATGGGTAAAATCTCTCAAGCTCTAAATTCTTGTCCTAAGGGGGCACTACCAAGTGACACAGTGGTGAACTCAAAGGGTGGGAACAACACGGGGCATGCCATGACCGTTACTATAAGAAGTGAAAAAGGTGGGAATGCACCCACCTCAAGTCAAAGGCAACTTGTAGATGATGATCAAGTGGTACAAGAATAAGAGATCCCGAACAATGTAGTACAAACAAATGATGAAGTATGGATTGATATTGATGACAATGTGGAAGAGACTCAAGAGGAAGTGAACCTGTCTAGGGATTATGTTATTGACATACCAGAACTGGTAGTGCAAAAGGCTCCTCCTCCTCCATATCCTCCTCCTCCATATCCTCAAAGGCTTGCCAAGAAAAATGGCAAGAATTAATTCAAAATATTCATTGACATGATGAAAAGTCTCTTGATCAATGTGCCATTAGTTGAAGCCTTGGAACAAATGCCCACTTATGCAAAGTTTATGAAGGATTTGGTGACAAAGAAGCGGCCGATGAATTTTTAAAATATTAAAGTCACTCATCAAGTGAGTGCAATAATGCATTCAATGGATTCTAAATTGGAAGATACCGGTGCATTCACAGTCCCTTGTACTATTGGGAGTACCGAGTTTGGTAAAGGTCTTTGTGATCTAGGGGAAAGTATCAATTTGATGTCCTATTTGGTTTTCAAGACTTTGGGAATTGGGCAACCAAGACCCACATCTATGAGATTACAAATGGATGATCGTTCCATAAAGAGACCTTTGGGAGTGATTGAAGTTGTATTGGTTCGTGTTGATAAATTCATTCCTTTGGTGGAATTTTTCATTCTTGTTTGTGAAGTGGACTATGAGGTGCCGATTATTCTTGGAAGACCTTTCCTTACTACGGGGAAGGCTCTTATTGATGTGGAAGCCAGAGAACTCACTTTCCGGGTGGGTGATGAAAAGGCGGTATTCCACGTGTGCAAATTTATGCGGCAACTAAATAGTAATGAGTGTGTTATTTTGTGAACTTGGTGACCGATGTGATTGTTGATGACACAAGTGCCACGATTAATGTGGGTGATATGTTGGAGGCCGTCTTGCTCAACTTTGATGATGACGAGATGGAAGGATTTATGGAATGGGTGAACTCTTTGCAAGGGATGGGGTCGTACAACTATGCACCCAGGAAACTTTCCTTTGATCTTGAAAATAGGAAAACTACTCCTATAAAGCCTTCAATTGAAGAGCCTCCTACCTTGGAGTTGAAGCCATTTCCTCCACATCTTCGGTATGAATTTTTTGGCCCTTGTTCTACTTTACCGGTTATTCTTTCCTCTTGTTTAACTAACGTGCATGTTGACTCTACATTGGCAGGGCTACACAAGAGGAAGAAGGCTATTGGGTGGACTTTGGTGGATATTCGGGGAATAAGCCCCGCATTTTGCATGCACAAGATTAACTTGGAGGAAGATGCCAAACTATCTATTGAACATCAAAGGAGACTCAATGAGGCTATGCAAGATGTGGTCAAAAAGGAAATTATCAAATGGTTGGATGTCGGGGTTGTTTACCCTATTTTCGATAGTTCGTGGACTTCTCCAATGCAATGTGTCCCAAATAAGAGGGCATGGCAATGGTCACCAATGACAAGAATGAGTTGATTCCCACCTGAGCGGTGACCGAATGGAGAGTGTGTATAGACTATCACAATATAAACAAAGCCACAAGGAAGAATCATTTTTCACTTCCCTTCCTTGACCAAATGCTTGATAGGTTGGCCAGCCGTTCTTTCTATTGCTTTCTAGATGGATATTCGGGCTACAACCAAATCCTTATTGCTCCAGAGGATCAAGAGAAAACAACTTTTACATGTACCTATGGTACTTTCGCCTTCAAGCGGATACTATTTGGTTTATGTAATGCACCAACGACTTTTCAAAGGTGTATGATAGCGATCTTCACGGACATGGTATATGACTACCTTTAAGTTTTCATGGATGACTTCTCGATGGTCGGGGATTCCTTTGATGATTGCTTGACAAATTTGGATAGAGTATTGGCAAGGTGTGAAGAAACAAACTTGGTGCTAAATTGAGAGAAATGCCATTTCGTGGTCGAGTAAGGCATTGTCTTTGTCCATAAGGTCTCAAAGAATTGCATAGAAGTCGTCAAGGAAAAGATTAAGGTGATTTATATACTTCCACCTCTGACTTCAGTGAAAGACGTGCGAAATTTCTTAGGTCACGCGGGGTTTTAAGGAGTTTCATAAATGTAACGACCCGACCGATTGTTTTGAGTATTAAAGCCCTGTTCCCCCATTTACTGTTCAATTTGTGCTTTACCATTGTTATATGACTTGCCGGGATAATTGGTTCAGGTCCGGTGAGATTTTGGAATGAATTGGAGCACTTAGTTCCAATATTTAAAGTTTAAGTTGAAATAGTTGACCGGATGTTAACTATGTGTAAACGACCCCGAAAAAGCGTTTTGATGATTCCAATAGCCCCGTATGATAATTTTGGACTTAGGAGCATGCCCGGAAAATTATTTGAATGTCCATAGTTAAATAAGGCTTGAATTGGCTAAAATAAAAATGTAAGTTTGGAAGTTTGACAGGGGTGTTGAATTTTTGATATCGGGGTCAAAATCCGATTCTGGAAATTGGAATAGCTTCGTTATGTCATTTATGACTTGTGTGCAATATTTGAGGTCAATCGGACTTGATTTGATATGTTTCAGCATCGAATGTAGAAGTTGAAAATTCTTAGTTTCATTAAGCTTGAATTGGGGTATGATTCGTGCTTTTAGTGTTGTTTGATGTTATTTAGAGGTTCGACTAAGTTTGTATGATGTTTTAGGACTTGTTGGTGTATTTGGTTGAGGTACCAGGGACCTCGGGTGAGTTTTGGATGATTAACGGATCCAATTCGGACTTACGGAGATGCTGGAAATTTTCTATTGTTGGTGTCTTCGCACCTGCACATGAGAGACCACAGGTGTGGCTCGCAGCAATGTGAAACACTGGTCGTAGAAGCGACATGGGGAAGGCTGGCTGGGAGGCATCGCAGAAGCGGCCCAAATCGCGCAGAAGCGCGGCCGTAGATGCAGTTTAGACGTTGCAGAAGTGACTTTTGCTGGCCAAGGCTGACTCGCGGATGCGAGCTTCTTCCACAGAAGCGGAGGCCACATATGTGACTATGCGATCGCAAATGCTGAAGACTCAGGGCAGAAGCTTTAAGTTCGGGGTTTCGCTATTTTTAGCCATTTTCAGATTTTGGAGCTCGGTTTAGGGCGATCTTGGAGAGAAATTTTTCCACACAACTTAGGGTAAGTGTTCTTGACTACCTTGTGATTATATTCCATGAATTAATCTTCGTTTTTGGCGTTAGATTATTAATTTTTCAAGAGAAATCAGAGGAATTTTCTACAATTTCTTAAAATTAATTTCCGAGATTTGAACAGCGATTCGGAGTCGGATTTGAGTGAAATTAGTATGGTTGAAGTCATAATTGAATGGGTTGTCAGATTTTGTGAGTTTCGTCAGATTATGAGACGTGGACCCCACTGTCACTTTTTCGAGCACAGTTAGGAATTTTCATAAATTGTTAATTTGTAAGCATTAGAGTAAATTATGAATTATTTGCACGTTGTTTGAATAGATACAGATCGTTTGGCTTGAACTGAGGAGATAGGAAGCGTTCGGAAGTTGATACGCGCAGAATGGAAATTCTGGAGCAGTGTTTAGCTTGCTCGACATTGGATTTAGCTTGTTCGAGGTAAGTAACTTTTCTAATCTTGGAGCTGAGGGTATGAACCCTCACATTGGTGTTGAGGTGACGCACATGTTAGGTGACGGCCATGTTCGCGTGCACCGTGTGAACTATGACTCCGTTATTCTTGTGGTACTGTGTAGTTACCTGAACTTATCTATAATCATGAAATCTCTACGTACAAGAGTTATCCAGTTGTGATTCATGTTAGAAACCATGTCTAAGCTACATGCTTATTCTGTTGGGACCCATTGTTGAGTTATTTGCTTACATTGCAATTTCATAGTGAGTCATAGTAATTAATTTCATATCATATCTCAGTCTCTCTTGCTACATATTGACACATCATTTCATTGTTTTGGGGAAAGTATCATGACATTGTGAGCCCGTGAAAGAGAGACTGGAGAGATTGATGACTGAGTGAGGCCGAGGACCTGATTATGAGTGACATTTATGGGATCGGGCTGCACGGCGCATCGGTTATACAGATTCATGATAGCTCTTGGGCTGAAGGATCCCCTTCGGAGTCTGCACACCCCCAGTGAGTGCAGTTGATTTATATTGAGAGATGGATCTTCCCTGGACATGGATCTTGTCCAAAGCATTTTTACCTAGGGATGGATCTTCCCCACGAGCTGGATTGGCCCTACTCGGTACTGAGTGACTGATGGTCAGTTGATGTATATATTCCAAGATGGATCTTCCCTGGGCCGGATTAGCCATATACAATACTGAGTGATTGAGCATGATGAGTGGAAAGTATGAGACAATGAGATTGAATACTTTGAGAGTGTGAGTACATGAGTTCATCTCTGAGATACGTTGCATTGACATGCATACATGACATACAGGCATATAGATGAATTTTCCTCATGCTGTACGGTATCATATCATTCATGACTTCTCACACATATTGACATATGGGAATAGTGATGCATTTTACACTGGCTATCTGGAAAGAAAATGAAACATCTTATTTATTGTTAGAAGGAGTTTTGGGAAAATTACTGTTTTCAAAATTACTCATATTTTTGGCAACTACGGTAAACGACTTGAGTTTTCATTGTTACACTTGAAAGGTAGAACTATTTTCAGAAATCATGATTAAGCTGAGCATTTTATCTCTGAGTTACTTCTTTTATTACTTGCTTTACGTTGTTATGGGCTGTTATTGGCTGTTGGTGTTAGACCCGACCTTTGTTCCAGCTCGTCACTACTTTCAATCTAAGATTAGGTTTGTTACTTAATGAGTACATGGGGTCGGTTGTACTCATACTATATTTCTACACCTTGCGTGCAGATGTTGCTATGATCGACGGGAGCTAGAATTGTAGACGTACCTGCGTTCCAGTTGTAGTTGCCTCTTGTTCATGATAGCCTTATATTTATAAAAACCTGTTTATGTATATTTAGAACAGATGATGTATTTATTTCATACCAGCCTTGTAAATTCTAATCTTAGAAGCTCATGATTTGTACTACCGGTTCTTGGGGAAATGTATCAGTTTCAGATTTTTTCTTTTTAATTAATTGCCTTATTAATTTCGTTGGAATTACTTAGTTGTTAATTGTCTTACCTAGCGGGTTGGGTTTGGTGCCATCACGACTAGTTGGATTTTTTGGGTCCTCACAAGGTGGTATCAAAGCTCTAGGTTCATAGGTTCTACAAGTCATGAGCAAGTGTCTAGTAGAGTCTTGCTGATCGGTATGATGGTGTCCATACTTATCTTCGATAGGCCACAGGGCATTTAGGATAATTTCCCATCTTTCTTTCCTCATCCTGCGGAATTGATTCATCTTGAAACATAACACTTTGATTTCCTTCCGCGCATTTGTTTGCACATGTGAGCGCTCGGTATTAGATGTGCATTACCGAGATGTGATTCCATGAACGGGGTTCGATATGTGTATTCTTTATTTTTGGTAATGGGCCAGTTTGGAGGAATTGAGGCCATGTTTCGACCGCAGCTTAAGCTCGGTAGTTTCGGTTGTGAGAACTTGTGTATTTGGAATTCATATGTCTAGTAGTATCCCTATGAGTGGAAAATTTATGGCTCGATGAGCGGTTGAATGGCTATATGATAAGTATGATGTGACTGTGAGATGTGTTCAAGATGGTTTGAATATAACTATAAGTGTTAATAGGCTATTGAGTGCTTGGCATATGTATTGATTTAACGTATAGTCTCGAGTATGAATGTGTTGAGGGATCTTTCATGTTGTTTACTTGTGGAATGAAGTATATTTCTCATGTCTTGTTAATGTGCTTGGACACAGGAAGATTAAGTGATTGCGTAGTAATTGTGGCTGCGAAAAGGTTTAACAAGATTTGAATTTGAGGCTAAGCATATGAGTTATCTCCTGCGGAGTAATCTACGTAGGTGTGTTCCTTATAATGTTGAGTGGAGAGTTTCTTTTCTACCAGCGGGATGTATGTGTTGAGATCTGAATTTGAACCTGGTTAAGAAAGTTGACTTGACTGTTAAGAGAATAGATGCGAGCTTAGCGGATGATTGAGGTATTTTATGATTGGTGTTGCATGAGCTTGAGAAGAATTTTCGTTGAACTAAATTCAGTATTATGGCAGTAAAGTATGTGTATTGTGAGTTATGGAATATTTTGTTCTATGGATTTGA
This sequence comes from Nicotiana tabacum, assembly GCF_000715075.1. Lineage (NCBI taxonomy): Eukaryota > Viridiplantae > Streptophyta > Magnoliopsida > Solanales > Solanaceae > Nicotiana > Nicotiana tabacum. The sequence goes on from NC_134096.1 coordinate 61,157,745, forward strand.
GCCAAGTGGGGAGCCTGCTATTAGCGATTTGATTTCATGGTTATGTGTTAAATATTATTTTTGGTTTGAGGCATACTTGTGGGTTAGTTATGACTTGCAATGGCTGAGAACAAGGATGACCCGAGTAAGGAAATTCCCTGGATACGGGTTATATTGCACTTTATAAGTATATGAAAATGATGGGATGAGTGAGTTCTTATTTCTGAAGGATATAATGCGCACGGAGTATGAATTTGATCGGTGGTATTATTTGTACTAATGGGACATCTGTCTTTCAGCCCGTTTGGGCGGTGCAATTTGGGGTTTGAGCAAAGTGGGTGACTCTCGAGAAAGTTCTAATGGGTTTGAGACTTATGTATAATAATTTAGAATTTCTCCGGACTGGTGTATGGATAAAATCTGAGATTTGCATGTGATGGTTCCTGGACTTGCGGTAATTCTGTTTGAGTATGGATTCTATATTCCAGTATAAGAAAGGTAAAAGAATAATTTTAAATTTACATAAGGTATTATCAGAGTGGGCATTTTGGTTGTGGTACTTACGAGGGTGCTTAAGAAGAATACATCGGCTTATGGGTCTTGGGGCGGTGTCGTTTTATGTTAGGATGTCTCGTAGTGAAATTTGGGTAATTATGATGTGGTGAGGCTCTACAGATGTTTTGGTGGTAATATTCTTGGGTTTTGGTGATCTGCGTGGTTTGGGAGAGTAAAAGGAATTTAGTTCTAATAACTTGATTATGTGCAAACGAATTTCAAAGTGTTCTTGATGGATTGAACCAGATATTTTCTATCGGTGTAGCGAACGTGTTGTGTATTGTGATTTCCTCCTGGAGGAGAGCAAATAAAAGGTTTCTAACTAACCGGTTATGCAATTTACCGGTGACTCAAAGTTGATAATGGGATTCTTGTGCTTGTCACATGATGGCATAATATATGTGGTGTGTTGTGCGAAATTAGGATTTACATGTGCAAGGTGGCAATTCAGTCCTGAATGGAAGATCACGAATTTTGGACAGAATGGTCAATTTCAGATATTTAGATGAATGTGATAACTACTCGGTAATTCCTATGAAAGATGCGCATTTCAGAAGGCGCATTGTGTTCTGACTTAGAGATGTTTGTTATTATTGAAGTACTCATCCGGTTGATCGACTGCTGATATTCAGATTTTCTATATGACCCGGGAGAATTATAGAAGTAATCATCATGGGATGACCGTGAATGGAATATGTGTTAGTCATTCTAGTGCTGGAGTTGGGATCAGTTACGGTGATTCATGAGTTCGATGAATTTGGAGACTGAGAGTTCTCAGAAGCATATTGTTTCAGGTTGCGGCCTGTTTGAGGTGAGTATATTATTTTAACACAGTGGAGGAACTAGTTTTGTTAATTATTTGTGATAGCTATGTGCTATGAGTGTGCATATATGTGAGGTTCGAGCCAATGTGTGGGCATCAGGGCAAGTATTCATACTCGGAAGAATGCTTAGGCTATGATATGCCTAGGGTTGACTGTTAAGCGTAAGGTTATAATGTTTCTCGTGTTCGTACCCTTGTTGAAAACTATCTGGGCTACACTTGAGATTACAAAGAAGCTAATTCCCCTTATAAACGAGGTAGTTACCATTTCTATGTTAACTTGCCGATTTGAAGTGTGATAGCAAACTTTGCACGTGCTTACACTATTGCGTGTTATTTATACCAGTCCAGGAGCATGAGAATCTTATTTCATTATCATATAAATGTGTACTTATTTGACTGCTCCTGTATGATATGCTTGGGCCGGAGGCTTGTGACCATGCCGTGCAGTTGGTGTTAATGTGAGCTCTAGGAGAGCTGGTTACCGTTATTAGATTCATGTGTCATGGATCTACTATATATGATGAGCTTATAGCATTGCAGTTGTGGTGGTGCTTGTTGAACTTGCAATATGGTTCTTTTCTTTGAGACATTTTCCATTTTATGATACACGGATTGCGCAGTTGTGGTTTGAGTTAGATTGGTGTGCCATGTATGGGTGTTGTGTTAAATAATATAAGGTCATTGGACCTAGAATGGATACTATCAGGTTTGATTACAGAGTGTTGGAAGAATAATTTAGAATTCAGCTTAAATAATTGGCTATGGTACTTGTTGAGTAAGGGAAAGCTCTATGGCCTATTGATCTGGTGAGTGGTTGTGAGTTTTTGTATGTTTATTTCATCATCGGTAGTGTACAAAGGTATTGGAACGAGTTTCGGTGGAATGTGGGGTTTAATACTAATACTTGGTTTTAAAGTAGTTACTGTGATCGAGGTCATTGGACCTAGAATGGATACTATCAGGTTTGATTACAGAGTGTTGGAAGAATAATTTAGAATTCAGCTTAAATAATTGGCTATGGTACTTGTTGAGTAAGGGAAAGCTCTATGGCCTATTGATCTGGTGAGTGGTTGTGAGTTTCTGTATGTTTATTTCATCATCGGTAGTGTACAAAGGTATTGGAACGAGTTTCGGTGGAATGTGGGGTTTAATACTAATACTTGGTTTTAAAGTAGTTACTGTGATCGAGAATGGTGTTACGAGCATGCGAGTTGTATATTATGTTATGTGATTATACCTGTGGTGCTGGATATGACTTGATACAGTTTTTTTGGATTTATACAGTGTGTATATATGAGGTTCGAGTCTTGAAAAGAATTCTGGATATTGGAAATTGGGTTCTATGTTTTACGGACTAAGGTTAAAGTAACGATCTTCAATTACGTGGTAGTGTTAGGTCTATATGGAATAGGGTGGCATGGGATCTCCCCCAGGTATGTGCGTGGTAAGGTTGAAAAGTGATTTAAAGGCTTTGGAACAAATCTTGACACATTCGAGGACGAACGTATGTTTAAGTGGGGGAGAATGTAACGACCCAACCGATCGTTTTTAGTATTACAGACTCGTTCCCCCATTTACTACTCAATTTGTTCTTTACAATTGTTATATGACTTGCCGGGGTAATTGGTTCGGGTCTGGTGAGATTTTGGAATAAATTAGAACACTTAGTTCCAAGGTTTAAAGTTTAAGTTGAAATAGTTGACAAGATGTTGACTATCCGTAAACGACCCTAGAATAGATTTTTGATGATTCCACTAGGAGCATGTCCGGAAACTTATTTGAAAGTCCGTAGTTAAATTAGGCTTGAATTGGCTAAAATGGAAATGTAGTTTTGGAAGTTTGACCGGGGTGTTGACTTTTTAATATCAGGGTCGAAATCTGATTCTGGAAATTGGAATAGCTTCGTAATGTCATTTATGACTTGTGTGCAAAATTTGAGGTCAATCGGACTTGATTTGATAGGTTTCGGCATAGAATGTAGAAGTTAAAAATTCTTAGTTTTATTAAGCTTGAATTGGCGTATGGGTCGTGGTTTTAGCATTGTTTGATGTGATTTAGAGGCTCGGCTAAGTTCGTATGATGTTTTAGGACTTGTTGGTGTATTTGGTTGAGGTCCCGGGGGGGCCTCGGGTGGATTCCGGATGGTTAACGGATCAAAATTCGAACTTAAGGAAATGCTGGAAATTTTCTATTACTGGTGTCTTCGCACCTGTGCATGAGGGACCGCATGTGAGTTTCACAGAAGCGTGAAAAAATCTGGTCGCAGAAGCGACCTGGGGAAGGCTGGCTGGGAGGCATCGCAGAAGCAGCCCAACTCGTGCAGAAGTGCGACCGTAGATGCGATTTGGACGTCGAAGAAGTGACCACTGCTGGCCAAGGCTGACTCGTAGGTGCGAGCTTTTTCCGCAGAAGCGGAGGCTGCATATGCGACTATGCTACCGCAAAAGCGGAAGACGTTGGGAAGAAGCTATAAGTTCGGGGTTTCGCTATTTTTAGCCATTTTTAGATTTTGGAGCTCGGTTTGAGACGATCTTGGAGAGGAATGTTTCCACACAACTTGGGGTAAGTATTCTTGACTCCCTTGTGATTATATTCCATGAATTAATCTTCGTTTTCGGCGTTAGATTATTGATTTTTCAAGAGAAATCGGAGGAAGTTTCTACAATTTCATTAAATGAATTTTCGAGATTTGAACATCGATTCAGAGTCAGATTTGTGTGAAATTAGTATGGTTGAACTCGTAATTGAATGAGTTGATGGATTTTGTGAGTTTCATCGGATTCCGAGACGTGGGCCCCACTGTTGATTTTTCGAGCGTAGTTGGGAATTTTAATAAATTGTTAATTTGTAAGCATTGGAGTAAATTGTGATTTATTTGCACGTTGTTTGAATAGATACAGATCGTTTGGTTTGAATTGTGGAGATAGGAAGCTTTCGGAAGTTGATACGCGCAGAATGGAAATCCTGGAGCATTGTTTAGCTGACTCGACATTGGATTCGGCATGTTCGAGGTAAGTAACTCTTCTAATCTTGGAGCTGAGGGTATGAACCCTGATTATACGTGTTATGTGTTTGATATTGACGTGACGCACATGCTAGGTGACGTGTATGTGCGCGTGCACCGTGTGAACTGTGACTCCATTATTCCTGTGGTACTGTGTAGTTACCTGAACTTATCTGTAATCATGAAATCTCTACGTACTAGAGTTATCGAGTTGTGATTCATGTTAGAAACCTTGTCTTAGCTACATGCTTATTCTATTGGGACCCATTGGTGAGTTATTTCCTTACATTGGAATTTCATACTCAGTTGTGTTCATTCATTTCATATCATATCTCATTCTCTGTTGCTACATATTGACACATTATATCATTGTTTTCGGGCTAGTATCATGACATTGTGGGCCCGTAAAAGAGAGACTTGTGAGATTGATGATTGAGTGAGCCCGATGGCCTGATTATGAGTGATATTTATGGGATCGGGGTGCACGCCGCAATAGTTATACTTATTCATAATAGCGATTGGGATGAAGGAGCCCCTCCGGAGTTTCCACACATACCTAGTGAGCGTGGTTGATTTATATTGAGTGATGGATCTTCTCTGGACATGGATCTTGTCCGAAGCATTTTTACCTGGGGATGAATCTTACTCACAAGCTGGATTGGCCCTACTCAATACTGAGTGACTGATGGTCAGTTGATGTATATATTCCGGGATGCATCATCCCTATGCCGGATTGTCCATATACAGTACTGAGTGATTGAGCATGATGAGTGGAAAGTGTGAGACAGTGAGACTGAATACCCTGAGAGTGTGAGTACATGAGTTCATCTGTGAGATATATTGCATTGACATGCATACATGACATACAAGCATAGAGATGTATTTTTCTCATGCTGTACAGTATCACGTCATTCATGACTTCTCAAACATATTGACATATGTGCATAGTTATGCATTTTACACTAGCTATTTGGAAAGAAAATGAAATATCTTATTTATTGTTAGAAAGAGTTTTGGGAAAATTACTGTTTTCAAACTTACTCATATTTTTGGAAACTACGGTAAGCAACTTGGGTTTTCACTTATACTTTCTTTAAGCTGAGCATTTTATCTCTGAGTTACTTCTTTTATTACTTGCTTTACGTTGTTATGGATTGTTGTTGGCTATTGGTGTTGGACCTGACCTTTGTTCCAGCTCGTCACTACTTTCAAACTAAGGTTAGGTTTGTTACTTATTGAGTACATGGGTTTGGTTGTACACATACTACACTTCTACACCTTGCGTGTAGATGTTGGTTGCTCATGTTGTTGTGATTGACGAGAGCTGGAATTGTAGACGTACCTGCGTTCCGGTTGTAGCTGCATCTTGTTCATGGTAGCCTTAGATTTATAAAAACCTGTTTATGTACATTTCGAACATATGATGTATTTATTTCATACCAGTCTTGTAAATTCTAATCTTAGAAGCTCATGATTTGTACTACCAGTTCTTGGAGAAATGTATCAGTTTCAGATATTTTCTTTTACTTAATTGCCTTATTAATTTTATTAGAATTGGTTAGTTGTTAATTGGCTTACCTAGCGGATTGTGTTAGGTGCCATCACGACTAGTTAAATTTTTGGGTCGTGACAATAAAGAATTTCTCTAAAGTTGTGAACCCGTTGTGCAAGATCTTAGAGAAAGATGCTAAGTTTCACTTCAATGATAATTGCATGAGAGCCTTTGAATTGTTGAAGTTCAAGTTTACAACCAGTGCCATTATCACCGCTCATAATTGGAGTATCCCTTTTGAGCTCATGTGCGATGTTAGTGATGTAGTGGTTGTGGCTATTTTGGGGCAACGCATCAACAAGAATTTTCATCCAGTCTACTATGCTAGTAAGACCATGAATAGTGCCCAAGTCAACTACACCGTTACGGAGAAAGAGCTCCTTACCATTGTGTTTGCAATTGAGAAGTTCCGCCGTATTTGATGGGTGCACAGGTTATTGTTCATACGGATCATGAGGCACTTCGCTATCTTATGAGCAAGAAAGATTCAAAATCTCAGTTGATGAAATGGGTTCTATTGTTGCAATAGTTTGATATTGACATCCAAGATTGAAAAGGGAGTGAAACTCAAGTGGCGCACCACTTGTCTCATTTGGAGGAGGATGGGAGGCCGTATGATGGCCTTGAAATTAATGACTCCTTCCCCGATGAGCCTTTTGGCTATTTTAATGAAGGAGGTGACTTGGTTCGCGGATCTAGAAAAATTCCTTGTGTGTGGAATCATCCCGGATGAGTTCTCTTTAAATCAAAGGAAAAAGCTCTAACGGGATTGTCAAGATTATTATTGGGATGAGCCATACCTTTTCTGAATTTTCACTGATGGGGTGATTAGAAGATGTGTACCGAAAGAAGAGCAAAGTGATATTCTTGGGGCTTGCCATTCTTCTCCTTTGGTAGCCACCATGGCGGAGCAAGAACGGCGGCTAAAGAGCTAAGTTGCGGTTTCTATTGTCCCACTCTTTACAAAGATGCAAGTGATGTGGTAAAAATATGTGATGAATGTTTACGGGTCGATGGAATCTCTAAGAAGAATGAAATACCTCTCACTACCATTTTGGAGATTGGTATCTTTGATGTGTGGAGTATTGACTTCATAAGTCCTTTTGTGAGTTCTTGTGGAAACACCTACATCTTGTTTGCGATTGATTATGTGTCTAAATGGGTTGAGGCCATTGCTCTAACCAAAAATGAAGCGAGAAGTGATGTGGCATTCTTGAAGAAGAATATTTTCACAAGGTTTGGTACTCCGCAGGCTATCATAAGCGATGGGGGGTCGCATTTTTGCAACAAGGCATTTGACACTTTGCTTAGTAAGTATGGTGTCACTCATAAAGTTACAACTCCCTATCATCCATAAGCTAGCCGTCAAGCAGAAGTCTCCAACTAGGAGATAAAAAGTATCTTGTCCAAAACAGTGAATGCTAATCGGACGGATTGGTCAAAGAAGCTTGATGATGCATTATGGGCTTATCAGACTGCTTTCAAAACTCCTATCGTAATGTCTCCATACCGGTTAGTGTTCGGCAAAGCTTGTCATCTTCCGGTGAAACTTGAGCACAAAGCCATGTGGGCTCTAAAGAAGTTGAATCTTGACTGGGATGCAACCGCTGACTTGTGGGTTGCACATTTGAATGAATGGGATGAGTTTCGGTACCATGCCTATGAAAGTTCGTCCTTTTACAAAGAGAAGATAATGTACCTTCATGACAAATACATTTGGAACAAAGAGTTCAAGGCGGACGATTTTGTTTTGTTGTTCCACTCATGTTTGAGGATGTTTCCCGGAAAGATGAAATCTAAATGGAGTGGTCCCTTTGAAATTGTGGGTAACACCTTTTGGTGCATTGGACTTAAGAACAAAAAACAATGAGGTATTCAGAGTCAATGGTCACCGGGTGAAGCACTATTTGGGAAATGTTAGTGATAGCCATGTTGTGGCCGTGATTCATTTTAAATGATGGTAATCTGCGTCGTGCCACGATGTTAAATCAGACGCTTATTGGGAGGCAACCCATGTTTATTATTCTTTTATTTTTTTTCTTTTGTAGATAGGTTTTATTTTTTTTCTAACTGGATTTGAAGTGTGTTGCAGGAATGAGTGTGTTTTTATAGGAAGTGTACCTAGAAATCTGGTTAAGTGTGGAACGAATTGTGGAATGCAATTGTATTGTGCGGACCGCACAATTTTGGTTGCTATAGCAAAAGGTACTCTGCGGCCACACAATTGCATTATGTATAGCATGAATGAACTCAGAGAAGTCTAAGACTAGCAACATTTAGAAGAGATGGAATAGTGCCCTGGTAGTAGAATAAGGGTGTAATTGTGATAGATAAGAGGATGACATTTAGGCATTTGATTGAGTAATGTGATAAAAAAAAAAGGGGGGGGGGGATTTCATGAATTGCACGAGAGTAGAATATCCCCATAAGATGAATCACAATAGGATGCTATGAAATACAGTTATTGGAGTACAATATCATCCCTAGGTGGAGTAGGCAAATCACTTCAAATATTCCTTGATGCGACGTGAGCCCTAGTGACAATGTATTATCTAAGAGGTTTCAAGTTATCGGTGGTAGATTATAGATTTACATTGAGGTGAAACAACAATGGATGGATAAAAGGTACAAAGAATGAGATCAGATTAGGTTGTCATTCTTAAGATGAACAGTAATAAGGAAGCATTAAAGGACTTAGATTTATGAATATAGGATAAACAACGAGAGTAGCCTAGAGTTGGGTAACACACCTCAGTAACAATAAATCGAAGTAAGAGTTATGGTATAGTATGACCTACTTAGATGTAGTAAAGCCATAAACATAGATAACCGAGGCTATGAAACAATATATAGCAATTGTTATAAGTTCGACAAAGTACCGAGCAGAGAATTTCGGTACAACTATAGATGCCAGAGGGACATCTTGTCATTGTTCTGATATGTTCACAAAGTGAGGCCTAGAGATTAGCTAAAGCTGGAGGAAAAAAGAGAAAAGAGTCGCATAGGTGCACATACAAGGACAAAATCGTACAACCTGCATAATAGAAAGTAGCAATAGTTACAAGATTAGAAGAATTCTCACCACAAGTCGTGGTGAGAGAAAGAGGCCTAAAGGGGGGAATGCCCTTACCTTTGGATTTATTTACAGAACAATTGCTTAGATGGCAAGGACAATATTAAAGTATTCGTAAGGACTGTAGGTTATGAGATTGATAAGCGCTTCAGTCAACATTCAAGGACGAATGTTCCAAAGGGGGGAATGATGTTACACCCCATGTTTTCATACGCAAAAGTGCGTCGTAAGTCAATTGATGTAAGCTCGAAAATGAGATCCTTTTTGAAAGTATATAAAGTAATATAATGATATTACATCCCATATTTTCGTTCAACATACAAACGACTAGGTTAAGGATGAATGCACTTAAACGTGAGAAATGAGATTTTGGACAAATAAAAATGAGCTGCTTGCTTACCTGACGTGCCTGCTTTACAAACTTACTTTTTTTCCTACTTGCTTGAGCTACTCGACAGATGTCTAAATTATTTAATGAGGATGAGACACATGTTTCAAAATGGAAAAACGGATCCAACATGTATCACCTACTTGATTAAGTAGGTGCATCACCTACGTAGAGCTTGTGGACCAAATTAAAAAAGAATGGAAAAGGATAGAGATGGGCAAGTCTTGGGGCATCCCAAGACCCATTTGCCCAAGCCCATTAGTGGGGCCATATAAACATAGATATATCTCAATTTCAATTAGAAAACAATTCATAATCCATTTCTCTCTATTGCAATGTGAAGAAGCTCCAAAATATCATCCCAAAACCTCTCTCAACGTTATCCTAGGGTTCAAGTCTAAATCTACAAGTTGGTAAAGTGATTTCTCTCTTGGAAGATCAAGATCACCTAGTTATCTCTCTACTTTATTGTTTGGGGTAAAGATCTTATTTGAGCTTGAAGTAAATATTAGTTGGACGAGTATTCTGGATGCTAAGGTAAGATTTAACTTCTTCTATATGTATTTAAGATCATCTATGTATATCTAGTTTATTTGATAAAGGAAACTTGTGAAATAGGTTGAACATCATGTTGAAGTGTTGTAGTTGATGGACTATTTTGGAGTTGAAATCTTGATGTTTTATGGCTGGAAATCAGTAGAAATAACTTCTTAATACTATTGCTATTGAGGTTGATGTGTTTGGATGAAGAGAAGGCTTGGAAAGCGCAAGTTAGAACTTGGTTGTTGGGTGAGATGGTGTGGGCTATTTTGGTGATGTATTTATGGGATGAGATTATATATATATATATATATATATATATATATATATATATATATATGTGCGTGTTGACATTCTAGACATGTTGGTATTGTTGTTTGATTTGAAAAAAATGAAAAGAATAAGGGGAGGTGTTGTCCAACATTTCGTAGATGAGCTTGTCGCTCATTTGTGTTGAGTTCTAGATTCTGTAAGCTTAACAATGGTCCCTTATTGTTTGTTGTAGATTGAAGTACTAACGGGCTGGACCGACGTCGTATGGTTAAGTAAACGACAAAGGTATGTTAAGACTATCCTTTCTTTCTTTGGCATGATTCAGATAATACAAATGAAACGAGCAAATGCGCAAATTTCATAAATGACTCTATTCATATAAGTACTAGGGGTTCCTATATCCTTGATTCCCCATGTGTCCTATAATTATATCGTTTGTTAATGGATCTCTAAAGATACTTAAGTTGATAAAGTTTATCCGAAGGCATATTGATCTTATGACATTTCGAGAGATCTTATTGACTTACTTCCTTATGCATTGCATTCATTTATACATGCACATTGACCCATAACTAGATGGAGTTATATACGTATATATTATATGTATTTGGGGTATGGGGAAAGATTATGGCGTTATATACGCATCACAACTTGTTCAGTTGGTATACGTTGATGATTTCGCCCACTGAGGCCGAGATGATATGATGGGATGCCCTCAGAGGATTGATGATTTTATGTACGCATATACCTATGCATGATATGACATTTATATGCATATGAATGACATTATAAAGGTTTCATGATTCCTAAAGCTATTCAAACTTATAGGTTGAGTTCTTTACTCCATGTTTATTTCATATCTTTTATATACTACTTTTCATACCTTACATACTCAGTAATTTATTCATGACGTACCTTTTTCCTAGGGACGCTGCATTTCATGCCCACTAGACAGGTTGTCAGTCCTCCTAGTAGGCTATTAGCTCAGTGGAAGGTGTTGCACACTCCACTAGCTCTGGAGTTGTCTATTTGGTTAGTATGCTCTGGACATGTATTGATTGGTATAATGAGGCACTGTCCCGACCTTTATGATTCTTATGTACTCTTAAAGGCTTGTAGATATATGTCATGTATATGGATGATTGTATGGACTTGTCGGCTTATGTTATGAGTGTCAAATGATGTATACGTTTCTATATCATGTTGGGTCATTCTATGTTTAGTATTCCCTTATATTTTATTCTGGTTATCTCACGACGGCCCTTCTGGCCCATTTACCCATGATGGTGTAATAATAAAGATACGTTACGTTGGTACTTAGTTGAGTAAGGAACTGGGTGCCCGTCGCGGCCCTCCGATTTGGGTCGTGACAAAAGTGGTATCAGAGTAGTTTTGTCCTAGAGGCAGTCTACAAGTCGTGTCTAGTAGAGTCTTGTGTATGGGTGTATTTTGCACCACACTTATAAGTAGGAGACTACAGGGCATTTAGGACTGTCACTCTTTCTTCTTACTCTAGATCGTGTGGTAGAGCTCAGTTGTAAGAATTCAAACTCCTAAATTCTATTTTATTCGTAATACAACGATACCTATATATAGAAAGACAGTTGGTAAGGGATTGAATGTGGTTGTGGAAGAGTTGAGTCAGAGGAACTCAATTTTTCCTCATGCTTCTTATGAGTAAATGTAAGGTCTTCAGCAGATCATGTGTGTACTAAGCCATGTAAGCTTATTGATAAGGAGCCCTAAGGCATGAATATCTATCCACCCATATGGTAAAAAGCAACGAGAGAATTAGAAGGTAGATACAAGTAAAAGAATCTAGGTGAAGAAGGGTACGAGGTACCCAGTTAATGAAGATTATCAGTATTTACAATTCAAGCAGAGAAATATAACCATTTTGAGTTTACCTTCAACAGTAACAAAGGTATGTACAATTGGCCACACCCATATCAGTCATGCCCTATGGGGGCTAACATATATACTTTAAGAGAAGGACGGGATATCAAGATCTGGCTGGGGTTAGAGTAACCCAAAATGGTGGATGGATTGTTAGCGTTAATTGACATTTCCGAAGGATAATGCAAATGTGGTAATAGATCTCCTTGTGAGACACCCAAATGGTGCACTCTAGAATAGTACAGTTAGATATCAATACTAGCATGTTCATAAAATTTATAAGATTGGCACTGGAATCCTAAAAGAGATAAATATTTACCTTAGTATGGCTCCTATCCCTAGTCAAGAGAAAATGTTAGGCGACCTGAAGAGCTAGTGGATGGAGCAATGGGAGCTAAAAGCAAAAAAATGTATTGTTGAAAATTTCAGAATAAAATGATAGACAGAAATATAAGCAGGAGAATAAGAAGAGAGTAAATAAAGCATTATGAGTAAGATGTGATAATGAGTGATAATGGTAAATCAAAATATGATAGGATGACAGAGTCTATAGTCAAGTGAAGGAAAAAATAAGAGGTGACATGCCTTGAGGCAACATAAGAGTATAAGCCATGAAGTCATATCCCCATTTCGAGAAATGAGTTAGTGACTCCAACGTGATTATCAAAAGGAAAGGTTAGACACCCGGAGTAATAGAAATCAGTATAAGCTAGTGAACAAGATAAACTGAACATGAATTAGAGACAGAAGGATTTTATAATAGTCGGCATCGTGAGGATTTCAGAAATAGAGTTCCGGCAATAATAGAATGGACAACAAAATAATAACCTTTAAACTTCATTCAGGAAGACGCTTCCCTAAAGCAAGCACTGTGAGAAGAGTTAAGCTTAAGGGAGTAAGTGTGCCAGTTACACTAGATGTCACCCTAGTGTGTAAGAAATTTCGTTATCCTTGGTACAGAAGGGTTACCGCAAGGCGAGTAAGAGTTAGTGAAGATGTGAAAAGACGCCAAAGATTAATAGAGGGGGGAAGATGGTGTGATATGGTATTAAGTCGGAGTTATGTGGTTCAAGTAACTATGGAATAGTAAAGGAAAAATGTGGTAAAAATGCAAAAAGAATAAAATTGCGATTATTCATATCCTACAGATATGTTACGACTCCAGAACATTATGCAAGCACGATGTCGTGGAGAGGCAGTAAGGGTTCCTGCCCAGGATGTTCTTGATAAATAAATATGAATGAACACTTGATACATAAGGAGCTAGTGCGAGAGGTAAGTTAAGACAAAAGAAATAACCCAAGAGAGATTACGCGGAATATAGATATGAGAATTGACCAACGAGTAGTTAGTAGTTGATTCATGAAGAGTCTAGTTATGGATAGATAAGCGGATACAAATAAATTAACAGATCATGCAAGATAAACATAGTGAACTGCAACATAGGGAATTCGGTCTCGCAGATATGACATCAGGATCCTTGAGAAATATTCAGATAGGAGTTGGGATAGTTAAAGGTACCGTATAAGTGGTACATAAATAATAGAGAGTTCCACTGGGGAGATAGTCAAAATTTAAGCTCAGAAGCAACACTACGAGAATAAGGGCGTGGAGGTAATTAACTAAGGATAATTATATGAGAGGAGGAACATCAAAAATTTCGTCGGGTAAATGATGTAATAAGCTCGCAGCCTTACAAAAGTCATAGGGTCTTCCCCAAGTACTACAATAAAAGAATAGCTAAGGAAATAAGGAAGAAGCTTCAACCTAAGCATAGTAAGTTGAAGAGGAAATGGTCTTGTAACAGCAGTCTCACTACAACATTGTATGCACTCCATAAGAAAGTGGCACCTATCGGGGCTAATGAGCGGGAAGTAAAATCAAAAGTAATATTTGAGAACATATGAGTTGCACAAAAAATTCGAAATGCGTGGGAACTAAGATAAGCCAAGTATCTATGCAGCAAGTGGCAGAACGACTAGGAAAAGTAATTGCTTATGTTTAAAGACAACTGAGAAGGCACATAAGGAAATTTATGGTGCTAGCAAATTAAAGGAAGGTTGGGAGTGGTATAAATCGATATATGCAGGTCGCAAGCTAAAGTATCGTAGAGCGACAAGGTTTTAGGTAGATAGGAGTAAGGATTAAAAAAAGGGGAGTGAAAAGGTGTCAAGAATAGGTAAGGCCTTGGGATTAAGCCCATGAAAACAAGAGAGTTGATGGTTTCCGTAAGTTATAGAAAACTCGGTATAGCATGAATGAACTCAGAGGAGTATAAGACTAGGAGGATTTAGAAGAGATGGAATGCTACCCTGGTAGTAGAATAAATGTGTAATTGTGATAGATAAGAGGATGACATTTAGGCATTTGATTGAGTAATGATCTAAAAAAAAAAGAGGGATTTCAAGAATTGCACAGGAGTAGAATACCCCCATAAGATGAATCACATCTGGATGCTATGAAATACAGTTATTGGAGTATAGTAGCATCCCTAGGTGGATCAGGCAAATCACTTCAAATGTTCCTCGATGCGATGTGAGCCCTAGTCACAATGTATTATGTAAGGTTTCAAGTTATCAGTGGTAGATTATAGATCAACATTGAGGTGAATCAACAATGGATGGATAAATGTTACAAAATATGAGATCGGATAAGGCCACCATTCTTAAGATGAACAGTAATGAGGAAGCATTAAAGGACTTAGATTTATGCATATAGGATAAACAACGAGAGTAGCCTGGAGTTGGGTAGCATACCTAGGGCTGCTTATCGGACGGATTGGGCGGTTAATTACTCTTAACGGTTTGTCTTAATGGTTATCGCCTTTTAAATGTATAAATCCGCTAGCCACCCGATAAGATATCACGCGGATTGGTATCGGTTTAGCTCTTATCGGGCGGTTATTGGGCGGTTTATCGGCCTAATTCAATCTATATTGCGCGTATTAATTGTTTGCTGACCGCCTAGCATACAAATTCAAAATAGGAAATTATATGTTGAGTCCAGACATACATGTCTGTTAATGCCTACATAAGAATGATGTAGTGTGTCATGTGTTGTAGAATGAAAAAGGATGTGGCACAACACTGTTATTCTTCTATTAAACAAAGACAACATGCATTAGTTTTAAAAAATAAAAGCAGAGGTGAACCATAGACATCAACTTAAACAATTTTGCTGTAGGGTGGGAGAATAAGCTAAGCCAAGCCAAACCTGGGATCTTCTGATGCATAGTACGTAAGGGTTCTGATTATTTAGGAATTAGGCATTAGAACTTAGAGATAGAGTACTAGAAGAAGTGGAAGGGTTTTTGATCTTTATATATATATATATATATATATATATATATATATATATATATATTCTTAACGGGTTAACGGATTATCCGTTAAGAAAATTGAATAATCCGCCCCCAAACCGATAAGCCGTTAATAAAAAAATTTTAATCCGTTCCTCATTCGTTAAACCGTTAACCCGATACCATTAAGCCATTAAGCTTCGATTTCGGTTCAGTTTTCGGTTTCGGTTTGGTTTTGAATACCCTTAAGCATACCTCAGTAACAATAAACCAAAGTAAGAGCTATGGCATAGTATGACCTACTTAGATGTAGTAAAGCCATAAGCATAGATAATTGAGGCTATGAAACAAGATATAGCAATAGTTGTAAGTTCGACAAAGTATTGAGCGGAGAACTTCAGTACACCTATAGATGCCCAAAGGGACATCTTGTCATAGTTCTATATATGTTCACAAAGTGAGGCCTAGATATTGGCTAAAAGCTAGAGGAAAATGAGAGAAGAGTCACATAGGCGCACATACAAGGATAAAGTCGTAATAACTGCATGATTGAAGGTAGCAATAGTTACAAGATTAGAAGAATTCCGACCACAAGGCGTGCTGTGAGAAAGGGGCCTAAAGGGGGGAATGCCCTGACCTTTGGATTAATTCACAGAACAGTTGCCTAGATGGCAAGGACAATATTAAAGTATTCGTAATGACTGTAGGTTATGAGACTGATAAGCGCTTCAGTCAACATTCGAGGACGAATGTTCCAATAGGGGAAATGATGTTGTACCCTATGTTTTCGTACGCGAAAGTACACCGTAAGTCAATTGTTGTAAGCTCGGAAATGAGATCCTTTTTGAAAGTATATAAAGTAATCTAATGATACTACATCCCGTAGTTTCGTTCAACATACAAACGACTAGGTTGAGGACGAATGCACTTAAATGTGAGAAAGGAGATTTTGGAACATGAAGAAGCACCAAAATATCATCCCAACACCTCTCTCAACGTTATCTTGGGGTTCAAGACAAATTATACAAGTTGGTAAGGTGATTTCTCTCTTGGAAGATCAAGATCACCTAGTTATCTCTCTACTATGTTGTTTGGGGTAAAGAGCTTATTTGAGCTTGAAGTAAAGCTTAGTTGGACGAGTATTCGTACTGCCAACGTAATGTTTAACTTCTCCTATATGTATTTAAGAACATATATGTATATCTAGTTGATTTGATAAAGAAAATTTGTGAAATAGGTTAAACATCATGTTGAAGTGTTGTAGTTGCTGGACTATTTTGGAGTTGAATTCTTGATGTTTTATGACTGAAAATCAGTAGAAATACTTAAGAATTCTATTGCTATTTAGGTTGATGTGTTTGGATGAAGAGAAGGCATGAAAAAGTGCAAGTTAGAACTTGGTTATTGGGTGAGATGCTGTGGACTGTTTTGGTGATGTATTGTAATGAATATAAGGTTAGATATTGATGTATATATGTTTGTTGACATTTTAGATATGTTGGTCTTGTTGTTTGATTTGTTGGTCTTGTTGTTTGATTTGAGGAAAATGAAAAGAATAATGAGAGGTGTTGTCCCAACTTTCGTAGATGAGCTAATCGCTCATTTGTGTTGAGTTCTAGCTTCTGTAAGCTTAATAATGGTCCTTTATTGTTTGTTGTAGATTGAAGTACTAACGGGCTGAACCGACGTTGTATGCTTAAGTAGACGATAAAGGTATGTTAAGGCTATTTATCCCTTCTTTCCTTTGGCATGATTCAGATGATACAAAGGAAACGAGCAAATACACAACTTTCATAAATGACTCTATTCATAGAAGTACTAGGGGTGCTTATATTCTTGATTCCCCATGTGTCCTATTATTATATCATCTATTCACGGATCTCTGAAAATACGTAAGTTGATAAAGTTTATCCGAATGCATATTGATCTTATGACATTCCGAGAGATGTTTTTGACTTACTTCCTTATGCATTGCATTCATTTATACATGTACATTAACCATGACCAGATGGCATTATATATGAGTATATTATATGTATACGACACTATATGCACACCACCACCTGTTCAATAGGTATACGTTGATGATTTCTCCCACTGAGGCTGAGATGATATTATGTGATGTCCTCAGAGGCTTGATGATGTTATGTACGCATATACCTATGCATGATATGACATTTATACGCATATACATGACATTATAAAGGTTTCATGATTCACAGAGTTATTCAGATTTATAGGTTGAGTTCTTTACTCCATGTTTATTTCATATCTTTTATATACTACTTTTCATACCTTACATACTCAGTACTTTGTTCATACTGAATCCCTTTTGCCTGGGGATGCTGTGTTTCATGCCCGTAGGTAGGGCTGCTTATCGGGCGGATCAGGCGGTTATTTACTCTTAACGGTTCGGCTTATCGGTTATCGGCTTTTAAATGTATTAATACGCTAGTCACCCGATAAGATATCGGGCGAGTTGGTATCGGTTTAGCTATTATCGGGCGATTATCGGTTTATATTGTGCTTTTATAATTAGTAAATCGTGTAATAATTCGAAGTAAAAATATAGGACACAGAAAGATAACATTTCATATCTACACGAGTTCCGGCAGCAACAACACATTTGAAACCTTTCTACAATATATGAAACTCATTCTACTGAACAAGCTTGTTGGGTCAAAGTTAAAAGTGACATACATACAAGTTGGGAGTAATAATTAAAAATCTGTTTGGACAACACCTCTGCCCAGATAACTTATTAAACCACTACTTAGAAGAAACAACATCCAAGAAGACTCAATGGCCAATTAGATACTTCC
This sequence comes from Nicotiana tabacum, assembly GCF_000715075.1. Taxonomy (NCBI): domain Eukaryota; kingdom Viridiplantae; phylum Streptophyta; class Magnoliopsida; order Solanales; family Solanaceae; genus Nicotiana; species Nicotiana tabacum. Next base: position 61,175,951 of record NC_134096.1, read on the forward strand.
AAGCAATCAGTACAATTCACTTTGCACTTCGTACAATTGTCCAGAGCAGTAATATGGATAAAAATAAATTATATATATATTCTTAACGGGTTAACGGATTATCCGTTAAGAAAATTGAATAATACGCTCCCAAACCGATAAGCCGTTAATAGAAAAATTTCAATCTGTTTCTCGTCCGTAAAACCGTTAATCCGATACCAATAAGTCATTAAGTTTCGGTTTCGATTTGATTTTCAGTTTCGGTTCAGTTTTGAACACCTCTACCCATAGGTCTCGATGGACAGGTTGATAGTCCTCCATGGCCAAACAAGCTCTAATTTTGTTGCCTAAGAACATTTCATGCTGGTAATCAAAAAGTTAATTATATTCATTTGTATAAAATTATATCTTCTCAATATATAACTATAGTATTTTTTTTTTATGGTAATTAGCAATTATAAGATGAATTTTAAGAAATTTTAATTTTACCTTTTTATTTTTACATACTCCTTAAATCATTCTTAATTAGATATAATTAAAATGATCCAAACGAATGAATAAGCATATGACTATAATTAACCCCAAATATATGTTGTTTATGAGCATTTTTCTTCTCATAGAAAAGAGAGAAAATATGAAATAAATTATTAGCTTGACAATTTCATAAGTTTTTAAATACTTATCTTTTATGACCGCGCTTTCCCTCTCCTCTCTTCGCTCTATATGCTGCTATGGCAGTGGAATGACTGAGTGCCATTCTCTCGCTGGCACTCTCAGCGACGAAAATGGGGTTCCAGGTCTATAAATAGACCTACTGAGGAGAAGATTAACAAGCAGCAATCAAAAATCATATACTGTATTTGTTGAACCAAGAAAATCAAGATCACATATTCCTCTGATCGCCTCTTCTCGCTCTTCTTCTTCTTCTTCTTCTTCTCCATCTTCTTCTTCTTCTCATTCTTCTTCCATCTTCTTCTACATCTTCTTCTTCTTCTCATTGGAGGAAGCTAGAAGAAAATATGTAAGAAGGTTCGTCGTCCAAGTTCCAAAATCAGTTCATGAAAACACAAGAAGTGCAATCATGAGCACCGCCAGGTTCAATGACATACCACTAACTCGATAATAAGTACAAAATACTACTACAAATGAGAATAGTAGCAGAGAAATCTATAATGGTTTAGTTAAGGCTGCATATATAGCTTAGTAGCTCTTCTTTAATAAGATTGTGTCGTTTTAGGTACAAGAATTAAAGGACTTTTACTTTTTTTGGGTATCTTGTCTTGTCAAAATATGAGAGAAAGCAGACAGAGTCGAAAGAGAAAATTGTATAATTACGCAATAGAATAAAATCAGATGAGACATCTGGCGGTGAATGTTATCTTTTGTGAAGTTACTATCTTTTCCCTTGTTAGTAGATTTTGTTTTTTTTGGTTAAAGAAATCCTTGTTTTTAAGTCATAGACATTGATGTACTTTTAAGACCGCAACGTGATGGCTATAATTGCACTTTGACAATATAATTCGCAAAGCTTTCAGATTTATCAGTTGTGTTTTGTCATTTCATGTTTAATGCATTTCTCTTCTTTCTCATTTCTACTTTTTGCTCTCAACTCCCAATTTTTGCAATCACAACTTGGAGACCATGGCATGATGTGATGGATGATTGATAAAATTACTTTATGACATGATATATGAAATTCCACTCATGATTTGTCAGCAGGCTTTCGTATAGCATGCAGGGTTCTCATTAGTCATTACCATCTAAGTTTTGATGTTATTAATTTAACTATAATGGAGAGGTAAGAAAGTATAAGATTCTTGATAATTAATGTCTTGTATCCTGGCTGATGCTGCAATATTTTTTATGGGTGCCTATTCTCACAACTTAGGTGACTTGTAAAAAAAAACAGTTAAATTAGAGTGACTCGTAAAATTAGAGTGAGTAAATGACTTTTCAGGACAAGGTTAAGTTGTACCTCTGGACAAAGATACTTCAGTTTGTGTAAAAGTTAAGAATTAACTTTGTTACATTTAGATCATGTATGATTCATTGAACTTGTGTAGAACATCTTCTATAGAAATTCATGGAGAAATGAACTAGAGAATCACGAAATGTAGCTTAAACAGAATAGGCGAGTTGCACTAATTTGAATTTCTGGTTCTCCTTTTTGGGTCTTTGGCATCTTATTTTTGGTTGGTGAATCAATGACCAACATTGTTTTGTTGCAAAGAATAATAAGATTGTGCACACGAAATCTATCGTAGATATTAGATATCTTATAGTACCTTTTTTTTTGGATTTAATTAAATACTACTTTTCTGACTTCTTTGTTTCTTAATTCATGTGCAAAGTGTTGTTGCCACCCCTACATGAATTTCATGCTACTGGTATGCTGCACCAGATCTTTAGCAAATGACAACCTCTAAATGTGGCAAATGACAACACTCAACCTATATGATATAACAAAAGCTTTTATGTTATCTTAAGTAGTTTCAAGTGCAGCTGTTATGTGTCTTCTCTTTCACTTTCGCCTGTTTGGATCAATGTTATCAAAGGCGCACTTAAAGTGCGCTTAAGCCTTGAAACGAGGCTCATAACATGCTTAGAGTTTCGCCTCGCTTAGCGGGCGCTTCAGTGTTGTCATCAAGACTCTAAGGCATACTTTTCTTTGCCAGTGAGCATAATTTTAAAGAGGCGACACTAAGCGATTGATATTTCATTTTATCATAAATTTTCTTCAACTTCCTTGTCCATATATTTGGTATTCATACATATTTGTAATTTTTCTCCATTTGTGTCTTTCTTCATTAAAGTCCACGCTTTATTTGCGCTTAAAGCCCCAACAAACCTTAGAGCTTTTTTACGCTTTCGCTTTTGACAACAATGGTTTGGATTATCACGTTCAGCACAGAATTCTGATTCCATTCAATCGTTGGCAGTGGTTGTAATTGAGATGGCTCTTAGCCACTGAAGCTTTAGTCAGAGTCTATGCTGTCGACCGCGATTTAGAGGTACTTTTAGGGCATGTGTGTTGTGCAAATTGTATGCTTAGCACACAAACGCTACTTTGACGGGTACTTCTATCTCGTATTAACTTCAAATCTTTTCAATGTCATGTTACTTTTCAAGCATTGCAGGTTAAACTCATGAGTTCCTGAATCCTAAATATTGCAAATTACAGAGCTGAGATTATAGATATAACTGCTAAAGATTTAGATGGATTTTCTTGTTCATTGGATAATGTACATGTATTGCTTGAAATTCAATTCCATGGTGCGTACCTACTGGAATGTGAAAGGGACTTAAACTTATTGTGCTCATATCTTTCCCCCAGAGTTTATTGTACTCTTTCGTCTCTATTCTTCATAGTTTTAGAGAAGTCACCGAATTTTCTTTCTTTTCTTAAAATATGTTGCTTTTACCGCTTTGGAGTTGGATCATATCGGTACTTGATACATCATTATGTCTTCAATATAAGGCCTTCTTTAAGTTACTTGAGCAAAGTAAGTAGTGGATCATTGAGTCTCATGTTATTTTCTCAACCCTGCTGAATATTGCCCTACTCCATCCTCACTTTGAATTTCTATATATTTTGTGTGAGAATTGTAAGTACAAACATTTCCTTACATGATTGAATATATAAACATTTGAAAGAAGTCCTGAATCATTTTGTGATGGTATGTTATGTACTATGCTTTATTATTCTATTTGGGAGAGTGGTGGTAGTGGTTTGTCTTCCTCTTGTTAACGTAATTTTCCTAGCTTTTGTTCCTTATGCATGTATAACTAAAGAATATATCATGTTACAAGTTCTCTAAGTGAATGGTATTGTTACTTGCACGAGTTTTGAAATAGTTTATGTTACGTAGAAACTGTGAAAGCAGGGCGCTCCTCATAATTTTATGGAAGATGCATGTACTACGATGAATCTTGTTCATTCTAAAATTGAGCTTAAATTGATGATATCATACCATTTGTTGGACAAGAGCTTATGAAAAAAAATTGTTTTTCTAGTTATATTTTTGCTTCTTGACTGATCAATTTGAAATTGTCTCCCAAGAGCCAGAGATGGTAATGCTGCTTGTTCAAGATACTACTGGGTGGAAAATTAGACATTGTTAGGTTGGGGAATCTCACCGCTTCGAGATGAGTGAGACTTCAACTTTCGGATTGCTTGTTTTTTCAAAAGCATGTTGTGGGACGTGCGAGGTTATTATGCTATTTTCAGCTCAAAAGTTTATGTTAATACTCTCGATATTGTTAAGACTTTAAGCATGATTTAACGCTATTTTCTGTAAAGTGAGCATGAGCTCTTAGAGCTGTATGAACATAGATCATGCTAGGGTTATTTGGTATGGTTTTGTTATATGCATTGCTAAGTGTTTACCGGAAAAATCGGATAACGTTAGATTTTGTATATAGTTCTAAGGATATGCGATACAATTCGATATAAATCGTGTAGAGAAATAAGGATACGTATATTCTTGACTATGAGAATGCAAATAGTGGGCAATAAGAATGAATGAGATAAAGTAAAGCAAACACAAAGAGATATCTTTCAATTTGAGAAGTGATTTTTTTTGTCTGTGCCTTTAGCTTACAAGGATTCCCCTTTTTATAGAAGGGGGTCATTACAAAAAAATAATAAAATAAAGCATATAGTGGAAGGACCATGATTACTTGTATCTTCCTTGATTTCCGCCAAGATTCTCTCTCTTGGTGCGGTCGCAACTGCTCTTGTCTGTGAGCTCGATACTGGCTCGAACTCGTTATTGGGTCAGGCCCTTCGGTCTTGGCTCGAGTTCGACCTTCGAGATGGGCGTCGCGCATTTCCGACCTCGAAACAGTGCCTCGCAGATCGATTCGGTCACAGGCTCGATAGGGTTATCGAGCCGACTCCTCGAGCGACCTTCGGGCTCGAGGCTCGTTAGTACCGACTTCGGAGCTCACTCCCAAAATCTCATTCCAACTTTTTAACACTCGGACTCGATCGAATGTAGGAAGGCCGAAATCTATTTCGACCGTATACAGATAGTCCTCTCGTTTCTCACGAAGGATACAGTGAGAATCGATGTGATTTTTGGTGGTTCGATCGGGTCATAAGCCCATGTTTTCACATGGATCGATTATGATGTATGTGATAGATGTCCTATCGATTCAGCCTTTCAAGGTATTTAATGCTTGTCAGATGGTTGTCGATTCAGCCTACAGCCTTTCACAGGGATTGATTTATGTTTGTAATCAATCATGTGGAAACTTTTGTATATAGACAACTTTAGCCGATTTGTGAAGACTTTATGCGTGCCTTACAAATGTTTTCACAAGGATCTTAACAATTCAATCAAATTTGGACTTTGTAGTCTCTATTATTAATTTGTTCGAAGTGACGTAGCCTATGGGCTTACTTGTTGAGTTAATGATTCAAACTTGAAGAAATATAATTTGTAGGCGTAATAGTCGAGTGAGTGCTTTGCTTGAACTCGAAGTCAAAGTAGCCTGTAGGCTTTAATCGTCGAGTGAATGATTCAAACTCGAAGTAATGTAGCCCGTGGGCGTGATGGTCGAGTGAGTGATTGCTCGAAATCAAAATAAAAGTAGCCCGTAGGCTTTAGTCGTCTAGTGAATGGTTCGAACTCGATGCATTGCATCCCGTAGGCGTAATTTTCGAAGTAGCCCGTAGGCTTTGCAGTCGAGTGAATGATTCGAACTCGATACAACGTAGCCCGTAGGCATAACGGTCGAAGTAGCCCGTAGGCTTAGCAGTCGAGTGAATGATTCGAACTCGATGCAATGTAGCCCGTAGGCATAATGGTCGAAGTAGCCCGTAGGCTTAGCAGTCGAGTGAATGATTCGAACTCGATGCAATGTAGCCCGTAGGCATAATGGTCGAAGTAGCCCGTAGGCATAACGGTCGAAATAGCCCGTAGGCTTAGCAGTAAAGTGAATGATTCGAACTCGATGCAATGTAGCCCGTTGGTATAACGGTCGAAGTAGCATGTAGGCTTAGCAGTCGAGTGAATGATTCGAACTCGATGCAATGTAGCCCGTAGGCATAATGGTCGAAGTAGCCCGTAGGCTTAGCAGTCGAGTGAAAGATTCAAACTCGATGCAATGTAGCCCATAGGCGTAATGGTCGAAGTAGCCCGTAGGCTTAGTTGTCGAGTGAGTGCTTGTTCGAACTCGAAATAAAAAGTAGCCCGTAGGATTATAAGTCGAGTGAATGATTCGAACTCGATGCAATGTACCTGTAGGCGTAATAGTCAAAGTAGCCTGTAGGCTTAGTGGTCGAGTGAGTTCTTGCTCGAACTCGAAATAAAAAGTAGCCTGTAGGCTTATAAGTCGAGTGAATGATTCAAACTCGATGCAATGTAGCCCGTAGGCGTAATTGGTCGAATTTAAATTGATTCTGTTTACATAATAAATCTCCAAATAGAGGAATTTTCCTTGGATATAAGATGCCGATAAAGAAGATAACTTTCTTCGCACGTTATTACACATGTGATCATGTTTCGCGCCTGGGTTCTGGCCAATCTACATGAGCATGGTTTGTTTCGACCATTTGGCTCTTACAATTTTTCCTATTGGAACCCTGTTGTTGTGAAATAACTCTCTTGCATCTGAACTCGATGTATTTGAGGGCCTAATGCCCCCTCAGTATTCGAGGTCGATTGTAAAGCCCCCTCGGATATTTTTGTAAGTGCAGCACGATCAATGGTTGCCTCATTAAAAACCTTGTCGAAAACCCATTTGGGATAAAATCGGTCTAAGGAAAAAAGAGTGCAACGCGTGCTTTCAAGCGAAAGATCCATCTTAGCCCTCGTTCGGACTTCTGCAGGGGTTAGTTTTGAAATGTAAATGAATATGGAAAGGTCGTACCTTAGCAGTATTACCGTTTTAGATGTGATACATTCCAGCTGCTTGATAGCTGTTTGCCGTTTATAATGCCGAGCATGTACGATCCCTTTCCGATGTTCTGGAGCACCTAATATGGTCCTTCCCAATTCGGTCCTAGTTTTCCTTCGTTTGGATTTCAGGTATTGATGGTAACTTTTCTTAACAATAAGTCCCCGGGCTTGAAATATCGGAGCTTGGTTCTTCGATTATAATATCTTTCAATTCGCTGCTTTTGGGGAGCCAATTGGACGAGAGCAGCTTATCGTCTTTCGTCCGATAGTTCGAGACTGGTATTTATAGCCTCGTTATTTGATTCTTCCATCGCGAATCGAAATATGGCACTGGGTTCACCAACTTCGACTGGTATCAATTCTTCGGACCCATATACTAAGGAGAATGGGGTCGCCCCCGTACTGGATTTTGACATCGTCTGATATGCCCAAAGGACTTCGGGCAGGATTTCTCTCCATTTTCCTTTAGCATCGTTCAACCTCTTCTTTAGGTTTTGAATGACAGTTTTGTTCATTGATTCGTCATGTCCATTCCCACTGGGGTGGTATGGCGTCGATAGTATCCTTCTTATTTTGTGGTCTTCGAGGAATCTTGTTACTTTGCTGCCAACAAATTATTTTCCATTGTCACATACTATTTCGGCGGGTATCCCGAATCGGCATATGATATGATCCCAAATAAAGTCTATAACTTATTTCTCTCTTATTTTTTCGAACGCCTACGCTTCAACCCATTTAGAAAAATAGTCAGTCATAAATAAAATGAATTTGGCTTTACCCGGGGTCGATGGCAGAGGGCCAACAATATCCATTCCCCATTTCATGAACGGTCATGGGGATAGGACTGAGTGGAGTTGCTCTCCGGGTTGATGGATCATTGGTGCAAACCTTTGACATTTGTCACATTTACGAACAAATTCCTTCGCATCTTTTCCCATATCGATCCAATAATACTCTGCTCTGATTATTTTTCGAACTAATGTATCGGCCCCAGAGTGATTCCCGCAAGTGCCATCATGCACTTCCCGTAGGATATAATCAGTATCTCCCAGACCCAAGCATACTGCCAACGGTCCATCGAATGTTCTTCGGTACAGCGTCCCGTCAGAAGCCAACGTGAATCGAGCAGCTTTAGTCCGCAGGGTCCTAGAATCTTTAGGGTCCGATGGGAGCTTTCCGCTTTTTAAGTATTCAATATATTTATTTCTCCAATCCTAGGTTAAGCTTGTAGAATTTATCTCGGCGTGACCTTCTTCGATTACCGATCTCGAAAGTTGAACAACATTCCCCGAACCCAAGTCATCTACCTCGACCGACGATCCTAAATTCGTAAGCGCATCGGCCTCATTATTCTGTTCTCGTGGAACATGCCGTAAAGTCCATTGTTTGAAATGGTGCAAAGTGACAAGCAGTTTATCTAAATAGCTTTGAATTCTACCTTCTCGAACTTCGAAGGTTTTTTTTACTTGACTCACAACCAGCAAAGAGTCACAATTGGCTTCAATGACTTCTGCTCCCAAGTTTCTAGCTAGCTCGAGACCTGCAATCATGGCTTCATACTCGGCCTCGTTGTTAGTCAACCTGATAGTTTTAATAGATTGCCTAATAGTGTTACCCGTGGGTGGTTTCAAAACTATGCCCAGTCCGAACCCTTTCATGTTCGAAGCCACGTCCGTAAAATAGATCCATACCCCCGATGATGTACCTGATTTCAACAAGAGTTCTTTTTCGACTTCGGGTACGAGGGTTGGCGTGAAATAGGCCACGAAGTCTGCTAAAACTTGAGACTTGATGGTCGTACGGGGTTGATATTCGATATCGTACCCACTGAGTTCGACGGCCCATTTGGTCAGTCGTCCTGATAACTCGGGTTTGTGCAAAATATTACGAAGCGGGTAAGTGGTTAATACGCATATGGGATGACCTTGAAAGTACGGACTTAACTTTCTAGAGGCGTTTATCAGTGCAAGTGCCAATTTTTCTAGGAGCGGATATCTAGTTTTCGTTTCTTCTAAGGTTCGACTCATATAATAAACGGGGAATTGTGTACCTTGCTCTTCTCGAACTAGGACACCGCTTACGGCGACTTCCGATACTGCCAAGTACAAACAAAGTTTTTTGTCTATTTTTGGAGTGTAAAGTAGTGGTGGGCTTGATAGATATCATTTTAGTTCCTCTAATGCTTGTTGGCACTCCGGGGTCCAAGCAAAATCGTTCTTCTTTTAGAGTAGAGAGAAAAATTTGTGACTTCGATCAGATGATCTTGAAATGAATCAGCCTAAGGCTGAAATCCGACCCTTTAGCCTTTGTACGGCTTTCACGCTGTCCACAACAACGATGTCGTCGATGTCCTTGATATTATAGGGGTTAATCTCTATTCCCCGATGTGACACCATGAAGCCGAGGAACTTGCCCGAACCGACCCCGAAAGCACATTTTTGGGGGTTGAGCTTCATGTTGTATTTCCTCAAAATTTTGAACGTTTCCTGCAAATGGGTCAAATGGTCCTCTGCGCGCAGGGATTTAACTAGCATGTCATCAATATATACTTCCATTGATTTTCCTATTTGTTCTTCGAACATTTTATTTATTAGGTGTTGGTAAGTAGCCCCTGCAATCTTTAGCCCGAAGGGCATCACATTATAACAATACGTTCCATATTTGGTGACAAATAAAGTCTTTTCCTGGTCCTCCGGGTTCATCTGGATTTGATTATACCAGGAATAGGCATCGAGAAAAGTGAGGATCTCGTGACCGGCCGTGGCATCGATCACGCGATCGATGTTGGGCAGCGGAAAAGAATATTTGGGGCATGCTTTGTTCAAATCCTTATAGTCTACATACATTCTAAGTTTGTTCCCTTTTTAGGAACTACAACTACATTGGCTAACCATTCAGGATGTTTCACCTCCCGAATGGACCCTACTTTGAGAAGCTTGGTTACCCCGTTCTTTATGAATGTGTGCTTTCCCTCGGACTGGGGTCTTCTCTTTTGCTTCACCGGTCTGAACCTGGGGACCAAACTTAGCTGATGTGTCATTATGTCTGGCGGGATCCCTGTTATATCTAAATGGGACCAAGAAAAACAATCGATGTTATCGATACGAAATTGAGTGAGTTTCTTCCTGAGTTCGGGGCTCAACCCCGTTCCCAAGTATACCTTTCGCTCAGGTCAGTGCTCGACTAATGTGGCTTGCTCCAGTTCCTCGATTGTTGATTTGGTGGCGTCGGAGTCATCGGGAATCATGAAAGATCGAGGGACCCTTTGATCATCATCCTCTTCGATCTTCTGGTTATCTGGCTGGGTCGAAGTCGATGTCTGTGATTGCTATTTGGTGTCCCGTTCTCCTTCCGATCCCGATCCTTTTATCGGTGAAGGTGAGGATATTGGTTTAGCATCCTCGACGGAGAACATTTCCTTTATGGTTGGTTGTTCTCCGTACACCATTTTGACACCTCTCGATGTTGGGAATTTGAGGGCCTGGTGTAGGGTCGAAGGTACAGCTCTCATGTTGTGGTTCCATGGCCTTCCGAAAAGGGTGTTGTATCTCATATCGCCTTCGATCATGTGAAAATTTATTTTCTGGATGGTTCCGGCCACGTTTATTGGTAGGATTATCTCGCCTTTGGTGGTTTCACATGCCATATTGAACCCATTTAGAACCAGAGTTGCGGGTACGATCTGATCTTGTAGGCCGAGCTGCTCTACTACCTTCAATCGGATGATGTTGGCCAAGCTACCTGGATCGATTAACACAAGCTTAATTTTAATTTTATTCATGAGTACGGATATTACCAGTGCATCATTATGAGATTGGATGACCCCTTCTGCATGTTCATCATCGAAGGACAAAGTCCCCATGGGTGCGTAATCTTGAGTCCGAAATCGTTTTTCCCTCACAATCGATGTTTTAGTGCGTTTAAGCACTGGTCCCTGAGGGGTATCGATGTCGCTGATGATCATGTGAATGACATGCTATGGTTCTTCTTGCTCGTTTTGTTTGCTGAAATCCCTGTTTTTAAAATGGTTCTTCGCCCTATCACTCAAAAATTCCCGCAAGGTGACCCTTGTTAAATAAGCGGGCTATTTCCTCTCTTAGTTGCTTGCAATATTCCGTTCTGTGGCCATGGGTACCATGATATTTGCACGTTTGATTAGGATTTCTTTGGGCAGGATCGGTCTGCATGGGTAGAGGCCATTTAGTGTCTTTGATGCATCCAATGGACGACACGATAGCAGATGCACCAACGCTGAAGTTATATTCTGATAATCGAGGTGCTTCTGTAGGATCGACATATTTATCGAAGCTGCTCTTACTCATAAATCCACGAGAAATTTTCTCTCGGTCATTCCTTCGATTGTTCCAAACTGTATTGCGTGCTGAACCGTTGTTCACCCGATCTGTGACGTACAGTCGATATCGGTCTCTGTCCGACCTTTGTTCTCTGTCGATCTCCTTTAGGTTTTTAGTAGTTGTTCTGTTCTGATGCACGGGTCCCTACGGAGCTCCCAACTGATCATCCTCGACCCTAATTTTCGGTTGGTATCGGTTGTGTACATCTGCCCAAGTTATCGCTGGATACTCGATCAAATTTTGTTTCAGCCGATGTGATGCTGTCGAACTTAGCTCGTTCAACCCTTGGGTGAAAGCTTGTACGGCCCAATCGTCTGTGATCGGTGGTAATTCCATGCGTTCAATTTGAAATCGGGATACGAATTCCCTCAGCATTTCATTCCCCCTTTGCTTTACTTTAAAGAGGTCTGATTTCCTTGTTGCAATATTTATGGCACCAGCATGTGCCTTACGAACGAATCTGCTAACATGGAAAAAGAATCGATGGAATTTGGTGGTAAATTGTGATACCAGATCATCGCTCCCTTCGAGAGGGTCTCCCCAAACTTTTTCAACAACACGGATTCGATCTCATCGTCCTCCAAATCGTTACCTTTGATGGCACATGTGTAAGAGGTGACATGTTCGTTAGGATCGGTCGTACCGTTATATTTGGGAATTTCGGGCATACGGAATTTTTTGGGGATTGGTTTCGGTGTCGCACTCGAGGGAAAAGGCTTTTATATGAATTTTTTCGAATCAAGCCCTTTTATCATTGGTGGAGCCTCCGGGATTTGATCGACCCTGGCATTGTATGTTTTTACTCTCTTGTCGTTAGCTTTGACTTGTTTTGTGAGTTCCTCGAGCAATTTTGTAATTTTGGGAGTAGTCCCCGATTCTTGCTCGTTTGATTTCACTATGGCGGGCTCTGTTCTGGGGTGATTTCTCGAAGTGGATTGGAATCCGGCTACTTTGTGCGCGAGTTTGGCTCTGTAACCGAGCTATCGCTACTTGTTGGGCTTGTAGCATCTCGAAGATCATACGTAAGCTGGCCCCGATTTCCCCTACGTTTTGGGTGTCTCGGGCTACGGATCGAGTACCGCCTTGAATGCTTCTTTCCGGTTCGGAACGCTGATTCGCCTCCAAAACGATTTGTGAATTGACATCCAATGGTATTTCGGCTCGAATTTCGGGTACTTCAATTGGAGCCTAGGTGCCATCGTTAATTGGCCTTCCACCCCTGGGTGCCAAGTTGTTGGTTTCATCTTGGAGGCCGGGTTCGTGATCGATAGGTAAAGCCATTACTGATTTGAAGTTGCAAGCTGGCGTGTACTTTAGATTTGTATCAAACGATCACTGTTACCCTTAGCCCCACGGTGGGCGCCAAACTGTTTACCAAAAAAATCGAATAATGTTAGATTTTGTGTATGGTTCTAAGAATATGCGATACAATTCGATATAAATCATGTAGAGAAATAGAGATACGTATATTCTTGACTATGAGAATACAAATAGTGGGCAATAAGAATGAATGAGATAAAGTAAAGTAAACACAAAGGGATATCTTTCAATCTCAGAAGTGATTTTTTTTGTCTCTGCCTTTAGCTTACAAGGATTCCCCTTTTTATAGAAGGGGGTCATTACAAAAAAAAATAAAAAAATAAAGCATATAGTGGAAGGTCCATGATGACTTATCTCTTCCTTGATTCCCGCCAAGATTCTCTCTCTTGGTGCGGTCGCAATGGCTCTTATGTGTGAGCTCGATACTGGCTCGAACTCGTTATTGGGTCGGGCCCTTCGGTCTTTGCTCGAGTTTGACCTTCGAGATGGGCGTCGCGCATTTTCGACCTTGAAGCAGTGCCTCGCGGATCGATTCGGTTACGGGCTCGATAGGGTTATCGAGCCGCCTCCTCGAGCGACCTTCGGGCTCGAGGCTCGTCAGTACCGACTTCGGAGATCGCTCCCAAAATCTCATTCTGACTTTTTAACACTCTGATTCGATCGAACGTAGGAAGGTCGAAATCTATTGCGACCGTATACACTAAGTAAGTTGCTTATGATATTCACCTGTTGATGTTAAATCTTGTATTGCCTATTGTACATGCTAGTTCTGAGAGTTGATTATCGATGTTAGACTGCTAGGTCTAACTCCAGAACCAAAATGTGGTTCTTTTTGGACTCAAAGAATCAAAATATGTGGGGAAAAAACTTGGGGACCATAATATGTATAGCGCGGTTTTTTACCGCGCTATACCTTAACGGCACATTTGTCCGCTAAGGTATAGCGCAGTGCAATACCGCGCTATACTTAATTATTGGTCCCACTAAGAATTCTTTTGGTTTTAACTGACACACCAATAATTCAACAGGGTATAACGCGGTTAATTACCGCGCTATACGTAAAAGCTGGGCCCACTAATAAATATTCTGAACTTAATTGACAGACCAATAATTCAACTGGGTATAGCGCGCATATTTAAGGCGTTATACATCAATATTTTCCTTATTTAAAGAGTTTCAGGAGGATTTTGTAAAAATTCATTCAGAATCCTTCAAGTCTTTCGAAATATTTGTTCGTTAAATATTTTTCGTTAAGTTATTTTGCATTTTGTCATAATGTCTGAACAACGAAGAATTAGGGTTTCATTATATTGGGGGGTGAGGTTGTAGTAGAGAATAACTCAGTACACTATAGTTGTTCTCCACAGTGTCATGCTAAGTTGCCACTTACAATGGAGTACAATACATTGGTATTGTTGTTATGTAAAAAAATAAGTGTGAGCAAACGTTCGGTGAATATTAAAGTAACCAGAAGATATTTGTATTTTGTTACTCCGCGAGGGGTTGATTTTTATGCTGAGTTTAACATAAGACGATGAAACTTCGAGAGATTTTTTGAGGACTCCGGATGAACATCGGGAATATCTTGTGATAAAAATGTTGGAAATGTACATTAAGGCTGAAGAGGTTCGCAATAATGAGGTTCCGAAAAGTAGGGATATCCCTCAATCATCGGGTGGTTATTTTGGAGCAGTTTTACCCGAAGAGGTTCCAGGTGAAAGAGTTGGGCCTGATCTAAACTTATCTCCGCGGGCGACTGATGAGCGAGGAAATAATATCTCCCCTAGTTTACATAATCCACAAGTCTAGTGGTAAACTTCAATTTTCCTTTGTGTTACAATGTTTATTTTTATGTAATGGATTTATATTAACACTCATATATTCCACATGGGGTATCGGCCAGATATGAATTTTAAAAGTTATGAACCAACGCCCAGTTGGAATATGCCTAGTTTTGGTGTGTTGCATCATGGTGGTCTATCCGGGAGTTATCATCAAAAGGATAATGTCCATCATGGGATATCAACACATTATGATTTGTAAGTGAAGTGATAAAGCTATATGTAAAGTTTGGATCAATTTGAGAAACTCATTATTTTATTGGTTGTGCAGTGAAAACGAGCAACTTGAAGGTCCTGTCCTTACTCAATTGCCCGAAGATGATATATTTAATCGGGATTTGGAAGATGCGCAGAGTCAGGAAGAGAATAGTGATTATAACAACAATGCTGATGAGTCTGGAGATGACACACCCTTCCCTGATGAGGGTGATGATGAGGAGGAAGAGAATGCTAAACCTGATTTGACGAGGGAGCATGCTCCACCTCCCGTTAGACCAAGAGTGTACGAGTCCCACGTACAGTTTCATTCAAGAGAGATTCCCTACCTTGATCATTTGCCAAGTATGCCGGATGTGGATTCCCTCACAAGAGATCTTGACGAAATTCGGACAGCAATGTAGGATGAATCTAGAGAAACGGTGCTGTCAAAGGGCATGCTTTTTGCTGATAAAGTACGCCTAAGCGGGGAGGTGCGAATGTACAACATAAAAGAGTATCGTGAGATCGTGGTTCATGAGTCATCTCCGGATGTATACAAGGTTATTTGTCGTAGATGGTTTACGGGTTGTAATTGGATTCTCCGTACGAGGAAGCTGAAAACAAATATGTGGGTTATGGGTAAATACATTGGCACCCACAATTGTGAAATGGACACATTCAGTGGGAATCATTTTAACTTGAATGTTGACTTGATTTCTCTTGTCTTGATTCCACACATTGAAGCGTCCATAAGGTACAAGATCAAAGAGTGTGTAACATCTATCCACTAGGTATATGGGTGTACCACTACCAAAAGAAAGGTATTTCTCGGGCGTTAACGTGCATTTGAAATTGGTTATGGTAACTGGGATAAGTCATTTGCATCTCTACCCATGTCCATGGACGCATTGCAACACTTTAACCCCGGGATTGTTGTTGAATGGAAGCTTGAGCGGAGTCCGGGGCCATCCATTGATGGTTTTGTGCATTGTCGGCCGGTAATATCCATAGATGACACTCATATCTATGGAAAGTATGATATTAAGTTGTTGATCGCCGTTGCAGTCAATGCTAATGGAAGTATATTTCCACTAGCATTTGCTATTTGTTCCAATAAAATCCAAGAGACGTGGACATTATTTTTGAACCACATGAAAAAGCACGTTATCAGACAACGTTAAGGTTTTTGTCTAATATTTGATCGACATAGCGGTATTTTAAGTTTTGTAAAGAATTTGCGTGCATAGAAGGAACCTTATGCCTACCACCGTTACTGTGTGAGGCACTTAAAGGACAACTTCCAGAGGGCTCATCCCAACAAGGACTTGCATGATTTAATGTGGATGGCTGCAATAGATCACCAATAGTGTAAATTCAGGAGGTGAATGGAATTGATCAGGCGGGAAGACCAAGGAGACTATACTTGGTTGATGCGATATGAGCTTGACAAGTGGATTTTGCATGCGGATGGTGATAGAAGATGGGGAATTCTGACTACAAATGTGTCAGAATCTTTCAACGGGTTATTGAAGTCTGCAGTGGATTGCCTGTCACTGCCATAATATGGATGTCATTCAAGCAGATGGAGAAGAGGTTTGTTGAAAGGTCTAGAGTTGCATCCTCATTGATAGAAATGGGTGTTGAATTCATGCCAATACCAATAAAAATATTTGAGAAATACAAGAAGCGAGCAGAGTGGAATTCATTTTTGCAGTATTGCAACGAGCAAAATATTTTTGAAGTTCGCACCGCTATCCATCATAACCGGGGAAATAATACACACACAGTCAATAAAGCAGAAGGTTATGCTCTTGTGTTAAGTGGTCCATCTATCACATGTCATGCTCACATGCCATGAAGTACTTTAAACATAAAGGTTTCGCGGCAACGATGTACGTTGATAATGAATATAGTGTTGTTGTATACTTAAACACCTATAGTGAACAGTTGCAGCCAGTGGGTGCTGAGCATTATTGGCCGCCAGAACCATTTAAAATGGTGTGTAACAAGGAGTTTTTGCGTCAGCGACACGTGCAGAAAAGAACGCGTACAAGAAACCAAATGGATGTTAGTGATACCGTTTATGCGCATAAATGTGGCATATGTTCCCAAACAGGACATGACCACCGTAAATGTCCTTCAGCTGGTTTGGGTGGCGGTGGTAATTCAGCTCCCGGTGGAAGTTTATCCAATATGCCAATTTAAATGTATGTAAATGTTCAGCTTGCAAAATGTATGAAATAAAATTATGATTCCAATGGGGTTAAATCTAATTGATATTTAGCATTAATACTTCTGTACAACAATTTAACATACACCCCAAGAAACAAAACAATAGTCATTCGCCATTATCGTCGCTGTCTGGCACGATTTCAATGTCACTGTCTTCATCTCCTTCGTCAACATCGTGCACGCACCCTTTGGGACCGATGGCATCGTAATCTAGGCCCCAATTGACACACATTTCTTGTATTTCATCTCTATCATCAATAAGACCACTTTCTTGATTTTTACAATAATATGGGACTCCATCGTCCAACGTCTGTGGTAGAAACTTAGGTAGTCCCTCCCACTCGACAATTGTTGGGAAAACAGGATAATCATTATCTCTATGCAATTTTTCATTTTCGAATAAATCCCAGTACAGATCCTTCGTTCCTCCTAGGTAGTTAAGATCACCCATTGTATGATGAACATCTAGTGCCGTTTCCATCTCTAGAATCTCCTTCATCAAATGCCGAATCACTTCTGGTTCATCTTTGTGTGTGTTTGTTAGGAAGGTTGCAGACAGTGCTTGTGGCACAACAAGCCCATTCCAGCAACATAGTACTTCATAATCACATTGTTTTGAATAAAGGGGAACCCATTGTAGTTTTTCGCCCCACATTCGCATAGCTTCAGGCTTTGTAAAATGCGCTTCGCCGTCAATAATGTACCATGCAACTTTGAGATCCGTGTGTATATTAATGGGCTTATTTTTCAAGGGACGCAGAACACCATACCACTTATCATCAACCAAGTCAGTATAGCAACCTAGCATATTTTTTTCAAGGTAGGGATCGATAGTGTTAAGACATGTTCCATGGGGATCTGTTGAACCACCTTCACCTTTCTGCCTCTTTTTGAACCATTTATTAAACGTTAGTAGCATTTTTTAAATAGATGTTGTAATGTTTCTTCAAATGGTCTTTGAATACAGATGTCTTAGTTCAATTTAAGAAGTTGTCTTATACCCCAAAGAATCATTATCACGTGAAACAAAGCACGCCACCAAAGGGCGTTACGTGTATTGTCTTGTCGACCTGACAAACTGCCATTATGAAAAGGTTGTATTGTACCCTAAAGAATCATTATCATGCAAAACATAGCGTTCCACCAATGGGCGTTTTGTGTATTGTCTTGTCGACCTGAAAAGCTGCTATTCTAGAAAAGCAGTATTGTAACCTAAAGAATCATTATCACGCGAAACATAGCGCGCCACCAAAAGGCGTTATGTGTATTGTCTTTGCGACCTGAAAAGATGTCATTCTGGAAAAGCTATATTATACCCTAAAGAATCATTATCATGCGAAACATAGCGCGCCACCAAAGGGCATTATGTGTATTGTCTTGACGACCTGAAAAAGCTGATGTTCTGCAAAAGGTGTCTTATACCCTAAAGAATCATTATCATGCGAAACATAGCGTGCCACCAAAAGGTGTTATGTGTATTATCTTGCCTATAAAAGCATAGCGCATTTTAGTTATTATTTGCGCTTAATCAAAATAAATAGAAAACCGTTCCATAAATTTTTCATTGTTCTTGCATTAAGAAATGTCTGAACGCAATGACGTACCAAGGTGTTATTGTGTCAAACGTGCAATTTTGAAGCCATGTTGGTCAAATAGTAATGTGGGGTGCAGACACTGGATATGTCAATAACTTGTAAGTTATTGTTTTGGAAAAAATATTTGTTAATACTTTTTATATAACATGTTAACTATTTGGTTGTGTTAAAATACTCATTGGTAGGACGAAAATCAATGTAGATTTGAAGAATGATATGATGAACCCATTAACCAGGAATACTACAAATGATGTTTGCAGTATGTTTGGAATATGATTGGTGAATACGAACTCCAGATCTTTAAACTACAACAACAAATTGCGGCAATGCATGCGAAATAAAAAGAGGCAGAAGAAGAAAAACAATAGGTTGGAAGAGCAATTTAAGTGGTTGAAGCACAGAATAATGGGCGATAGTGACTAAACAAATACATAGATGTGTTGAGTGTAGTATTTTATCTTTATGTTTTACGTGTCATGTATTTTCATTAATTGTACTGAATTTAAATTATGTACATGTGTCATTTTCCGTTTTGTGTTGTAGTATTAAGCTAATAAATAACCCGAGAAATAAAAATACATGTGCAAATAATGTAAAACATAAATAATGTTTCTAATATATACTGAATGTCATATGTACAGATAATAAAAAATGTCAATGTGTCCCACAGCCTGTATGCTTTAAAGCATTGGCTGGCCTAAGGCGCATCCCATCCTGCCCAGCTACACTATCGGGATCATCCTCAACACGTCGCCTCTTTGTCGGAGGATGCGTTGCAGCATGATCGTCGGTAAGGCTGGAAGGCTCGGTAGAAGGGGTCGTCGGTCCAGCAGTAACCTGTAGAATAATAAGATATTTTAGTATATAAAATATATATTACTAATGTACGTGTTAGCTATAAATATATTAATGGTCTTACCATGATCTCGGCGGGCTCCTGAATATAATCATCCATCTCAGGCATGTTAGTATCGCACAAAGTGGCCTCCGTGACGGGCGAGGATGATGCCTTTAAAAAAAATAAAAATGCTTTAGATATTGATGACTAATCAATGAGATAAAAATAAATATAAATAATAGTAATACAAACAAACTTGCACCTGTGAAAGATCCTCAGCATCCCTCGATGATGACCCATAACTCAGTCGGTGCCCACTAACCAAATCTCGTGTCGGACGATCATCAGCAATCGTCGATGGCTCTGGGGGACCAGTAAAATACTGATCCCACTCTTGTCACATAATAAGCGCACATGCGATCAACAATGGAGCTGACGGGGTCACGTGCGAAGTCCCTGGCGTCAGCTGAAGGCTGAATGACAACATATCATGAGGAGCATCGTCTGGCTCAGGGTGGTCACCCGGCTGATCAACTCCAAAATCCTGAACAGGTGTCTCAATCCCCCCTTGCTAGGGACCACGTCCTCGCCGACTCCCACGACCTCGTGGGACACCTCTTCCTCTCTGGGCACGCTTGCCACGTCGACCACGTTCAGGCTCCACTGCTGGCCCATGATGGTACTGCTTTGGTGGCAGATAAACAGTCTCGTGTCCTAAGCGCTCGTCATCTCGGGCTCGTCTCAATGTCCGGGAATCCATATATGTAGCCCGGCGGCCATACTCGTGCAAAGTTATCACTCCCTCGCCGGTATGCTGCTGCATCTGCAGCCCAACTGGTAGAAGAAATGTAAGCCAATAGCCTGCACAACATGTAAAATATTATTTACGGAACGCTAGGTTAACGTTATAAGTAAGTATAACAGATAACATACCAGTGCCTCATGCCTCCAGGCGTATGGAATATACCAACCACCAACACGATGAAGGGGATTCCCGATGAAAAGTCGAGTAATGCCGCGGTACCAGCCCATATACTCATGCTCACTATCCGTACGCTCAGGTGGAGGAGGTGGCGGAATCAGGTCATGCCGACGGTTCCAAATCTCAATTTGCGCCTCTAGCCAGGCCATGTATGTCTGGTCAACCCTGGAACGATCATCGCGCTGGTAATGTGTCCTAAGCTAAGCGAGCGGAGTAGGTACAAACTACGGTCAACAAAACTGGTGAAGGACTCGCTCGGTGGGATGATGCTCGACAATATCAAGACACATCAATGGGACGGAAGATCTCCACATAAGTCGTCCGCTCGAGCAATAATCAGGCAAACCAGCTATTAGCTCGTCATTGTATGCCTTCATATGAACTATTAAGTAAAAACAGGAATAGTGAGTAAACGCAACACATATAAATCTAGGCCAAACAAACTTAAGTATATATGTACATGCGCGCCCTCCAGCAAATCCAATAAATCCCTGCAATAGGGGAGATTATGTCGAGCCTCGACCTCGCGTCCGTAGCCTCGCCTATCAAGAGAGTTCGAGAGAGTTTGTGTTTGAACTATCAACTTTTTTCAGATATTTTTGGGTTTAACAGATAATTAAATAATTAATTTCAATAGCTACAAAGATACTACGCTAAAATGGCACTACATTACAAATACGAGCACAACATTAAAATTACGGGCACACGATACCACTACAGGGTACTAAAGTCACATATTCATATATGTACAACAATAACATCTAAATAAAATTAATTATTCCTAAAATAATAATTTATCTATTTTACTAATCTTTTAGCAAATAACTAATCTAAACTAGATAAAAATAACAAATTAATTTAATCACAAAACAATCACGAAAAATATATACCAAGTAAAGATTAACTAATTAACATAATTTTTAACAACTAATAACAATTTCTCTATTTTACTAATTTTTTTAACACACCAATAATATAATCCGAATAAAAAAAAAAATTAAATCACGAAATAACATAGAGCACAGTAAAAAATAACTAATAGGTATTTTTTATACATGAGTTTTAACAAAAAAAAGTCGGAATACCTAGATTTTATTTTTTTAGAAAGTTGAAGATTTGGTGATTTGGAGCCAAAATGAGCAACCCACTACGAGATAATGCCTTATACGCGATGTGAGACCGAGAATTTACACTTTTTGTGGGACTGCTGGGCTCCAACCGAGTTGTTTTGGTTAAAAATGGTGGGGCGACCGCTGAAGGTGGGGTGTTCTGGTTCGCGTCTGTGGGGAAGGATACTTGCACGCTTTTTTATCAAGGTATAGCGCGCATATATACCGCGCTACAGTATAGCGCGGTATATATGTGCGCTATACCTTTCCGCTCATTTAAAGTTCAAATATAGCACGGTATTGCACTGTGTTATACCTTAACGGACAAACGTGCCGTTAAGGTATAGCGTGGTGAAATACCGCGCTATACATATTTTGGTCCCCATATTTGTTTTCCCACATATTTTTGTTCTTTGAGTAAAAAAGAACCACACTTTGGTTCTTTGTCCAGGTCTAACATATCTTAGTATCTGCAGCGGATCCCCAGTCTCCGCAAGGTCCCATTGATATTGAGTGAGGTCTAGCAGTCTTATTTGCGAGGGCTTGATATTGAGTTAGGTCTAGCAGTTTTAACTGTGAGTATTTGTGGTCGCATTGTTAGGCCTAGTGGTTCTAGTCCACGAGGGCCACGGTTTCGTATCAGCAATGGTTTGACTTATTGCCCATTTGCTAAAACTCTTGCTTTCTTTGCATTAATGTATGCTATATATTATTATTATTCCTTTCATACATTATTTTTGAAAGACTTGCTCCGCGAGTAAGACATAGGAGTGGGTCGAAGATCTCACTACGCCTTGCGGCTCATCTAAGTTACTTTCCTGCTCCACGCATATTCTACTAATAGTGCTACAACGGGACATTCATGTTCTATTAGTTCGTGGTGGTATTCTAGTTTAGTTGAGGTGAGCCAACCACTAGCCTTTTTTGGCCAAGTTTCTCCAATCTTGGAAGCACCTTTTTTTTTTTTCAAAAATTTTGCTTGTTTGACCAAACTTTTTGAAGAAAAAAAAGTATTTTTAAGGAGATGCAGAAACAGTTTTGGAGAAGCAGAAAAAAGTAGCTTCTCTCCAAAAGCACTTTTATGAAAAACACTTCTGAAAAAAATACACTCAGAAGTAGTTTTTAAAAGCTTGGCCAAACACTAATTGTTGCTCAGAAGTGCTTTTCAAATTAATTGGCCAAACTCAATCTACTTCTCACCAGAAATACTTTTGAGAGAAAAAAACACTTCTCAAATTAAGCTGATTTTTGTAGCTTGGCCAAACAAGCTGCACTTCTCTCGTGGGTGGCATATTCAAACTCTTATGTCTTTTCTTTCGGACCGCGTCCCTTGATTTTTGTATTCAGCCTATCAAAATAGATGTTCCTTGACAATCTTACAATGGGTTTTGGGCTATTTCCTAGACGTTGTATTATCGAGGAATTTTCAGAAACTACTATTGTTTAGTGAGTATTAACTTCCTATAGTTACCATATACATAATTACTTCCTATAACTATTATTTAGTTGTTACGCGACTATATTTGTTGTATTCGTGCTACTTTATTCATGAATACAGTAGCAGAATTCGCCTAAAAATAGGGGAGTCCAGTTGTGCGACTGTATTCATGAATACAGTAGCGAAATTTGCCTAAAAATAGGGGAGTTCAGTTGTTTAATAATGGAAAGAGAATCAATTCGCGTGTATCACACCTAATTAAACGCAACTAAATCAATTCCACATAAATTTAACTGCTACGCGACTGTATTTAGGCTACTATATTGATGAATCTAGTAATAGGGGAATCCAGTTGTGTGACTGTATTTGCATTAGTGTATTCATGAATACAGTAGCGAAATTCGCCAAAAAAATAGGTTAGTTCAACTGTTTAATAACGGAAAGAGGATCAATTAGCATGTATCACTCTTAATTTAACTCAACAAAATTAATTCTACATAACATTTCGCTGCCACTATGATGTATTCTGTGTATTTGCGCGACTGTATTTATAAATATAGTGATGTAATCAAGAAAAAAGGTGTATACCGTTCTATTCAATTCAACTGTATACATTGTATTCAATTCACATATATTCATTATTCACTATTATACATTGTATTCAATTCATATATATTCATTATTCACTATTATACATTGTATTCAATTCACCGTTTTTAATTCACTATAATCAAACAATAAAAAATCACAAAAAAGTGATATTCGGCTATATTAAAAAATATAAACCTTTGGAATACATAAATACAGGCAAATATAAATGTATTTATATAAAAATATAATATATTTGAGTGTATTTGTACAGAATACTATGTATTTGCATCATTGTATGTGACTAAAAAAGTAAAGAAGAGAAGAAAGTTCGCCGGAGATGGCTTTTTTCGGCCAAGTAAAATAGTGTATATATTTTATTAAAACTAAAAATGGAGACGAACAAAAATCTGGCCCTCAAATCTTCTCCGGCGTAGCCATGTCCGGATATGTTCGCCTAATAGGATGAGTCAATAGTGGATGATGGCACAGGCGATTCTGACTCATAGTTTTGTAGAAATTGATGATTCATCGTTTTAAGAACTTCTTCCCTATTATTCATCCAACGTTCATGTTGGTGTACACACTATAGATTGACTGAACCTATAGAAGTATTTTCAATTGCATTTGTTAATTATAAATTTCAATGATGAAAAGTAATATATTATATTTGGTACAGGATCACAAGGAATAAATTAAAGGATTCAAGAAGCTAATAGATTAAGGAAATTGTCTATTAACGGGGGCTCTAAAAGCAACGCAAGGAAAATAATCAATGATTAGCGATGAAAAAGGAAAAAGCATCGGAGATCTGGCAAGAAGAATCAATCAGTGATTGACGGAAGCTATTACTGGAAAGTCCCAAATCAAAGGGAAACGAGATCACAAATGGATGCACTAAAAACCAATTAAGCCAGAAATCAAGGGATCCGGCGAATATGCCTTAAGTAACAAAAGGATATGCCTAGTGGATAGAAAACTCATCAAGACCATAAATCAAGGAAGACCAACATAAACTTGACCTTATTCTTGGAAAGAATCAATTTATGATTCCTTTCAAGGATCAACTCTCTTGGACTTGCAATCTCTCAAGATTCTCGTCATTCAAAAGTCAAGAAGGCCTCATGGAATGTATATATACATCCGTTCCGGACATGAAGAAGACATACTTTGAACGAATAATTTTCACTCCTTTTGTTCTACTCCAAACAAGCATTGTAGTTCTTATAGATCTACAGTGTATTAGTGAGAGAAGAAAAATAGATAAACGCTAGTGATGTATTGTATCAAGAAAAGAAAAGAGACATAGAGATTAAGTTGTTGGTGTAAATCTACATCAACCATTTTGTACTCAAGAAACTTCGATCACTGAAAGAGAACTACCTTGCAACCCAAGAGAACTGGACTAGGATTCACATTGAATCTGAACCCGTATAAAATTCTGGTGTCTTTATTTCCTGCATTTTATTTTTGCTTTTACTATTATCCTACTCTTATTTCTAGTCGACTAATTGGTAAACTAGTCAAATGCTTATAATAATCTTTTTATATAAGCAATTCACTCCCATCTTGTACTCTCAATTGGTATCAGAGCTAGTCTCACACTTTTTGCTTAACAGGTTGTGAGAAAAAATCATGGCAAGTCAAGTTATTGTTGGAGCACATTTCCAGAAGGAACATCGCAAGTGTGGACACCATATTTCAATGGATAATACTTTTCTCACTCGAAAGTGCATATGAAAATATATGCAAAATCCTATGATGTCAAAGTATGGTGAGTTATCAAAAAGGAAAACTATCCACTACCAGCAACTGCTCAACCACCTGCTGATCTAGAAGATATAGATGAGTACACAAACGAGCAAATGACATTTATTCAAGTCAATGCTAAAATAAGAAACTTACTCTATAATGCTATAAGTGCAGAGGAATATGAAAAATTTCAAGTTGTGATACAGCTAAGGCTGGCAAGTGGGCCGGTCCAAGCCCGGGACCGGTCCGGGATCGCGGGCCAAACGGGGCAGGACCATTAAGATCGGATTTAGTGGGCCTAGGCCGGTCTCGTGGGCCGGTCCTATGCTTTGGGCTTTCCAGGACCGGGACTATTTGGCCCGCCAGGGCCCGGGACCGGACCGGTCCTTTCGCGGGCCTAACGGTCAACTTTAAAAAAAAAATTAATTTAAAAAATATATATATATATATATATATATATATATATATATATATATATATATATATATATATATATATATATGTGTGTGTGTGTGTGTGTGTGTGTGTGTATGTATTTTTTTTAATTAGTTATAGATGTGTGTATGTATTTTTTAATTACTTATAATAATATAACCCCTTTATTCTCCATTACTTCTTGTCCCCTTTATATAATAATATAATAAAATAACCCCCTTATTCTCCATTACTTCTTGTCCCCTTTATATAATAAAATAACCCCTTTATTCTCCATTATTTTTTGTCCCCTATATATAATAATATAATAATATAGTAAGATAACTCATATCTAATTTTTTTTTTTAAAATCTGGTGGGCCCACTTAGCCCATTTAGCCCGCGAGCTGGGACTGTTTAGTCGGGGACCAAACGAGCCCGGTCCCGGGCTGGTCCCTACAAAAAGATCGTTTAGCCCAGACCCGTTTGGTCCATTTAATTTGGGACCGTCCCGAGACCGGGACTATTTGGACCGGCCCACTTGGCCCGTTTAGGCTCAGAATCAGCCCACTTGTCACCCTTAGATACAGCGAATAAAATATCGGATAAACTGGAAGTCACTTATGAAGGAACCAACAATTGAAAGAAACTCATATCAACATGTTGTTTCATGACTATGAACTCTTTCAGATTGAAAGAAGGAGAATCCATTGAAGAAATGTTTGCAAGGTTCAGCAAAATCATTAGCGATCTAAAAGCTTTTGGTAAACCATACTCAAGTGGTGATCAAGTTCGGAAAATTCTAAGGAGGTTCGGAAAATTCTAAGGAGCCTACCTACCACTTGGCAAAAAAATGTAGTTGCACTCGAATCACAAGATCTAAACAAACTTTCATATGATGAGCTTCGAGGAGATCTCATAGTATTCGAGAAAATTCACCTTAAGAAAACAAGCCAGGAATAAATGAAGAAAATAATCGCCTTCAAAGCTACAACTGAAAGGACAGAAAATGATATTGATGACGACCTTGAAACTCTTAAAGAAGATATTGCCATTGTATCAAGGAATATGGATGGTTTAATGAGGAGAAACAGTAACACAAGAAGAGGTAGAATCCAACCCAGTTGAACCAGGCAATATAATGAACATGTAAGGCCCCGTGAAATTTTGCCTAAAAACTAGGATTTTGTGGTGCCAAGGTAGGCTTATGTGCTGGCAAATGTAGAGATTCTTCGTCGCGAACAAGCTCACTGCGGTATGGACTTTTTGGGTTGAACAATGCACTAGGGAGTAAAGAAAATTTTTTGGCAGAGAAAGATATTTCTGCGGTACACTATGCGGCCGCAGAATCACTCTGCGGGCCACAGAGTGAAGCAAAAAACTGGGCAAGTTTGGATGATATTGTGCGGTCAACTATGCAATTGCAAAACCGTTTAGCGGGCCGCACATTGACCACGGAACCAGCATAAAAAAAATTTGGAGGGAGGTTCTGCGGCGCATTATGCAACCGCACAACAGGTTTGCGGACCGCATAATGGCCGCAGAGTGGGGCTGAACTGTCCAGTTCCAGAAGGCCATTTTGTGGCACATTTTGCGGACCGCAGAAGAATTATGTGGTCACATATGCGACCGCAGATTGTGTTTCAGAACTTCATTTCTCTGATTTTATAAAGCCGACCCCATTCTTATAAAATAATGTTAAGGGTCATTTTAGAATGTTCAAACTCAAATTTGAGATAGAGAGAAAGGTAGTCTAGAGTAGGAAGAGGAGTTCTAAGTCATTTGTTCATCAATTTTTGTTCAAATCTTGGTAATCTCTCTAGGGTAACTCACAAGGTCTTCAACCAAAGGTAAGGCTTTATACCCTAACCCTTAATTTCAGAATTTAACTAAAATGGGTAATTAGTAAAGTAATTCTTGGGTGTGAGAGTTGTTTATTTTGCATGCATGTACCATCTAGGGTAATGGGGGATTGTTGAGTCTTTTGAGTGAACTTTGGGTAGTGGGGTGAAAGAATCCACCATAGGAGGACCTTAAAACCTTAATGCACGCCTAGTGTTTGGTAAAATACTCAAGTGAGCTAGAATTATGAACTTCTTCCTAATTTGTGTTCGATTTTGCTATATCTCCAAATATATCGAAGTGGCTAGGATCTCCAGAACATTTTTGTAAATTAAAAAGGTCGAGGCAAGGTATGTTGGCTAAACTCCTCTTTTAGAATTGAATTCCCACGATGATCTTGTAAATCCCGAGTTGTCCATTATGAATTGACTTTTCTGAATAAGTTTGGCGTCGGATGATGTATACATATGAATATGTTCAAGATGTATTCCGGAATGTTCTTATCATATTGTGCTATTCTTCGGGAGAGTGTTTGAAGTGTGAGTATGTATTAAAATGTTGTGACTTCAAGTCAAGTCCAAATAAAATTGATCACATCAAATTGAATAAGAGATCATATGTGCCTAAGACCCTAATTTGTCTAAGTAAGAGTTTAAAGTCTTAATTTGAAAGGCCTTATTGTTGATTATCTATGATAATGATTGAAAGTGAAATAACAAGCATGAATTAAGAAATACGGCCAATGTGCAAAGAATGATATTGCGTTATGGCCCATGATGCCAATAAAATGAATAACATGTAGAAGAATATTAATTGAGTGGTAAATACTTTTAGTAATAAATGCTTTGGAAGTATCGTTTAGCCACCAAGGAAGGGTACGTCAGAATAACCTAACCCCGAAACTACACGTGTCGGTGTAGGAATAATTAAGGGGTAAATTCCCGTGCTAATGTGATGAGGCCGTCCCATTATATGGGATGGGATTGGTGTGTTGAGATGTTTCCCCTTAAAAGGGATGAAATTATTGCTAGCAAAATGTGATGTGATGTCGACCCACACGGCATTGTGGTGAGACGGCTTAGCCGATCGGGCTGAGATTGGACGCAATGCCGCGCACATGGTGATATTGTGAGTGTATGTCTCTAGGTGAGACGGCTTAGCCGGTCAGACTGAAATCGTACTTCGTGGTAAAACACTATGGTATATCGGTGCTTAAGATCTCCTAATTTAAATAAATGAAACTTACTCGGAATATACTTTTCCCTAACTTGACACCTTGTTACTGTTTGGGTCTTTTATTGACTTTTTGTTCCATTCTCCGTTTACTGTTACGTGTTTTATTGAAAGGGTATTTATTTTTCATACTAGTACTTTTCCATATGTACTAACGTCCATTTTGCCAGGGGAGCTGCATCTTCAATGGATGCAGGTGGTTCCATAGCAGGCGATAGTCGCCAGTGATAACAACACACCCTCTCTTCAGCTGACTTGGTGAGCCCCACTTCATTTCGGGGTCCGATATCTCTTATCCTTTGTACATAGTGTTTTGAGGTATAGCCGGGGCCTTGCTGCCGGAACTGTCATAGGACTCTTTTGTTTCTATTAGAGGCTCTGTAGACATAGTGTGGGTTGTATATGTTTTGGAAAGGTTAAACTAAAAATGTTATAATCGCATCATCTGTTCCACTTTAACTATGATTGTTCAATATACTATTTTTGAGACGTGCTAATGACGTAACCAATACAAATGAACGGGTTCTATTCACATGACCTCTTACTATCAAATTAATGAAATGTATTCTTCTCTTTATTCATGGATAAGTTAGGTAGACGGCACTGTGCAGGCTTTCTTGACCGAGGTAACTCTGTGGAGCGTCGGTCACGCTCTCTGAGGCCGGGGCATTATAGAACAAGACAAGAATGATGGAATATGTTATGAGTTTGGAAGATATGGGCATGTTCAAGCTGAATGCCCGCATCTTCAAAGAAAAGTTTCCAGAGAATTCAACAAAAACAAATCATTTGGAAGCTGGAGAGATGAAGACAGTTAGAGACATGAAGATATAACAAATCTATGTTTCATGACAATCTTGGAAAACTACATGAAAAAACTCTCCGGCTGATGGACTGATGAAGATGCATCAGACGAAGAATGCAAAGACGATAATGAAAATTGTTTCATGGAACGAGGTGAAACAAGCGAGGTAAGATCTTATAAATGTGATAGATGTAATGAATTGTAGGATATTCTTGACTTTACTCTAAAAGAGTCTCAAAAAATGATGAATGGACTAAAGAGACTCGACAAGGAAAAGAAAGACTGGGAACTCAAGCTTGAAGTATGTGAAATTGAAAATAAGGTACTTCAAGATGAAGTTCAGGAATTGCAAATGCAACTCAATGGCATGCGCAAGTCCACCATTCACAGTTCTATCAAGTCTAACCAGGCGACTAACAAGTCAACTGGGAAAGGTCCAGCTAGAACTGAGTCCACAAGTACTAACACAAGTGGAAGACCTAAAAATGGATCAGCCCCTATGTGTCACTACTGTAATAAAAGTGAACATAAATTTTCTTTTTATCGATTTTGTAAATCTAATGTTTCGGGGTGGATTTGGAAAGCCAAAAAGAACCTTCATCTTAGTAGAACTAACCAACAAGGACCCAAACAAGCTTGGGTACCTAAAAGAAAGTGATAATTCTGTTTTGCAGGAACACCACAAGAAGAGTCACAAAGGAAAATTGTACTTAGATAGTGCGTGTTCCTGTCACATGACATGTGACAAAAATCCGTTCAAAGAAGTTACAAAGATAAATGGAGGAAGTGTTAAATTTGGCGATGACTCAAAAGGAAATATAGTTGGCACTGGAACGGTTCCATTCAATAACAATTGTGATACTACTGAAGTATATCTTGTAGATAGACTTAACTACAATCTCCTGAGTATAAGCCAGCTATGTGATTCAGGGTACGAAGTTAAATTCAAGATATTAGGTTGTGCTATTGAGGATGAGACAGGTAAAATAATCCTCCCAGGAAAAAGGTATGGAAATGTTTATATTCTTGATGGTTTTGAAAATCTAGATAGTCACATCTACTTAGCATCTATATCTGATGATCAATGGTTATGGAATAAGAAACTTGGTCATGGAAGCATGCATCTTATTAAAAAAAACTCTCCAAGCATGATTTAGTTATTGGTCTCCCAAAACTCAATTTTTTTAGAAATCATGTATGTGATGCATTTCAGATTGGTAAACAAACCAGAAACTCCTTAAAAATAAACACATTGTGTCTACCTCAAAGCCTTTACAATTGCTTCATATGGATTTGTTTGGACCCACCAGAACTGCTAGCATAGGAGGAAAACGATATGCTTTTGTTATTATTGATGACTACTCATGTTTTACATGGATGACTTTTCTATCTCACAAAGATGAAGCCTTGAAAAACTTTGAGATTTTCTGTAAGAGAGTTAAAAGAGAAAAGGGGTACTAGAATATTCCTTTCCAAACCACTTTTGGGCAGAAGCAGTAAGCACAGCCTGCCACATTCGTAACAGATGTCTTATAAGACCTATCTTGAAAAAAACTCCATATAAACTAAGGAAAGGTAAACGGCCCAACATAGGTTATTTTCATCCTTTTGGGAGCAAATATTTCATCCACAATAATAATAAGGATAATCTTAGAAAATTTAATCCAAGAAGTGATGAAGGTATTTTTCTAGGTTATTTCATTAACTGTAGATCTTTTAGAGTTTATAATAAATGCACTCTATCTGTAGGAGAATAGGTACATGTCATATTTGATGAAAATAACACTACGACCAAGAAAGAAATTATTACTGCTGATGAAGATATCAGTCAAGAAACATCACAGTCAAGCAAACCTCAAAAGTCGACTGAAAGGCTAGACGGATGTCACACAGTCAACTAATGAGCTTGTCAATAGTCAACCAGAATCACAGAAGGAGTCAACTACTCATACGAGTGCAACACGTCCAAATGGGTGGAGAAGTGAACTAGAATATTCTCAAAAGTTTATCATAGGAGATCCAAGTGAAGGAATGAAAACTAGGGGAGCTTACAAAAAAAAGGAAAATGTAGCACTAATATCCTAGATTGAACCAAAGAAGGTAGAGGAAGCCCTAAAACACTCCAGCTAGGTACACGCAATGCAGGAAGAACTTGATCAATTTGACAAAAACCAAGTTTGGGAATTGACGCCTAAGCCTGCATGATTAGTTTGGACCCACTAGAACTGCTAGCATAGGAGGAAAACGATATGCTTTTGTTATTGTTGATGACTACTCGCGTTTTACATGGGTGACTTTTCTATCTCACAAAGATGAAGCCTTGAAAAACATTAAGATTTTCTGTAAGAGAGTTGAAAGAGAAAAGGGGTATCTTATATTTTTTTTTTAGAATATTTGGATCTACAAGAATGTTTGTTTTCTCTTTCGTATTCAATTTACATATTTTTTGCTTTTAAATATTATACAAATTTATTTTAATTTTCATGATATTTTATTTATTAGTTTTATCTACCCTAAAAGTATTCGTAGGTTTTAATTCCCCAACCTCACTGCCCCATCCCCGTAGTAGATAATTGGCCTGTGCCTAACCCCACCTTTTACAAATTACAATGCTGATGGTTGCCCATGTTTGATTTTGTATAAGCAAAAAGGACAGAGAGTAATTAAAAGAAGGTATACATGTCGTCAAGCGATGGTCTCACATAGTTCGGATAAGTTCTAGTTTTTCAATTAACAAGCTAGACCAATATTGCCGGATTTTTAAATCTATAAACCAAATCAAATTAATAAAATAAAAATTTTTAATCTCGGTTTTTCTCGGGTGTTTCGGTTTTTTTCGGATTTTTGAATTTTCCCCCGGTAAGTCTTCATAGCACAAAATATGTAAATTATGTTTCAAATATTTCTTTAGTTCTTTTAGGATACAACTATATAATGTATTTTCCAAAACAACAACACAATAATATGAGATGAATCATAACATTATACTAAAATATTCAATAATAAAGATATATAATAAAATCACTTAAAGAAAATATTACTAATTAATACACCACAATAAAAATTAATATATATTGATCATCCTAAAATACATATAGCTAATAAGTATTATTAGTTACACAACTAAGACTAAAAAAATTCCTCACTGCTTTTCGCCTTTTAAAATTCTTACCGAAACCTTATCTAGATTGGACAACTAAAATACAATATAATAACCTTTTCATGAGTTATGCATGGGTAAAGTGAATTTGCAACTCTCTTGTAGTAGCATGGAGGAAACGTTAAGAACAGAGACTGTTTTAATGCAGGTAAAAACAAAACAGACCTCTAGCTCTCGCTCATGCAAAAAACTTGTTTTTTGTTTTTTTTGGTTGTCAATTTAGAGTTTTTTCCCATATTATTGTTTGCTTCAAACCTGTCAATTTACCCCCTTTTGGATAAATCGACTATGTTAATGGCCTGCTGAAATCGACACCGTAATTTTATAGCCATTCTGTAAAATCCAGCAAATTAATTGAACTTCTATTAGTAATTTTAGCAAATTCTTGATATTCTATGAGTTATAACCTTTTTGTTTCAAAAATAAAACTATTCTAGTTTCGGAAGCTTTATTTATTTATTAATTAGACAACTAAGCCCTAAAAATATCCCCACTGCTTTTCGCCTTTTAAAATTCTTACCGAAACCTTATCTAGATTGGACAACTAAAATACAATATAATAACCTTTTCATGAGTTATGCAGGGGTAAAGTGAATTTGCAACTCTCTTGTAGTAGCATGGAGGGAACGTTAAGAACAGAGACCGTTTTAATGAAGGTAAAAACAAAACAGACCTCTAGCTCTCGCTCTTGCAAAAAACTTATTTTTTGTTTTTTTCGGTTGTCAATTTAGAGTTTTTACCCATATTCTTGTTTGCTTCAAACCTATTAATTTCCCCCCTTTTGGATAAATCGACTATGTTAATGGCCTGCTGAAATCGACACCGTAATTCTATAGCCATTCTGTAAAATCCAGCAAATTAATTGAACTTCTATTAGTAATTTTAGCAAATTCTTGATATTCTATGAGTTATAACCTTTTTGTTTCAAAAATAAAACTATTCTAGTTTCGGAAGCTTTATTTATTTATTAATTAGACAACTAAGCCCTAAAAATATCCCCACTGCTTTTCGCCTTTTAAAATTCTTACCGAAACCTTATCTAGATTGGGCAACTAAAATACAATATAATAACCTTTTCATGAGTTATGCAGGGGTAAAGTGAATTTGCAACTCTCTTGTAGTAGCATGGAGGGAGGTTCTGCGGCGCATTATGCAACCGCAGAACAGGTTTGCGGACCGCATAATGGCCGCAGAGTGGGGCTGAACTGTCCAGTTCCAGAAGGCCATTTTGTGGCCCATTTTGCGGACCGCAGAAGAATTCTCATATTTGAGATAGAGAGAAAGGTAGTCTAGAGTAGGAAGAGGAGTTCTAAGTCATTTGTTCATCAATTTTTTTTCAAATCTTGATAATTTCTCTAGGGTAACTCACAAGGTCTTCAACCAAAGGTAAGGCTTTATACCCTAACCCTTAATTTTAGAATTTAACTAAAATGGGTAATTAGTAAAGTAATTCTTGAGTGTGAGAGTTGTTTATTTTGCATGCATGTACCATCTAGGGTAATGGGGGATTGTTGAGTCTTTTGAGTGAACTTTGGGTAGTGGGGTGAAAGAATCCACCATAGGAGGACCTTAAAACCTTAATGCACGCCTAGTGTTTGGTAAAATACTCAAGTGAGCTAGAATTATGAACTCCTTCCTAATTTGTGTTCGATTTTGCTATATCTCCAAATATATCGAAGTGGCTAGGATCTCCAGAACATTTTTGTAAATTAAAAAGGTCGAGGCAAGGTATGTTGGCTAAACTCCTCTTTTAGAATTGAATTCCCACGATGATCTTGTAAATCCCGAGTTGTCCATTATGAATTGACTTTTCTGAATAAGTTTGGCGTCGGATGATGTATACATATGAATATGTTCAAGATGTATTCCGGAATGTTCTTATCATATTGTGCTATTCTTCGGGAGAGTGTTTGAAGTGTGAGTATGTATTAAAATGTTGTGACTTCAAGTCAAGTCCAAATAAAATTGATCACATCAAATTGAATAAGAGATCATATGTGCCTAAGACCCTAATTTGTCTAAGTAAGAGTTTAAAGTCTTAATTTGAAAGGCCTTATTGTTGATTATCTATGATAATGATTGAAAGTGAAATAACAAGCATGAATTAAGAAATACGGCCAATGTGCAAAGAATGATATTGCGTTATGGCCCATGATGCCAATAAAATGAATAACATGTAGAAGAATATTAATTGAGTGGTAAATACTTTTAGTAATAAATGCTTTGGAAGTATCGTTTAGCCACCAAGGAAGGGTACGTCAGAATAACCTAACCCCGAAACTACACGTGTCGGTGTAGGAATAATTAAGGGGTAAATTCCCGTGCTAATGTGATGAGGCCGTCCCATTATATGGGATGGGATTGGTGTGTTGAGATGTTTCCCCTTAAAAGGGATGAAATTATTGCTAGCAAAATGTGATGTGATGTCGACCCACACGGCATTGTGGTGAGACGGCTTAGCCGATCGGGCTGAGATTGGACGCAATGCCGCGCACATGGTGATATTGTGAGTGTATGTCTCTAGGTGAGACGGCTTAGCCGGTCAGACTGAAATCGTACTTCATGGTAAAACACTATGGTATATCGGTGCTTAAGATCTCCTAATTTAAATAAATGAAACTTACTCGGAATATACTTTTCCCTAACTTGACACCTTGTTACTGTTTGGGTCTTTTATTGACTTTTTGTTCCATTCTCCGTTTACTGTTACGTGTTTTATTGAAAGGGTGTTTATTTTTCATACTAGTACTTTTCCATATGTACTAACGTCCATTTTGCCAGGGGAGCTGCATCTTCAATGGATGCAGGTGGTTCCATAGCAGGCGATAGTCGCCAGTGATAACAGCACACCCTCTCTTCAGCTGACTTGGTGAGCCCCACTTCATTTCGGGGTCCGATATCTCTTATCCTTTGTACATAGTGTTTTGAGGTATAGCCGGGGCCTTGCTGCCGGAACTGTCATAGGACTCTTTTGTTTCTATTAGAGGCTCTGTAGACATAGTGTGGGTTGTATATGTTTTGGAAAGGTTAAACTAAAAATGTTATAATCGCATCATCTGTTCCACTTTAACTATGATTGTTCAATATACTATTTTTGAGACGTGCTAATGACGTAACCAATACAAATGAACGGGTTCTATTCACATGACCTCTTACTATCAAATTAATGAAATGTATTCTTCTCTTTATTCATGGATAAGTTAGGTAGACGGCACTGTGCAGGCTTTCTTGACCGAGGTAACTCTGTTGAGCGTCGGTCACGCTCTCTGAGGCCGGGGCATTATAGAACAAGACAAGAATGATGGAATATGTTATGAGTTTGGAAGATATGGGCATGTTCAAGCTGAATGCCCGCATCTTCAAAGAAAAGTTTCCAGAGAATTCAACAAAAACAAATCATTTGGAAGCTGGAGAGATGAAGACAGTTCGAGACATGAAGATATAACAAATCTATGCTTCATGACAATCTTGAAAAACTACATGAAAAAACTCTCCGGCTGATGGACCGATGAAGATGCATCAGACGAAGAATGCAAAGACGATAATGAAAATTGTTTCATGGAACGAGGTGAAACAAGCGAGGTAAGATCTTATAAATGTGATAGATGTAATGAATTGTAGGATATTCTTGACTTTACACTAAAAGAGTCTCAAAAGATGATGAATGGACTAAAGAGACTCGACAAGGAAAAGAAAGACTGGGAACTCAAGCTTGAAGTATGTGAAATTGAAAATAAGGTACTTCAAGATGAAGTTCAGGAATTGCAAATGCAACTCAATGGCATGCGCAAGTCCACCATTCACAGTTCTATCAAGTCTAACCAGGCGACTAACAAGTCAACTGGGAAAGGTCCAGCTAGAACTGAGTCCACAAGTACTAACACAAGTGGAAGACCTAAAAATGGATCAGCCCCTATGTGTCACTACTGTAATAAAAGTGAACATAAATTTTCTTTTTATCGATTTTGTAAATCTAATATTTCGGGGTGGATTTGGAAACCCAAAAAGAACCTTCATCTTAGTAGAACTAACCAACAAGGACCCAAACAAGCTTGGGTACCTAAAATAAAGTAATAATTCTGTTTTGCAGGAATACCACAAGAAGAGTCGCAAAGGAAAATTGTACTTAGATAGTGCGTGTTCCTGTCACATGACAGGTGACAAAAATCCGTTCAAAGAAGTTACAAAGATAAATGGAGGAAGTGTTAAATTTGGCGATGACTCAAAAGGAAATATAGTTGGCACTGGAACGGTTCCATTCAATAACAATTGTGATACTACTGAAGTATATCTTGTAGATAGACTTAACTACAATCTTCTGAGTATAAGCCAGCTATGTGATTCAGGGTACGAAGTTAAATTCAAGATATTAGGTTGTGCTATTGAGGATGAGACAGGTAAAATAATCCTCCCAGGAAAAAGGTATGGAAATGTTTATATTCTTGATGGTTTTCAAAATCTAGATAGTCACATCTGCTTAGCATCTATATCTGATGATCAATGGTTATGGAATAAGAAACTTGGTCATGGAAGCATGCATCTTATTAAAAAAAACTCTCCAAGCATGATTTAGTTATTGGTCTCCCTAAACTCAATTTTTCTAGAAATCATATATGTGATGCATTTCAGATTGGTAAACAAACCAGAAACTCCTTAAAAAATAAACACATTGTGTCTACCTCAAAGCCTTTACAATTGCTTCATATGGATTTGTTTGGACCCACCAGAACTGCTAGCATAGGAGGAAAATGATATGCTTTTGTTATTATTGATGACTACTCATGTTTTACATGGATGACTTTTCTATCTCACAAAGATGAAGCCTTGAAAAACTTTGAGATTTTCTGTAAGAGAGTTAAAAGAGAAAAGGGGTACTAGAATATTCCTTGCCAAACCACTTTTGGGCAGAAGCAGTAAGCACAGCCTGCCACATTCGTAACAGATGTCTTATAAGACCTATCTTGAAAAAAACTCCATATAAACTAAGGAAAGGTAAACGGCCCAACATAGGTTATTTTCATCCTTTTGGGAGCAAATATTTCATCCACAATAATAATAAGGATAATCTTAAAAAATTTGATCCAAGAAGTGATGAAGGTATTTTTCTAGGTTATTTCATTAACTGTAGATCTTTTAGAGTTTATAATAAATGCACTCTATCTGTAGAAGAATAGGTACATGTCATATTTGATGAAAATAACACTACGACCGAGAAAGAAATTATTACTGCTGATGAAGATATCAGTCAAGAAACATCACAGTCAAGCAAACCTCAAAAGTCGACTGAAAGGCTAGACAGTGTCACAGAGTCAACTAATGAGCTTGTCAATAGTCAACCAGAATCACAGAAGGAGTCAACTACTTATACGAGTGCAACACGTCCAAATGGGTGGAGAAGTGAACTAGAATATTCTCAAAAGTTTATCATAGGAGATCCAAGTGAAGGAATGAAAACTAGGGGAGCTTACAAAAAAAAGGAAAATGTAGCACTAATATCCTAGATTGAACCAAAGAAGGTAGAGGAAGCCCTAAAAGACTCCAGCTAGGTACACGCAATGCAGGAAGAACTTGATTAATTGGACAAAAACCAAGTTTGGGAATTGCCGCCTAAGCCTGCATGATTTGTTTGGACCCACTAGAACTGCTAGCATAGGAGGAAACCGATATGCTTTTGTTATTGTTGATGACTACTCGCGTTTTACATGGGTGACTTTTCTATCTCACAAAGATGAAGCCTTGAAAAACTTTGAGATTTTCTGTAAGAGAGTTGAAAGAGAAAAGGGGTATCTTATATTTTTTTTTTAGAATATTTGGATATACAAGAATGTTTGTTTTCTCTTTCGTATTCAATTTACATATTTTTTGCTTTTAAATATTATACAAATTTATTTTAATTTTCATGATATTTTATTTATTAGTTTTATCTACCCTAAAAGTATTCGTAGGTTTTAATTCCCCAACCTCACTGCCCCATCCCCGTAATAGATAATTGGCCTTTGCCTAACCCCACCTTTTACAAATTACAATGCTGATGGTTGCCCATGTTTGATTTTGTATAAGCAAAAAGGACAAAGAGTAATTAAAAGAAGGTATACATGTCGTCAAGCGATGGTCTCACATAGTTCGGATAAGTTCTAGTTTTTCAATTAACAAGCTAGACCAATATTGCCGGATTTTTAAATCTATAAACCAAATCAAATTAATAAAATAAAAAATATTAATCTCGGGTTTTTCGGATTTTTGAATTTTTCCCCGGTAAGTCTTCATAGCACAAAATATGTAAATTATGTTTCAAATATTTCTTTAGTTCTATTAGGATACAACTATATAATGTATTTTCCAAAACAATAACACAATAATATGAGATGAATCATAACATTATACTAAAATATTCAATAATAAAGATATATAATAAAATCACTTAAAGAAAATATTACTAATTAATACACCACAATAAAAATTAATATATATTGATCATCCTAAAATACGTATAGCTAATAAGTATTATTAGTTACACAACTAAGACTAAAAAAAATCCTCACTGCTTTTCGCCTTTTAAAATTCTTACCGAAACCTTATCTGGACTGGACAACTAAAATACAATATAATAACCTTTTCATGAGTTATGCATGGGTAAAGTGAATTTGCAACTCTCTTGTAGTAGCATGGAGGAAACGTTAAGAACAGAGACCGTTTTAATGAAGGTTAAAACAAAACAGACCTCTAGCTCTCGCTCATGCAAAAAACTTGTTTTTTGTTTTTTTTGGTTGTCAATTTAGAGTTTTTACCCATATTTTTGTTTACTTCAAACCTGTCAATTTCCCCCTTTTGGATAAATCGACTATGTTAATGGCCTGCTGAAATCGACACCGTAATTCTATAGCCATTCTGTAAAATCCAGCAAATTAATTGAACTTCTATTAGTAATTTTAGCAAATTCTTGATATTCTATGAGTTATAACCTTTTTGTTTCAAAAATAAAACTATTCTAGTTTCGGAAGATTTATTTATTTATAAATTAGACAACTAAGCCCTAAAAATATCCCCACTGCTTTTCGCCTTTTAAAATTCTTACCGAAACCTTATCTGGATTGGACAACTAAAATACAATATAATAACCTTTTCATGAGTTATGCAGGGGTAAAGTGTGCAACTCTCTTGTAGTAGCATGGAGGGAACGTTAAGAACAGAGACCGTTTTAATGAAGGTAAAAACAAAACAGACATCTAGCTCTCGCTCTTGCAAAAAACTTATTTTTTGTTTTTTTCGGTTGTCAATTTAGAGTTTTTACCCATATTCTTGTTTGCTTCAAACCTGTGAATTTCTCCCTTTTGGATAAATCGACTATGTTAATGGCCTGCTGAAATCGACACCGTAATTCTATAGCCATTCTGTAAAATCCAGCAAATTAATTGAACTTCTATTAGTAATTTTAGCAAATTCTTGATATTCTATGAGTTATAACCTTTTTGTTTCAAAAATAAAACTATTCTAGTTTTAGAAGCTTTATTTATTTATTAATTAGACAACTAAGCCCTAAAAATATCCCCACAGCTTTTCGCCTTTTAAAATTCTTACCGAAACCTTATCTGGATTGGACAATTAAAATACAATATAATAACATTTTCATGAGTTATGCAGGGGTAAAGTGAATTTGCAACTCTCTTGTAGTAGCATGGAGGGAACGTTAAGAACAGAGACCGTTTTAATGCAGGTAAAAACAAAACAGACCTCTAGCTCTCGCTCATGCAAACACTTGTTTTTTGTTTTTTTTTGGTTGTCAATTTAGAGTTTTTTCCCATATTATTGTTTGCTTCAAACCTGTCAATTTACCCCCTTTTGGATAAATTGACTATGTTAATGGCCTGCTGAAATCGACACCGCAATTCTATAGCCATTCTGTAAAATCCAGCAAATTAATTGAACTTGTATTAGTAATTTTAGCAAATACTTGATATTCTATGAGTTACAACCTTTTTGTTTTAAAAATAAAACTATTCTAGTTTCGGAAGCTTTATTTATTTATTAATTAGACAACTAAGCCCTAAAAATATCCCCATTGCTTTTCGCCTTTTAAAATTCTTACCGAAACCTTATCTAGATTGGACAACTAAAATACAATATAATAACCTTTTCATGAGTTATGCAGGGGTAAAGTGAATTTGCAACTCTATTGTAGTAGCATGGAGGGAACGTTAAGAACAGAGACCGTTTTAATGAAGGTAAAAACAAAACAGACCTCTAGCTCTCGCTCTTGCAAAAAACTTCTTTTTTGTTTTTTTCGGTTGTCAATTTAGAGTTTTTACCCATATTCTTGTTTGCTTCAAACCTGTCAATTTCCCCCCTTTTGGATAAATCGACTATCTTAATGGCCTGCTGAAATCGACACCGTAATTCTATAGCCATTCTGTAAAATCCAGCAAATTAATTGAACTTCTATTAGTAATTTTAGCAAATTCTTGATATTCTATGAGTTATAACCTTTTTGTTTCAAAAATAAAACTATTCTAGATTCAGAAGCTTTATTTATTTATTAATTAGACAACTAAGCCCTAAAAATATCCCCACTGCTTTTCGCCTTTTAAAATTCTTACCGAAACCTTATCTGGATTGGACAACTAAAATACAATATAATAACATTTTCATGAGTTATGCAGGGGTAAAGTGAATTTGCAACTCTCTTGTAGTAGCATGGAGGGAACGTTAAGAACAGAGACCGTTTTAATGCAGGTAAAAACAAAACATACCTCTAGCTCTCGCTCATGCAAACACTTGTTTTTTGTTTTTTTTGGTTGTCAATTTAGAGTTTTTTCCCATATTTTTGTTTGCTTCAAACCTGTCAATTTACCCCCTTTTGGATAAATCGACTATGTTAATGGCGTGCTGAAATCGACACCGTAATTTTATAGCCATTCTGTAAAATCCAGCAAATTAATTGAACTTCTATTAGTAATTTTAGCAAATTCTTGATATTCTATGAGTTACAACCTTTTGGTTTTAAAAATAAAACTATTCTAGTTTCGGAAACTTTATTTATTTATTAATTAGACAACTAAGCCCTAAAAATATCCCCACTGCTTTTCGCCTTTTAAAATTCTTACCGAAACCTTATCTGGATTGGACAACTAAAATACAACATAATAACCTTTTCATGAGTTATGCAGGGGTAAAGTAAATTTGCAACTCTCTTGTAGTAGCATGGAGGGAACGTTAAGAACAGAGACCCTTTTAATGAAGGTAAAAACAAAACAGACCTCTAGCTCTCGCTCATGCAAAAAACTTGTTTTTTGTTTTTTTTGGTTGTCAATTTAGAGTTTTTTCCCATATTTTTGTTTGCTTCAAACCTGTCAATTTACCCCCTTTTGGATAAATCGACTATGTTAATGGCGTGCTAAAATCGACACCGTAATTTTATAGCCATTCTGTAAAATCCAGCAAATTAATTGAACTTCTATTAGTAATTTTAGCAAATTCTTGATATTCTATGAGTTACAACCTTTTTGTTTTAAAAATAAAACTATTCTAGTGGTGGAAACTTTATTTATTTATTAATTAGACAACTAAGCTCTAAAAATATCCCCACTGCTTTTCGCCTTTTAAAATTCTTACCGAAACCTTATCTGGATTGGACAACTAAAATACAACATAATAACCTTTTCATGAGTTATCAGGGGTAAAGTAAATTTGCAACTCTCTTGTAGTAGCATGGAGGGAACGTTAAGAACAGAGACCCTTTTAATGAAGGTAAAAACAAAACAGACCTCTAGCTCTCGCTCATGCAAAAAAACTTGTTGTTTGTTTTTTTCGGTTATCAATTTAGAGTTTTTACCCATATTCTTGTTTGCTTCAAACCTGTCAATTTCCCCCTTTTGGATAAATCGACTATGTTAATGGCCTGCTGAAATCGACACCGTAATTCTATAGCCATTCTGTAAAATTCACTAAATTAATTGAACTTCTATTAGTAATTTTAGCAAATTCTTGATATTCTATGAGTTACAACATTTTTGTTTTAAAAATAAAACTATTCTAGTTTCGGAAGCTTTATTTATTTATTAATTAGACAACTAAGCCCTAAAAATATCCCCATTCCTTTTCGCCTTTTAAAATTCTTACCGAAACCTTATCTGGATTGGACAACTAAAATACAATATAATAACATTTTCATGAGTTATGTAGGGGTAAAGTGAATTTGCAACTCTCTTGTAGTAGCATGGAGGGAACGTTAAGAACAGAGACCGTTTTAATGCAGGTAAAAACAAAACATACCTCTAGCTCTCGCTCATGCAAAC
Organism: Nicotiana tabacum; assembly: GCF_000715075.1. Taxonomy (NCBI): domain Eukaryota; kingdom Viridiplantae; phylum Streptophyta; class Magnoliopsida; order Solanales; family Solanaceae; genus Nicotiana; species Nicotiana tabacum. Next base: position 61,218,828 of record NC_134096.1, read on the forward strand.
ACTTGTTTTTTGTTTTTTTTTGGTTGTCAATTTAGAGTTTTTTCCCATATTTTTGTTTGCTTCAAACCTGTCAATTTACCCCCTTTTGGATAAATCGACTATGTTAATGGCGTGCTGAAATCGACACCGCAATTCTATAGCCATTCTGTAAAATCCAGCAAATTAATTGAACTTGTATTAGTAATTTTAGCAAATACTTGATATTCTATGAGTTACAACCTTTTTGTTTTAAAAATAAAACTATTCTAGTTTCGGAAGCTTTATTTATTTATTAATTAGACAACTAAGCCCTAAAAATATCCCCATTGCTTTTCGCCTTTTAAAATTCTTACCGAAACCTTATCTAGATTGGACAACTAAAATACAATATAATAACCTTTTCATGAGTTATGCAGGGGTAAAGTGAATTTGCAACTCTATTGTAGTAGCATGGAGGGAACGTTAAGAACAGAGACCGTTTTAATGAAGGTAAAAACAAAACAGACCTCTAGCTCTCGCTCTTGCAAAAAACTTCTTTTTTGTTTTTTTCGGTTGTCAATTTAGAGTTTTTACCCATATTCTTGTTTGCTTCAAACCTGTCAATTTCCCCCCTTTTGGATAAATCGACTATCTTAATGGCCTGCTGAAATCGACACCGTAATTCTATAGCCATTCTGTAAAATCCAGCAAATTAATTGAACTTCTATTAGTAATTTTAGCAAATTCTTGATATTCTATGAGTTATAACCTTTTTGTTTCAAAAATAAAACTATTCTAGATTCAGAAGCTTTATTTATTTATTAATTAGACAACTAAGCCCTAAAAATATCCCCACTGCTTTTCGCCTTTTAAAATTCTTACCGAAACCTTATCTAGATTGGACAACTAAAATACAATATAATAACCTTTTCATGAGTTATGCAGGGGTAAAGTGAATTTGCAACTCTATTGTAGTAGCATGGAGGGAACGTTAAGAACAGAGACCGTTTTAATGAAGGTAAAAACAAAACAGACCTCTAGCTCTCGCTCTTGCAAAAAACTTATTTTTTGTTTTTTTCGGTTGTCAATTTAGAGTTTTTACCCATATTCTTGTTTGCTTCAAACCTATTAATTTCCCCCCTTTTGGATAAATCGACTATGTTAATGGCCTGCTGAAATCGACACCGTAATTCTATAGCCATTCTGTAAAATCCAGCAAATTAATTGAACTTCTATTAGTAATTTTAGCAAATTCTTGATATTCTATGAGTTACAACATTTTTGTTTTAAAAATAAAACTATTCTAGTTTCGGAAGCTTTATTTATTTATTAATTAGACAACTATGCCCTAAAAATATCCCCATTGCTTTTCGCCTTTTAAAATTCTTACCGAAACCTTATCTAGATTGGACAACTAAAATACAATATAATAACCTTTTCATGAGTTATGCAGGGGTAAAGTGAATTTGCAACTCTCTTGTAGTAGCATGGAGGGAACGTTAAGAACAGAGACCCTTTTAATGAAGGTAAAAACAAAACAGACCTCTAGCTCTCGCTCATGCAAAAAACTTGTTTTTTGTTTTTTTCGGTTGTCAATTTAGAGTTCTTACCCATATTCTTGTTTGCTTCAAACCTGTCAATTTCCCCCTTTTGGATAAATCGACTATGTTAATGGCCTGCTGAAATCGACACCGTAATTCTATAGCCATTCTGTAAAATCCAGCAAATTAATTGAACTTCTATTAGTAATTTTAGCAAATTCTTGATATTCTATGAGTTACAACATTTTTGTTTTAAAAATAAAACTATTCTAGTTTCGGAAGCTTTATTTATTTATTAATTAGACAACTAAGCCCTAAAAATATCCCCATTGCTTTTCGCCTTTTAAAATTCTTACCGAAACCTTATCTGGATTGGACAACTAAAATACAATATAATAACCTTTTCATGAGTTATGCAGGGGTAAAGTGAATTTGCAACTCTATTGTAGTAGCATGGAGGGAACGTTAAGAACAGAGACCCTTTTAATGAAGGTAAAAACAAAACAGACCTCTAGCTCTCGCTCTTGCAAAAAACTTCTTTTTTGTTTTTTTCGGTTGTCAATTTAGAGTTTTTACCCATATTCTTGTTTGCTTCAAACCTGTCAATTTCCCCCTTTTGGATAAATCGACTATGTTAATGGCCTGCTGAAATCGACACCGTAATTCTATAGCCATTCTGTAAAATCCAGCAAATTAATTGAACTTCTATTAGTAATTTTAGCAAATTCTTGATATTCTATGAGTTACAACCTTTTGGTTTTAAAAATAAAACTATTCTAGTTTCGGAAACTTTATTTATTTATTAATGAGACAACTAAGCTCTAAAAATATCCCCACTGCTTTTCGCCTTTTAAAATTCTTACCGAAACCTTATCTGGATTGGACAACTAAAATACAACATAATAACCTTTTCATGAGTTATGCAGGGGTAAAGTGAATTTGCAACTCTCTTGTAGTAGCATCGATGGAACGTTAAGAATAGAGACCGTTTTAATGAAGGTAAAAACAAAACAGACCTCTAGCTCTCGCTCATGCAAAAAAACTTGTTGTTTGTTTTTTTTGGTTGTCAATTTAGAGTTTTTTCCCATATTATTGTTTGCTTCAAACCTGTCAATTTACCCCCTTTTGGATAAATCGACTATGTTAATGGCCTGCTGAAATCGACACCGTAATTTTATAGCCATTCTGTAAAATCCAGCAAATTAATTGAACTTCTATTACTAATTTTAGAAAATTCTTGATATTCTATGAGTTACAACATTTTTGTTTTAAAAATAAAACTATTCTAGTTTCGGAAGCTTTATTTATTTATTAATTAGACAACTAAGCCCTAAAAATATCCCAACTGCTTTTCGCCTTTTAAAATTCTTACCGAAACCTTATCTGGATTGGACAACTAAAATACAATATAATAACCTTTTCATGAGTTATGCAGGGGTAAAGTGAATTTGCAACTCTCTTGTAGTAGCATGGAGGGAACGTTAAGAACAGAGACCCTTTTAATGAAGGTAAAAACAAAACAGACCTCTAGCTCTCGCTCATGCAAAAAACTTGTTTTTTGTTTTTTTCGGTTATCAATTTAGAGTTTTTACCCATATTCTTGTTTGCTTCAAACCTGTCAATTTCCCCCTTTTGGATAAATCGACTATGTTAATGGCCTGCTGAAATCGACACCGTAATTCTATAGCCATTCTGTAAAATTCACTAAATTAATTGAACTTCTATTAGTAATTTTAGCAAATTCTTGATATTCTATGAGTTACAACATTTTTGTTTTAAAAATAAAACTATTCTAGTTTCGGAAGCTTTATTTATTTATTAATTAGACAACTAAGCCCTAAAAATATCCCCATTGCTTTTCGCCTTTTAAAATTCTTACCGAAACCTTATCTGGATTGGACAACTAAAATACAATATAATAACATTTTCATGAGTTATGTAGGGGTAAAGTGAATTTGCAACTCTCTTGTAGTAGCATGGAGGGAACGTTAAGAACAGAGACCGTTTTAATGCAGGTAAAAACAAAACATACCTCTAGCTCTCGCTCATGCAAACACTTGTTTTTTGTTTTTTTTGGTTGTCAATTTAGAGTTTTTTCCCATATTTTTGTTTGCTTCAAACCTGTCAATTTACCCCCTTTTGGATAAATCGACTATGTTAATGGCGTGCTGAAATCGACACCGTAATTCTATAGCCATTCTGTAAAATCCAGCAAATTAATTGAACTTCTATTAGTAATTTTAGCAAATTCTTGATATTCTATGAGTTACAACCTTTTTGTTTTAAAAATAAAACTATTCTAGTTTCGGAAGCTTTATTTATTTATTAATTAGACAACTAAGCCCTAAAAATATCCCCACTGCTTTTCGCCTTTTAAAATTCTTACCGAAACCTTATCTGGATTGGACAACTAAAATACAACATAATAACCTTTTCATGAGTTATGCAGGGGTAAAGTAAATTTGCAACTCTCTTGTAGTAGCATGGAGGGAACGTTAAGAACAGAGACCCTTTTAATGAAGGTAAAAACAAAACAGACCTCTAGTTCTCGCTCATGCAAAAAACTTGTTTTTTGTTTTTTTCGGTTGTCAATTTAGAGTTTTTACCCATATTCTTGTTTGCTTAAAACCTGTCAATTTCCCCCCTTTTGGATAAATCGACTATGTTAATGGCCTGCTGAAATCGACACCGTAATTCTATAGCCATTCTGTAAAATCCAGCAAATTAATTGAACTTCTATTAGTAATTTTAGCAAATTCTTGATATTCTATGAGTTACAACATTTTTGTTTTAAAAATAAAACTATTCTAGTTTCGGAAGCTTTATTTATTAATTAATTAGACAACTAAGCCCTAAAAATATCCCCACTGCTTTTCGCCTTTTAAAATTCTTACCGAAACCTTATCTAGATTGGACAACTAAAATACAATATAATAACCTTTTCATGAGTTATGCAGGGGTAAAGTGAATTTGCAACTCTATTGTAGTAGCATGGAGGGAACGTTAAGAACAGAGACCGTTTTAATGAAGGTAAAAACAAAACAGACCTCTAGCTCTCGCTCTTGCAAAAAACTTATTTTTTGTTTTTTTCGGTTGTCAATTTAGAGTTTTTACCCATATTCTTGTTTGCTTCAAACCTATTAATTTCCCCCCTTTTGGATAAATCGACTATGTTAATGGCCTGCTGAAATCGACACCGTAATTCTATAGCCATTCTGTAAAATCCAGCAAATTAATTGAACTTCTATTAGTAATTTTAGCAAATTCTTGATATTCTATGAGTTACAACATTTTTGTTTTAAAAATAAAACTATTCTAGTTTCGGAAGCTTTATTTATTTATTAATTAGACAACTATGCCCTAAAAATATCCCCATTGCTTTTCGCCTTTTAAAATTCTTACCGAAACCTTATCTAGATTGGACAACTAAAATACAATATAATAACCTTTTCATGAGTTATGCAGGGGTAAAGTGAATTTGCAACTCTCTTGTAGTAGCATGGAGGGAACGTTAAGAACAGAGACCCTTTTAATGAAGGTAAAAACAAAACAGACCTCTAGCTCTCGCTCATGCAAAAAACTTGTTTTTTGTTTTTTTCGGTTGTCAATTTAGAGTTCTTACCCATATTCTTGTTTGCTTCAAACCTGTCAATTTCCCCCCTTTTGGATAAATCGACTATGTTAATGGCCTGCTGAAATCGACACCGTAATTCTATAGCCATTCTGTAAAATCCAGCAAATTAATTGAACTTCTATTAGTAATTTTAGCAAATTCTTGATATTCTATGAGTTACAACATTTTTGTTTTAAAAATAAAACTATTCTAGTTTCGGAAGCTTTATTTATTTATTAATTAGACAACTAAGCCCTAAAAATATCCCCATTGCTTTTCGCCTTTTAAAATTCTTACCGAAACCTTATCTGGATTGGACAACTAAAATACAATATAATAACCTTTTCATGAGTTATGCAGGGGTAAAGTGAATTTGCAACTCTATTGTAGTAGCATGGAGGGAACGTTAAGAACAGAGACCCTTTTAATGAAGGTAAAAACAAAACAGACCTCTAGCTCTCGCTCTTGCAAAAAACTTCTTTTTTGTTTTTTTCGGTTGTCAATTTAGAGTTTTTACCCATATTCTTGTTTGCTTCAAACCTGTCAATTTCCCCCCTTTTGGATAAATCGACTATGTTAATGGCCTGCTGAAATCGACACCGTAATTCTATAGCCATTCTGTAAAATCCAGCAAATTAATTGAACTTCTATTAGTAATTTTAGCAAATTCTTGATATTCTATGAGTTACAACATTTTTGTTTTAAAAATAAAACTATTCTAGTTTCGGAAGCTTTATTTATTTATTAACTAGACAACTAAGCCCTAAAAATATCCCCATTGCTTTTCGCCTTTTAAAATTCTTAACGAAACCTTATCTGGATTGGACAACTAAAATACAATATAATAACATTTTCATGAGTTATGCAGGGGTAAAGTGAATTTGCAACTCTATTGTAGTAGCATGGAGGGAACGTTAAGAACAGAGACCCTTTTAATGAAGGTAAAAACAAAACAGACCTCTAGCTCTCGCTCTTGCAAAAAACTTCTTTTTTGTTTTTTTCGGTTGTCAATTTAGGGTTTTTACCCATATTCTTGTTTGCTTCAAACCTGTCAATTTCCCCCCCTTTTGGATAAATCGACTATGTTAATGGCATGCTGAAATCGACACCGTAATTCTATAGCCATTCTGTAAAATCCAGCAAATTAATTGAACTTCTATTAGTAATTTTAGCAATTTCTTGATATTCTATGAGTTATAACCTTTTTGTTTCAAAAATAAAACTATTCTAGTTTCGGAAGGTTTATTTATTTATTAATTAGACAACTATGCCCTAAAAATATCCCCACTGCTTTTCGCCTTTTAAAATTCTTACCGGAACCTTATCTGGATTGGATAAGTAAAATACATTATAATAACCTTTTCATGAGTTATTGAGGGGTAAAGTGAATTTGCAACTCTCTTGTAGTAGCATCGATGGAACGTTAAGAATAGAGACCGTTTTAATGAAGGTAAAAACAAAACAGACCTCTAGCTCTCGCTCATGCAAAAAACTTGTTTTTTGTTTTTTTTGGTTGTCAATTTAGAGTTTTTACCCATATTCTTGTTTGCTTCAAACCTGACAATTTCCCCCCCTTTTCGATAAATCGACTATGTTAATGGCCTGCTGAAATCGACACCGTAATTCTATAGCCATTCTGTAAAATCCAGCAAATTAATTGAACTTCTATTAGTAATTTTAGCAAATTCTTGATATTCTATGAGTTACAACCTTTTTGTTTTAAAAATGAAACTATTCTAGTTTCGGAAATTTATTTATTTATTAATTAGACAACTAAGCCCTAAAAATATCCCCACTGCTTTTCGCCTTTTAAAATTCTTACCGAAACCTTATCTGGATTGGACAACTAAAATACAATATAATAACATTTTCATGAGTTATGCAGGGGTAAAGTGAATTTGCAACTCTCTTGTAGTAGCATGGAGGGAACGTTAAGAACAGAGACCCTTTTAATGAAGGTAAAAACAAAACAGACCTCTAGCTCTCGCTCATGCAAAAAACATGTTTTTGGTTTTTTTCGGTTGTCAATTTAGAGTTTTTACCCATATTCTTGTTTGCTTCAAACCTGTCAATTTCCCCCCTTTTGGATAAATCGACTATGTTAATGGCCTGCTGAAATCGACACCGTAATTCTATAGCCATTCTGTAAAATCCAGCAAATTAATTGAACTTCTATTAGTAATTTTAGCAAATTCTTGATATTCTATGAGTTACAACATTTTTGTTTTAAAAATAAAACTATTCTAGTTTCGGAAGCTTTATTTATTAATTAATTAGACAACTAAGCCCTAAAAATATCCCCACTGCTTTTCGCCTTTTAAAATTCTTACCGAAACCTTATCTAGATTGGACAACTAAAATACAATATAATAACCTTTTCATGAGTTATGCAGGGGTAAAGTGAATTTGCAACTCTATTGTAGTAGCATGGAGGGAACGTTAAGAACAGAGACCGTTTTAATGAAGGTAAAAACAAAACAGACCTCTAGCTCTCGCTCTTGCAAAAAACTTATTTTTTGTTTTTTTCGGTTGTCAATTTAGAGTTTTTACCCATATTCTTGTTTGCTTCAAACCTATTAATTTCCCCCCTTTTGGATAAATCGACTATGTTAATGGCCTGCTGAAATCGACACCGTAATTCTATAGCCATTCTGTAAAATCCAGCAAATTAATTGAACTTCTATTAGTAATTTTAGCAAATTCTTGATATTCTATGAGTTACAACATTTTTGTTTTAAAAATAAAACTATTCTAGTTTCGGAAGCTTTATTTATTTATTAATTAGACAACTATGCCCTAAAAATATCCCCATTGCTTTTCGCCTTTTAAAATTCTTACCGAAACCTTATCTAGATTGGACAACTAAAATACAATATAATAACCTTTTCATGAGTTATGCAGGGGTAAAGTGAATTTGCAACTCTCTTGTAGTAGCATGGAGGGAACGTTAAGAACAGAGACCCTTTTAATGAAGGTAAAAACAAAACAGACCTCTAGCTCTCGCTCATGCAAAAAACTTGTTTTTTGTTTTTTTCGGTTGTCAATTTAGAGTTCTTACCCATATTCTTGTTTGCTTCAAACCTGTCAATTTCCCCCCTTTTGGATAAATCGACTATGTTAATGGCCTGCTGAAATCGACACCGTAATTCTATAGCCATTCTGTAAAATCCAGCAAATTAATTGAACTTCTATTAGTAATTTTAGCAAATTCTTGATATTCTATGAGTTACAACATTTTTGTTTTAAAAATAAAACTATTCTAGTTTCGGAAGCTTTATTTATTTATTAATTAGACAACTAAGCCCTAAAAATATCCCCATTGCTTTTCGCCTTTTAAAATTCTTACTGAAACCTTATCTGGATTGGACAACTAAAATACAATATAATAACCTTTTCATGAGTTATGCAGGGGTAAAGTGAATTTGCAACTCTATTGTAGTAGCATGGAGGGAACGTTAAGAACAGAGACCCTTTTAATGAAGGTAAAAACAAAACAGACCTCTAGCTCTCGCTCTTGCAAAAAACTTCTTTTTTGTTTTTTTCGGTTGTCAATTTAGAGTTTTTACCCATATTCTTGTTTGCTTCAAACCTGTCAATTTCCCCCTTTTGGATAAATCGACTATGTTAATGGCCTGCTGAAATCGACACCGTAATTCTATAGCCATTCTGTAAAATCCAGCAAATTAATTGAACTTCTATTAGTAATTTTAGCAAATTCTTGATATTCTATGAGTTACAACCTTTTGGTTTTAAAAATAAAACTATTCTAGTTTCGGAAACTTTATTTATTTATTAATGAGACAACTAAGCTCTAAAAATATCCCCACTGCTTTTCGCCTTTTAAAATTCTTACCGAAACCTTATCTGGATTGGACAACTAAAATACAACATAATAACCTTTTCATGAGTTATGCAGGGGTAAAGTGAATTTGCAACTCTCTTGTAGTAGCATCGATGGAACGTTAAGAATAGAGACCGTTTTAATGAAGGTAAAAACAAAACAGACCTCTAGCTCTCGCTCATGCAAAAAAACTTGTTGTTTGTTTTTTTTGGTTGTCAATTTAGAGTTTTTTCCCATATTATTGTTTGCTTCAAACCTGTCAATTTACCCCCTTTTGGATAAATCGACTATGTTAATGGCCTGCTGAAATCGACACCGTAATTTTATAGCCATTCTGTAAAATCCAGCAAATTAATTGAACTTCTATTACTAATTTTAGAAAATTCTTGATATTCTATGAGTTACAACATTTTTGTTTTAAAAATAAAACTATTCTAGTTTCGGAAGCTTTATTTATTTATTAATTAGACAACTAAGCCCTAAAAATATCCCAACTGCTTTTCGCCTTTTAAAATTCTTACCGAAACCTTATCTGGATTGGACAACTAAAATACAATATAATAACCTTTTCATGAGTTATGCAGGGGTAAAGTGAATTTGCAACTCTCTTGTAGTAGCATGGAGGGAACGTTAAGAACAGAGACCCTTTTAATGAAGGTAAAAACAAAACAGACCTCTAGCTCTCGCTCATGCAAAAAACTTGTTTTTTGTTTTTTTCGGTTATCAATTTAGAGTTTTTACCCATATTCTTGTTTGCTTCAAACCTGTCAATTTCCCCCTTTTGGATAAATCGACTATGTTAATGGCCTGCTGAAATCGACACCGTAATTCTATAGCCATTCTGTAAAATTCACTAAATTAATTGAACTTCTATTAGTAATTTTAGCAAATTCTTGATATTCTATGAGTTACAACATTTTTGTTTTAAAAATAAAACTATTCTAGTTTCGGAAGCTTTATTTATTTATTAATTAGACAACTAAGCCCTAAAAATATCCCCATTCCTTTTCGCCTTTTAAAATTCTTACCGAAACCTTATCTGGATTGGACAACTAAAATACAATATAATAACATTTTCATGAGTTATGTAGGGGTAAAGTGAATTTGCAACTCTCTTGTAGTAGCATGGAGGGAACGTTAAGAACAGAGACCGTTTTAATGCAGGTAAAAACAAAACATACCTCTAGCTCTCGCTCATGCAAACACTTGTTTTTTGTTTTTTTTGGTTGTCAATTTAGAGTTTTTTCCCATATTTTTGTTTGCTTCAAACCTGTCAATTTACCCCCTTTTGGATAAATCGACTATGTTAATGGCGTGCTGAAATCGACACCGTAATTCTATAGCCATTCTGTAAAATCCAGCAAATTAATTGAACTTCTATTAGTAATTTTAGCAAATTCTTGATATTCTATGAGTTACAACCTTTTTGTTTTAAAAATAAAACTATTCTAGTTTCGGAAGCTTTATTTATTTATTAATTAGACAACTAAGCCCTAAAAATATCCCCACTGCTTTTCGCCTTTTAAAATTCTTACCGAAACCTTATCTGGATTGGACAACTAAAATACAACATAATAACCTTTTCATGAGTTATGCAGGGGTAAAGTAAATTTGCAACTCTCTTGTAGTAGCATGGAGGGAACGTTAAGAACAGAGACCCTTTTAATGAAGGTAAAAACAAAACAGACCTCTAGTTCTCGCTCATGCAAAAAACTTGTTTTTTGTTTTTTTCGGTTGTCAATTTAGAGTTTTTACCCATATTCTTGTTTGCTTAAAACCTGTCAATTTCCCCCCTTTTGGATAAATCGACTATGTTAATGGCCTGCTGAAATCGACACCGTAATTCTATAGCCATTCTGTAAAATCCAGCAAATTAATTGAACTTCTATTAGTAATTTTAGCAAATTCTTGATATTCTATGAGTTACAACATTTTTGTTTTAAAAATAAAACTATTCTAGTTTCGGAAGCTTTATTTATTAATTAATTAGACAACTAAGCCCTAAAAATATCCCCACTGCTTTTCGCCTTTTAAAATTCTTACCGAAACCTTATCTAGATTGGACAACTAAAATACAATATAATAACCTTTTCATGAGTTATGCAGGGGTAAAGTGAATTTGCAACTCTATTGTAGTAGCATGGAGGGAACGTTAAGAACAGAGACCGTTTTAATGAAGGTAAAAACAAAACAGACCTCTAGCTCTCGCTCTTGCAAAAAACTTATTTTTTGTTTTTTTCGGTTGTCAATTTAGAGTTTTTACCCATATTCTTGTTTGCTTCAAACCTATTAATTTCCCCCCTTTTGGATAAATCGACTATGTTAATGGCCTGCTGAAATCGACACCGTAATTCTATAGCCATTCTGTAAAATCCAGCAAATTAATTGAACTTCTATTAGTAATTTTAGCAAATTCTTGATATTCTATGAGTTACAACATTTTTGTTTTAAAAATAAAACTATTCTAGTTTCGGAAGCTTTATTTATTTATTAATTAGACAACTATGCCCTAAAAATATCCCCATTGCTTTTCGCCTTTGAAAATTCTTACCGAAACCTTATCTAGATTGGACAACTAAAATACAATATAATAACCTTTTCATGAGTTATGCAGGGGTAAAGTGAATTTGCAACTCTCTTGTAGTAGCATGGAGGGAACGTTAAGAACAGAGACCCTTTTAATGAAGGTAAAAACAAAACAGACCTCTAGCTCTCGCTCATGCAAAAAACTTGTTTTTTGTTTTTTTCGGTTGTCAATTTAGAGTTCTTACCCATATTCTTGTTTGCTTCAAACCTGTCAATTTCCCCCTTTTGGATAAATCGACTATGTTAATGGCCTGCTGAAATCGACACCGTAATTCTATAGCCATTCTGTAAAATCCAGCAAATTAATTGAACTTCTATTAGTAATTTTAGCAAATTCTTGATATTCTATGAGTTACAACATTTTTGTTTTAAAAATAAAACTATTCTAGTTTCGGAAGCTTTATTTATTTATTAATTAGACAACTAAGCCCTAAAAATATCCCCATTGCTTTTCGCCTTTTAAAATTCTTACCGAAACCTTATCTGGATTGGACAACTAAAATACAATATAATAACCTTTTCATGAGTTATGCAGGGGTAAAGTGAATTTGCAACTCTATTGTAGTAGCATGGAGGGAACGTTAAGAACAGAGACCCTTTTAATGAAGGTAAAAACAAAACAGACCTCTAGCTCTCGCTCTTGCAAAAAACTTCTTTTTTGTTTTTTTCGGTTGTCAATTTAGAGTTTTTACCCATATTCTTGTTTGCTTCAAACCTGTCAATTTCCCCCTTTTGGATAAATCGACTATGTTAATGGCCTGCTGAAATCGACACCGTAATTCTATAGCCATTCTGTAAAATCCAGCAAATTAATTGAACTTCTATTAGTAATTTTAGCAAATTCTTGATATTCTATGAGTTACAACATTTTTGTTTTAAAAATAAAACTATTCTAGTTTCGGAAGCTTTATTTATTTATTAACTAGACAACTAAGCCCTAAAAATATCCCCATTGCTTTTCGCCTTTTAAAATTCTTAACGAAACCTTATCTGGATTGGACAACTAAAATACAATATAATAACATTTTCATGAGTTATGCAGGGGTAAAGTGAATTTGCAACTCTATTGTAGTAGCATGGAGGGAACGTTAAGAACAGAGACCCTTTTAATGAAGGTAAAAACAAAACAGACCTCTAGCTCTCGCTCTTGCAAAAAACTTCTTTTTTGTTTTTTTCGGTTGTCAATTTAGGGTTTTTACCCATATTCTTGTTTGCTTCAAACCTGTCAATTTCCCCCCCTTTTGGATAAATCGACTATGTTAATGGCATGCTGAAATCGACACCGTAATTCTATAGCCATTCTGTAAAATCCAGCAAATTAATTGAACTTCTATTAGTAATTTTAGCAAATTCTTGATATTCTATGAGTTATAACCTTTTTGTTTCAAAAATAAAACTATTCTAGTTTCGGAAGGTTTATTTATTTATTAATTAGACAACTATGCCCTAAAAATATCCCCACTGCTTTTCGCCTTTTAAAATTCTTACCGGAACCTTATCTGGATTGGATAAGTAAAATACATTATAATAACCTTTTCATGAGTTATTGAGGGGTAAAGTGAATTTGCAACTCTCTTGTAGTAGCATCGATGGAACGTTAAGAATAGAGACCGTTTTAATGAAGGTAAAAACAAAACAGACCTCTAGCTCTCGCTCATGCAAAAAACTTGTTTTTTGTTTTTTTTGGTTGTCAATTTAGAGTTTTTACCCATATTCTTGTTGTTCTTCAAACCTGACAATTTCCCCCCCTTTTCGATAAATCGACTATGTTAATGGCCTGCTGAAATCGACACCGTAATTCTATAGCCATTCTGTAAAATCCAGCAAATTAATTGAACTTCTATTAGTAATTTTAGCAAATTCTTGATATTCTATGAGTTACAACCTTTTTGTTTTAAAAATGAAACTATTCTAGTTTCGGAAATTTATTTATTTATTAATTAGACAACTAAGCCCTAAAAATATCCCCACTGCTTTTCGCCTTTTAAAATTCTTACCGAAACCTTATCTGGATTGGACAACTAAAATACAATATAATAACATTTTCATGAGTTATGCAGGGGTAAAGTGAATTTGCAACTCTCTTGTAGTAGCATGGAGGGAACGTTAAGAACAGAGACCCTTTTAATGAAGGTAAAAACAAAACAGACCTCTAGCTCTCGCTCATGCAAAAAACATGTTTTTGGTTTTTTTCGGTTGTCAATTTAGAGTTTTTACCCATATTCTTGTTTGCTTCAAACCTGTCAATTTCCCCCCTTTTGGATAAATCGACTATGTTAATGGCCTGCTGAAATCGACACCGTAATTCTATAGCCATTCTGTAAAATCCAGCAAATTAATTGAACTTCTATTAGTAATTTTAGCAAATTCTTGATATTCTATGAGTTACAACATTTTTGTTTTAAAAATAAAACTATTCTAGTTTCGGAAGCTTTATTTATTAATTAATTAGACAACTAAGCCCTAAAAATATCCCCACTGCTTTTCGCCTTTTAAAATTCTTACCGAAACCTTATCTAGATTGGACAACTAAAATACAATATAATAACCTTTTCATGAGTTATGCAGGGGTAAAGTGAATTTGCAACTCTATTGTAGTAGCATGGAGGGAACGTTAAGAACAGAGACCGTTTTAATGAAGGTAAAAACAAAACAGACCTCTAGCTCTCGCTCTTGCAAAAAACTTATTTTTTGTTTTTTTCGGTTGTCAATTTAGAGTTTTTACCCATATTCTTGTTTGCTTCAAACCTATTAATTTCCCCCCTTTTGGATAAATCGACTATGTTAATGGCCTGCTGAAATCGACACCGTAATTCTATAGCCATTCTGTAAAATCCAGCAAATTAATTGAACTTCTATTAGTAATTTTAGCAAATTCTTGATATTCTATGAGTTACAACATTTTTGTTTTAAAAATAAAACTATTCTAGTTTCGGAAGCTTTATTTATTTATTAATTAGACAACTATGCCCTAAAAATATCCCCATTGCTTTTCGCCTTTTAAAATTCTTACCGAAACCTTATCTAGATTGGACAACTAAAATACAATATAATAACCTTTTCATGAGTTATGCAGGGGTAAAGTGAATTTGCAACTCTCTTGTAGTAGCATGGAGGGAACGTTAAGAACAGAGACCCTTTTAATGAAGGTAAAAACAAAACAGACCTCTAGCTCTCGCTCATGCAAAAAACTTGTTTTTTGTTTTTTTCGGTTGTCAATTTAGAGTTCTTACCCATATTCTTGTTTGCTTCAAACCTGTCAATTTCCCCCCTTTTGGATAAATCGACTATGTTAATGGCCTGCTGAAATCGACACCGTAATTCTATAGCCATTCTGTAAAATCCAGCAAATTAATTGAACTTCTATTAGTAATTTTAGCAAATTCTTGATATTCTATGAGTTACAACATTTTTGTTTTAAAAATAAAACTATTCTAGTTTCGGAAGCTTTATTTATTTATTAATTAGACAACTAAGCCCTAAAAATATCCCCATTGCTTTTCGCCTTTTAAAATTCTTACCGAAACCTTATCTGGATTGGACAACTAAAATACAATATAATAACCTTTTCATGAGTTATGCAGGGGTAAAGTGAATTTGCAACTCTATTGTAGTAGCATGGAGGGAACGTTAAGAACAGAGACCCTTTTAATGAAGGTAAAAACAAAACAGACCTCTAGCTCTCGCTCTTGCAAAAAACTTCTTTTTTGTTTTTTTCGGTTGTCAATTTAGAGTTTTTACCCATATTCTTGTTTGCTTCAAACCTGTCAATTTCCCCCCTTTTGGATAAATCGACTATGTTAATGGCCTGCTGAAATCGACACCGTAATTCTATAGCCATTCTGTAAAATCCAGCAAATTAATTGAACTTCTATTAGTAATTTTAGCAAATTCTTGATATTCTATGAGTTACAACATTTTTGTTTTAAAAATAAAACTATTCTAGTTTCGGAAGCTTTATTTATTTATTAACTAGACAACTAAGCCCTAAAAATATCCCCATTGCTTTTCGCCTTTTAAAATTCTTAACGAAACCTTATCTGGATTGGACAACTAAAATACAATATAATAACATTTTCATGAGTTATGCAGGGGTAAAGTGAATTTGCAACTCTATTGTAGTAGCATGGAGGGAACGTTAAGAACAGAGACCCTTTTAATGAAGGTAAAAACAAAACAGACCTCTAGCTCTCGCTCTTGCAAAAAACTTCTTTTTTGTTTTTTTCGGTTGTCAATTTAGGGTTTTTACCCATATTCTTGTTTGCTTCAAACCTGTCAATTTCCCCCCCTTTTGGATAAATCGACTATGTTAATGGCATGCTGAAATCGACACCGTAATTCTATAGCCATTCTGTAAAATCCAGCAAATTAATTGAACTTCTATTAGTAATTTTAGCAAATTCTTGATATTCTATGAGTTATAACCTTTTTGTTTCAAAAATAAAACTATTCTAGTTTCGGAAGGTTTATTTATTTATTAATTAGACAACTATGCCCTAAAAATATCCCCACTGCTTTTCGCCTTTTAAAATTCTTACCGGAACCTTATCTGGATTGGATAAGTAAAATACATTATAATAACCTTTTCATGAGTTATTGAGGGGTAAAGTGAATTTGCAACTCTCTTGTAGTAGCATCGATGGAACGTTAAGAATAGAGACCGTTTTAATGAAGGTAAAAACAAAACAGACCTCTAGCTCTCGCTCATGCAAAAAACTTGTTTTTTGTTTTTTTTGGTTGTCAATTTAGAGTTTTTACCCATATTCTTGTTTGCTTCAAACCTGACAATTTCCCCCCCTTTTCGATAAATCGACTATGTTAATGGCCTGCTGAAATCGACACCGTAATTCTATAGCCATTCTGTAAAATCCAGCAAATTAATTGAACTTCTATTAGTAATTTTAGCAAATTCTTGATATTCTATGAGTTACAACCTTTTTGTTTTAAAAATGAAACTATTCTAGTTTCGGAAATTTATTTATTTATTAATTAGACAACTAAGCCCTAAAAATATCCCCACTGCTTTTCGCTTTTTAAAATTCTTACCGAAACCTTATCTGGATTGGACAACTAAAATACAATATAATAACATTTTCATGAGTTATGCAGGGGTAAAGTGAATTTGCAACTCTCTTGTAGTAGCATGGAGGGAACGTTAAGAACAGAGACCCTTTTAATGAAGGTAAAAACAAAACAGACCTCTAGCTCTCGCTCATGCAAAAAACATGTTTTTGGTTTTTTTCGGTTGTCAATTTAGAGTTTTTACCCATATTCTTGTTTGCTTCAAACCTGACAATTTCCCCCCCTTTGGGATAAATCGACTATGTTAATGGCCTGCTGAAATCGACACCGTAATTCTATAGCTATTCTGTAAAATCCAGCAAATTAATTGAACTTCTATTAGTAATTTTAGCAAATTCTTGATATTCTATGAGTTACAACCTTTTTGTTTTCAAAATGAAACTATTCTAGTTTCGGAAATTTATTTATTTATTAATTAGACAACTAAGCCCTAAAAATATCCCCACTGCTTTTCGCCTTTTAAAATTCTTACCGAAACCTTATCTGGATTGGATAAGTAAAATACATTATAATAACCTTTTCATGAGTTATTGAGGGGTAAAGTGAATTTGCAACTCTCTTGTAGTAGCATCGATGGAACGTTAAGAATAGAGACTGTTTTAATGAAGGTAAAAACAAAACAGACCTCTAGCTCTCGCTCATGCAAAAAACTTGTTTTTTGTTTTTTTTGGTTGTCAATTTAGAGTTTTTTCCCATATTATTGTTTGCTTCAAACCTGTCAATTTACCCCCTTTTGGATAAATCGACTATGTTAATGGCCTGCTGAAATCGACACCGTAATTTTATAGCCATTCTGTAAAATCCAGCAAATTAATTGAACTTCTATTAGTAATTTTAGCAAATTCTTGATATTCTATGAGTTACAACCTTTTTGTTTAAAAAATAAAACTATTCTAGTTTCGGAAACTTTATTTATTTATTAATTAGACAACTAAGCCCTAAAAATATCCCCACTCTTTTCGCCTCTTAAAATACTTACCGAAACCTTATCTGGATTGGACAAGTAAAATACATTATAATAACCTTTTCATGAGTTATTGAGGGGTAAAGTGAATTTGCAACTCTCTTGTAGTAGCATCGATGGAACGTTAAGAACAGAGACCCTTTTAATGAAGGTAAAAACAAAACAGACCTCTAGCTCTCGCTCATGCAAAAAACTTGTTTTTTGTTTTTTTTGGTTGTCAATTTAGAATTTTTACCCATATTCTTGTTTGCTTCAAACCAGTCAATTTCCCCCTTTTGGATAAATCGACTATGTTAATGGCCTGCTGAAATCGACACCGTAATTCTATAGCCATTCTGTAAAATCCAGCAAATTAATTGAACTTCTATTAGTAATTTTAGCAAATTCTTGATATTCTATGAGTTACAACCTTTTTTGTTTTAAAAATAAAACTATTCTAGTTTCGGAAACTTTATTTATTTATTAATTAGACAACTAAGCCCTAAAAATATCCCCACTGCTTTTCGCCTTTTAAAATTCTTACCGAAACCTTATCTGGATTGGACAAGTAAAATACATTATAATAACCTTTTCATGAGTTATTGAGGGGTAAAGTGAATTTGCAACTCTCTTGTAGTAGCATCGATGGAACGTTAAGAACAGAGACCCTTTTAATGAAGGTAAAAACAAAACAGACCTCTAGCTCTCGCTCATGCAAAAAACTTGTTTTTTGTTTTTTTTGGTTGTCAATTTAGAGTTTTTTCCCATATTATTGTTTGCTTCAAACCTGTCAATTTACCCCCTTTTGGATAAATCGACTATGTTAATGGCCTGCTGAAATCGACACCGTAATTTTATAGCCATTCTGTAAAATCCAGCAAATTAATTGAACTTCTATTAGTAATTTTAGCAAATTCTTGATATTCTATGAGTTACAACCTTTTTGTTTAAAAAATAAAACTATTCTAGTTTCGGAAACTTTATTTATTTATTAATTAGACAACTAAGCCCTAAAAATATCCCCACTCTTTTCGCCTCTTAAAATTCTTACCGAAACCTTATCTGGATTGGACAAGTAAAATACATTATAATAACCTTTTCATGAGTTATTGAGGGGTAAAGTGAATTTGCAACTCTCTTGTAGTAGCATCGATGGAACGTTAAGAACAGAGACCCTTTTAATGAAGGTAAAAACAAAACAGACCTCTAGCTCTCGCTCATGCAAAAAACTTGTTTTTTGTTTTTTTTGGTTGTCAATTTAGAATTTTTACCCATATTCTTGTTTGCTTCAAACCAGTCAATTTCCCCCTTTTGGATAAATCGACTATGTTAATGCCCTGCTGAAATCGACACCGTAATTCTATAGCCATTCTGTAAAATCCAGCAAATTAATTGAATTTCTATTAGTAATTTTAGCAAATTCTTGATATTCTATGAGTTATAACCTTTTTGTTTCAAAAATAAAACTATTCTAGTTTCGGAAACTTTATTTATTTATTTATTAATTAGACAACTAAGCCCTAAAAATATCCCCACTGCTTTTCGCCTTTTAAAATTCTTACCGAAACCTTATCTGGATTGGACAACTAAAATACAATATAATAACATTTTCATGAGTTATGCAGGGGTAAAGTGAATTTGCAACTCTCTTGTAGTAGCATCGATGGAACGTTAAGAACAGAGACCCTTTTAATGAAGGTAAAAACAAAACAAACCTCTAGCTCTCGCTCATGCAAAAAACTTGTTTTTTGTTTTTTTTGGTTTTCAATTTAGAGTTTTTACCCATATTCTTGTTTGCTTCAAAC
Source organism: Nicotiana tabacum (assembly GCF_000715075.1). NCBI lineage: Eukaryota > Viridiplantae > Streptophyta > Magnoliopsida > Solanales > Solanaceae > Nicotiana > Nicotiana tabacum. Next base: position 61,238,197 of record NC_134096.1, read on the forward strand.
CTGTCAATTTCCCCCTTTTGGATAAATCGACTATGTTAATGGCCTGCTGAAATCGACACCGTAATTCTATAGCCATTCTGTAAAATCCAGCAAATTAATTGAACTTCTATTAGTAATTTTAGCAAATTCTTGATATTCTATGAGTTATAACCTTTTTGTTTCAAAAATAAAACTATTCTAGTTTCGGAAACTTTATTTATTTATTTATTAATTAGACAACTAAGCCCTAAAAATATCCCCACTGCTTTTCGCCTTTTAAAATTCTTACCGAAACCTTATCTGGATTGGACAACTAAAATACAATATAATAACATTTTCATGAGTAATGCAGGGGTAAAGTGAATTTGCAACTCTCTTGTAGTAGCATCGATGGAACGTTAAGAACAGAGACCCTTTTAATGAAGGTAAAAACAAAACAGACCTCTAGCTCTCGCTCATGCAAAAAACTTGTTTTTTGTTTTTTTTGGTTGTCAATTTAGAGTTTTTACCCATATTTTTGTTTACTTCAAACCTGTCAATTTCCCCCTTTTGGATAAATCGACTATGTTAATGGCCTGCTGAAATCGACACCGTAATTCTATAGCCATTCTGTAAAATCCAGCAAATTAATTGAACTTCTATTAGTAATTTTAGCAAATTCTTGATATTCTATGAGTTATAACCTTTTTGTTTCAAAAATAAAACTATTGTAGTTTCGGAAGCTTTATTTATTTATTAATTAGACAACTAAGCCCTAAAAATATCCCCACTGCTTTTCGCCTTTTAAAATTCTTACCGAAACCTTATCTGGATTGGACAACTAAAATGCAATATAATAACATTTTCATAAGTTATGCAGGGGTAAAGTGAATTTGCAACTCTCTTGTAATAGCATGGAGGGAACGTTAAGAACAAAGACCCTTTTAATGCAGGTAAAAACAAAACAGACCTCTAGCTCTCGCTCATGCAAAATACTTTATTTTTTAAATTTTTTTTTTGGTTGTCAATTTAGAGTTTTTCCCCATATTCTTGTTTGCTTCAAACCAGTCAATTTCCCCCTTTTGGATAAATCGACTATGTTAATGGCCTGCTGAAATCGACACCGTAATTCTATAGCCATTCTGTAAAATCCAGCAAATTAATTGAACTTCTATTAGTAATTTTAGCAAATTCTTGATATTCTATGAGTTACAACCTTTTTTGTTTTAAAAATAAAACTATTCTAGTTTCGGAAACTTTATTTATTTATTAATTAGACAACTAAGCCCTAAAAATATCCCCACTGCTTTTCGCCTTTTAAAATTCTTACCGAAACCTTATCTGGATTGGACAAGTAAAATACATTATAATAACCTTTTCATGAGTTATTGAGGGGTAAAGTGAATTTGCAACTCTCTTGTAGTAGCATCGATGGAACGTTAAGAACAGAGACCCTTTTAATGAAGGTAAAAACAAAACAGACCTCTAGCTCTCGCTCATGCAAAAAACTTGTTTTTTGTTTTTTTTGGTTGTCAATTTAGAGTTTTTTCCCATATTATTGTTTGCTTCAAACCTGTCAATTTACCCCCTTTTGGATAAATCGACTATGTTAATGGCCTGCTGAAATCGACACCGTAATTTTATAGCCATTCTGTAAAATCCAGCAAATTAATTGAACTTCTATTAGTAATTTTAGCAAATTCTTGATATTCTATGAGTTACAACCTTTTTGTTTAAAAAATAAAACTATTCTAGTTTCGGAAACTTTATTTATTTATTAATTAGACAACTAAGCCCTAAAAATATCCCCACTCTTTTCGCCTCTTAAAATTCTTACCGAAACCTTATCTGGATTGGACAAGTAAAATACATTATAATAACCTTTTCATGAGTTATTGAGGGGTAAAGTGAATTTGCAACTCTCTTGTAGTAGCATCGATGGAACGTTAAGAACAGAGACCCTTTTAATGAAGGTAAAAACAAAACAGACCTCTAGCTCTCGCTCATGCAAAAAACTTGTTTTTTGTTTTTTTTGGTTGTCAATTTAGAATTTTTACCCATATTCTTGTTTGCTTCAAACCAGTCAATTTCCCCCTTTTGGATAAATCGACTATGTTAATGGCCTGCTGAAATCGACACCGTAATTCTATAGCCATTCTGTAAAATCCAGCAAATTAATTGAATTTCTATTAGTAATTTTAGCAAATTCTTGATATTCTATGAGTTATAACCTTTTTGTTTCAAAAATAAAACTATTCTAGTTTCGGAAACTTTATTTATTTATTTATTAATTAGACAACTAAGCCCTAAAAATATCCCCACTGCTTTTCGCCTTTTAAAATTCTTACCGAAACCTTATCTGGATTGGACAACTAAAATACAATATAATAACATTTTCATGAGTTATGCAGGGGTAAAGTGAATTTGCAACTCTCTTGTAGTAGCATCGATGGAACGTTAAGAACAGAGACCCTTTTAATGAAGGTAAAAACAAAACAAACCTCTAGCTCTCGCTCATGCAAAAAACTTGTTTTTTGTTTTTTTTGGTTTTCAATTTAGAGTTTTTACCCATATTCTTGTTTGCTTCAAACCTGTCAATTTCCCCCTTTTGGATAAATCGACTATGTTAATGGCCTGCTGAAATCGACACCGTAATTCTATAGCCATTCTGTAAAATCCAGCAAATTAATTGAACTTCTATTAGTAATTTTAGCAAATTCTTGATATTCTATGAGTTATAACCTTTTTGTTTCAAAAATAAAACTATTCTAGTTTCGGAAACTTTATTTATTTATTTATTAATTAGACAACTAAGCCCTAAAAATATCCCCACTGCTTTTCGCCTTTTAAAATTCTTACCGAAACCTTATCTGGATTGGACAACTAAAATACAATATAATAACATTTTCATGAGTAATGCAGGGGTAAAGTGAATTTGCAACTCTCTTGTAGTAGCATCGATGGAACGTTAAGAACAGAGACCCTTTTAATGAAGGTAAAAACAAAACAGACCTCTAGCTCTCGCTCATGCAAAAAACTTGTTTTTTGTTTTTTTTGGTTGTCAATTTAGAGTTTTTACCCATATTTTTGTTTACTTCAAACCTGTCAATTTCCCCCTTTTGGATAAATCGACTATGTTAATGGCCTGCTGAAATCGACACCGTAATTCTATAGCCATTCTGTAAAATCCAGCAAATTAATTGAACTTCTATTAGTAATTTTAGCAAATTCTTGATATTCTATGAGTTATAACCTTTTTGTTTCAAAAATAAAACTATTGTAGTTTCGGAAGCTTTATTTATTTATTAATTAGACAACTAAGCCCTAAAAATATCCCCACTGCTTTTCGCCTTTTAAAATTCTTACCGAAACCTTATCTGGATTGGACAACTAAAATGCAATATAATAACATTTTCATAAGTTATGCAGGGGTAAAGTGAATTTGCAACTCTCTTGTAATAGCATGGAGGGAACGTTAAGAACAAAGACCCTTTTAATGCAGGTAAAAACAAAACAGACCTCTAGCTCTCGCTCATGCAAACACTTGTTTTTTGATTTTTTTTGGTTGTCAATTTAGAGTTTTTTCCCATATTATTGTTTGCTTCAAACCTGTCAATTTACCCCATTTTGGATAAATCGACTATGTTAATGGCCTGCTGAAATCGACACCGTAATTTTATAGCCATTCTGTAAAATCCAGCAAATTAATTGAACTTCTATTAGTAATTTTAGCAAATTCTTGATATTCTATGAGTTACAACCTTTTTGTTTTAAAAATAAAACTATTCTAGTTTCGGAAACTTTATTTATTTATTAATTAGACAACTAAGCCCTAAAAATATCTCCACTGCTTTTCGCCTTTTAAAATTCTTACCGAAACCTTATCTGGATTGGACAAGTAAAATACATTATAATAACCTTTTCATGAGTTATTGAGGGGTAAAGTGAATTTGCAACTCTCTTGTAGTAGCATCGATGGAACGTTAAGAACAGAGACCCTTTTAATGAAGGTAAAAACAAAACAGACCTCTAGCTCTCGCTCATGCAAAAAACTTGTTTTTTGTTTTTTTTGGTTGTAAATTTAGAGTTTTTATCCATATTCTTGTTTGCTTCAAACCTGTCAATTTCCCCCTTTTGGATAAATCGACTATGTTAATGGCCTGCTGAAATCGACACCGTAATTCTATAGCCATTCTGTAAAATCCAGCAAATTAATTGAACTTCTATTAGTAATTTTAGCAAATTCTTGATATTCTATGAGTTATAACCTTTTTGTTTCAAAAATAAAACTATTCTAGTTTCGGAAGCTTTATGTATTTATTAATTAGACAACTAAGCCCTAAAAATATCCCCACTGCTTTTCGCCTTTTAAAATTCTTACCGAAACCTTATCTGGATTGGACAACTAAAATACAATATAATAACATTTTCATGAGTTATGCAGGGGTAAAGTGAATTTGCAACTCTCTTGTAGTATCATCGATGGAACGTTAAGAACAGAGACCCTTTTAATGAAGGTAAAAACAAAACAGACCTCTAGCTCTCGCTCATGCAAAAAACTTGTTTTTTGTTTTTTTTGGTTGTCAATTTAGAGTTTTTACCTATATTTTTGTTTGCTTCAAACCTGTCAATTTCCCCCTTTTGGATAAATCGACTATGTTAATGGCCTGCTGAAATCGACACCGTAATTCTATAGCCATTCTGTAAAATCCAGCAAATTAATTGAACTTCTATTAGTAATTTTAGCAAATTCTTGATATTCTATGAGTTATAACCTTTTTGTTTCAAAAATAAAACTATTCTAGTTTCGGAAGCTTTATTTATTTATTAATTAGACAACTAAGCCCTAAAAATATCCCCACTGCTTTTCACCTTTTAAAATTCTTACCGAAACCTTATCTGGATTGGACAACTAAAATGCAATATAATAACATTTTCATAAGTTATGCAGGGGTAAAGTGAATTTGCAACTCTCTTGTAATAGCATGGAGGGAACGTTAAGAACAGAGACTGTTTTAATGCAGGTAAAAACAAAACAGACCTCTAGCTCTCGCTCATGCAAACACATGTTTTTTGATTTTTTTTTGGTTGTCAATTTAGAGTTTTTTCCCATATTATTGTTTGCTTCAAACCTGTCAATTTACCCCCTTTTGGATAAATCGACTATGTTAATGGCCTGCTGAAATCGACACCGTAATTTTATAGCCATTCTGTAAAATCCAGCAAATTAATTGAACTTCTATTAGTAATTTTAGCAAATTCTTGATATTCTATGAGTTACAACCTTTTTTGTTTTAAAAATAAAACTATTCTAGTTTCGGAAACTTTATTTATTTATTAATTAGACAACTAAGCCCTAAAAATATCCCCACTGCTTTTCGCCTTTTAAAATTCTTACCGAAACCTTATCTGGATTGGACAAGTAAAATACATTATAATAACCTTTTCATGAGTTATTGAGGGGTAAAGTGAATTTGCAACTCTCTTGTAGTAGCATCGATGGAACGTTAAGAACAGAGACCCTTTTAATGAAGGTAAAAACAAAACAGACCTCTAGCTCTCGCTCATGCAAAAAACTTGTTTTTTGTTTTTTTTGGTTGTAAATTTAGAGTTTTTATCCATATTCTTGTTTGCTTCAAACCTGTCAATTTCCCCCTTTTGGATAAATCGACTATGTTAATGGCCTGCTGAAATCGACACCGTAATTCTATAGCCATTCTGTAAAATCCAGCAAATTAATTGAACTTCTATTAGTAATTTTAGCAAATTCTTGATATTCTATGAGTTATAACCTTTTTGTTTCAAAAATAAAACTATTCTAGTTTCGGAAGCTTTATGTATTTATTAATTAGACAACTAAGCCCTAAAAATATCCCCACTGCTTTTCGCCTTTTAAAATTCTTACCGAAACCTTATCTGGATTGGACAACTAAAATACAATATAATAACATTTTCATGAGTTATGCAGGGGTAAAGTGAATTTGCAACTCTCTTGTAGTATCATCGATGGAACGTTAAGAACAGAGACCCTTTTAATGAAGGTAAAAACAAAACAGACCTCTAGCTCTCGCTCATGCAAAAAACTTGTTTTTTGTTTTTTTTGGTTGTCAATTTAGAGTTTTTACCTATATTTTTGTTTGCTTCAAACCTGTCAATTTCCCCCTTTTGGATAAATCGACTATGTTAATGGCCTGCTGAAATCGACACCGTAATTCTATAGCCATTCTGTAAAATCCAGCAAATTAATTGAACTTCTATTAGTAATTTTAGCAAATTCTTGATATTCTATGAGTTATAACCTTTTTGTTTCAAAAATAAAACTATTCTAGTTTCGGAAGCTTTATTTATTTATTAATTAGACAACTAAGCCCTAAAAATATCCCCACTGCTTTTCACCTTTTAAAATTCTTACCGAAACCTTATCTGGATTGGACAACTAAAATGCAATATAATAACATTTTCATAAGTTATGCAGGGGTAAAGTGAATTTGCAACTCTCTTGTAATAGCATGGAGGGAACGTTAAGAACAGAGACTGTTTTAATGCAGGTAAAAACAAAACAGACCTCTAGCTCTCGCTCATGCAAACACATGTTTTTTGATTTTTTTTTGGTTGTCAATTTAGAGTTTTTTCCCATATTATTGTTTGCTTCAAACCTGTCAATTTACCCCCTTTTGGATAAATCGACTATGTTAATGGCCTGCTGAAATCGACACCGTAATTTTATAGCCATTCTGTAAAATCCAGCAAATTAATTGAACTTCTATTAGTAATTTTAGCAAATTCTTGATATTCTATGAGTTACAACCTTTTTTGTTTTAAAAATAAAACTATTCTAGTTTCGGAAACTTTATTTATTTATTAATTAGACAACTAAGCCCTAAAAATATCCCCACTGCTTTTCGCCTTTTAAAATTCTTACCGAAACCTTATCTGGATTGGACAAGTAAAATACATTATAATAACCTTTTCATGAGTTATTGAGGGGTAAAGTGAATTTGCAACTCTCTTGTAGTAGCATCGATGGAACGTTAAGAACAGAGACCCTTTTAATGAAGGTAAAAACAAAACAGACCTCTAGCTCTCGCTCATGCAAAAAACTTGTTTTTTGTTTTTTTTGGTTGTAAATTTAGAGTTTTTATCCATATTCTTGTTTGCTTCAAACCTGTCAATTTCCCCCTTTTGGATAAATCGACTATGTTAATGGCCTGCTGAAATCGACACCGTAATTCTATAGCCATTCTGTAAAATCCAGCAAATTAATTGAACTTCTATTAGTAATTTTAGCAAATTCTTGATATTCTATGAGTTATAACCTTTTTGTTTCAAAAATAAAACTATTCTAGTTTCGGAAGCTTTATGTATTTATTAATTAGACAACTAAGCCCTAAAAATATCCCCACTGCTTTTCGCCTTTTAAAATTCTTACCGAAACCTTATCTGGATTGGACAACTAAAATACAATATAATAACATTTTCATGAGTTATGCAGGGGTAAAGTGAATTTGCAACTCTCTTGTAGTATCATGGAGGGAACGTTAAGAACAGAGACTGTTTTAATGAAGGTAAAAACAAAACAGACCTCTAGCTCTCGCTCATGCAAACACTTGTTTTTTGTTTTTTTTGGTTGTCAATTTAGAGTTTTTTCCCATATTATTGTTTGCTTCAAACCTGTCAATTTACCCCCTTTTGGATAAATCGACTATGTTAATGGCCTGCTGAAATCGACACCGTAATTTTATAGCCATTCTGTAAAATCCAGCAAATTAATTGAACTTCTATTAGTAATTTTAGCAAATTCTTGATATTCTATGAGTTATAACCTTTTTGTTTCAAAAATAAAACTATTCTAGTTTCGGAAGCTTTATTTATTTATTAATTAGACAACTAAGCCCTAAAAATATCCCCACTGCTTTTCACCTTTTAAAATTCTTACCGAAACATTATTTGGATTGGACAACTAAAATGCAATATAATAACATTTTCATGAGTTATGCAGGGGTAAAGTGAATTTGCAACTCTCTTGTAATAGCATGGAGGGAACGTTAAGAACAGAGACTGTTTTAATGCAGGTAAAAACAAAACAGACCTCTAGCTCTCGCTCATGCAAACACATGTTTTTTGATTTTTTTTTGGTTGTCAATTTAGAGTTTTTTCCCATATTATTGTTTGCTTCAAACCTGTCAATTTACCCCCTTTTGGATAAATCGACTATGTTAATGGCCTGCTGAAATCGACACCGTAATTTTATAGCCATTCTGTAAAATCCAGCAAATTAATTGAACTTCTATTAGTAATTTTAGCAAATTCTTGATATTCTATGAGTTACAACCTTTTTTGTTTTAAAAATAAAACTATTCTAGTTTCGGAAACTTTATTTATTTATTAATTAGACAACTAAGCCCTAAAAATATCCCCACTGCTTTTCGCCTTTTAAAATTCTTACCGAAACCTTATCTGGATTGGACAAGTAAAATACATTATAATAACCTTTTCATGAGTTATTGAGGGGTAAAGTGAATTTGCAACTCTCTTGTAGTAGCATCGATGGAACGTTAAGAACAGAGACCCTTTTAATGAAGGTAAAAACAAAACAGACCTCTAGCTCTCGCTCATGCAAAAAACTTGTTTTTTGTTTTTTTTGGTTGTAAATTTAGAGTTTTTATCCATATTCTTGTTTGCTTCAAACCTGTCAATTTCCCCCTTTTGGATAAATCGACTATGTTAATGGCCTGCTGAAATCGACACCGTAATTCTATAGCCATTCTGTAAAATCCAGCAAATTAATTGAACTTCTATTAGTAATTTTAGCAAATTCTTGATATTCTATGAGTTATAACCTTTTTGTTTCAAAAATAAAACTATTCTAGTTTCGGAAGCTTTATGTATTTATTAATTAGACAACTAAGCCCTAAAAATATCCCCACTGCTTTTCGCCTTTTAAAATTCTTACCGAAACCTTATCTGGATTGGACAACTAAAATACAATATAATAACATTTTCATGAGTTATGCAGGGGTAAAGTGAATTTGCAACTCTCTTGTAGTATCATGGAGGGAACGTTAAGAACAGAGACTGTTTTAATGCAGGTAAAAACAAAACAGACCTCTAGCTCTCGCTCATGCAAACACTTGTTTTTTTTTTTTTTGGTTATCAATTTAGAGTTTTTTCCGATATTATTGTTTGCTTCAAACCTGTCAATTTACCCCCTTTTGGATAAATCGACTATGTTAATGGCCTGCTGAAATCAACACCGTAATTTTATAGCCATTCTGTAAAATCCAGCAAATTAATTGAACTTCTATTAGTAATTTTAGCAAATTCTTGATATTCTATGAGTTACAACCTTTTTGTTTTAAAAATAAAACTATTCTAGTTTCGGAAACTTTATTTATTTATTAATTAGACAACTAAGCCCTAAAAATATCCCCACTGCTTTTCGCCTTTTAAAATTCTTACCGAAACCTTATCTCGATTGGACAAGTAAAATACAATATAATAGCCTTTTCATGAGTTATTGAGGGGTAAAGTGAATTTGCAACTCTCTTGTAGTAGCATCGAGGGAACGTTAAGAACAGAGACCGTTTTAATGAAGGTAAAAACAAAACAGACCTCTAGCTCTCGCTCATGCAAAAAACTTATTTTTAGTTTTTTTTGGTTGTGAATTTAGAGTTTTTACCCATATTCTTGTTTGCTTCAAACCTGTCAATTTCCCCCTTTTGGATAAATCGACTATGTTAATGGCCTGCTAAAATCGACACCGTAATTCTATAGCCATTCTGTAAAATCCAGCAAATTAATTGAACTTCTATTAGTAATTTTAGCAAATTCTTGATATTCTATGAGTTACAACATTTTTGTTTTAAAAATAAAACTATTCTAGTTTCAGAAGCTTTATTTATTTATTAATTAGACAACTAAGCCCTAAAAATATCCACACTGCTTTTCGCCTTTTAAAATTCTTACCGAAACCTTATCTGGATTGGACAACTAAAATACAATATAATAACCTTTTCATGAGTTATGCAGGGGTAAAGTGAATTTACAACTCTCTTGTAGTAGTATGGAGGGAACGTTAAGAACAGAGACCGTTTTAATGCAGGTAAAAACAAAACAGACCTCTAGCTCTTGCACATGCAAACACTTGTTTTTTGTTTTTTTTGGTTGTCAATTTAGAGTTTTTCCCCATATTATTGTTTGCTTCAAACCTGTCAATTTACCCCCTTTTGGATAAATCGACTATGTTAATGGCCTGCTGAAATCGACACCGTAATTTTATAGCCATTATGTAAAATCCAGCAAATTAATCGAACTTCTATTAGTAATTTTAGCAAATTCTTGATATTTTATGAGTTACAACCTTTTTGTTTTAAAAATAAAACTATTCTAGTTTCGGAAACTTTATTTATTTATTAATTAGACAACTAAGCCCTAAAAATATCCCCACTGCTTTTCTCCTTTTAAAATTCTTACCGAAACCTTATCTCGATTGGACAAGTAAAATACAATATAATAACCTTTTCATGAGTTATTGAGGGGTAAAGTGAATTTGCAACTCTCTTGTAGTAGCATCGAGGGAACGTTAAGAACAGAGACCGTTTTAATGAAGGTAAAAACAAAACAGACCTCTAGCTCTCGCTCATGGAAAAAACTTATTTTTTGTTTTTTTTGGTTGTGAATTTAGAGTTTTTACCCATATTCTTGTTTGCTTCAAACCTGTCAATTTCCCCCTTTTGGATAAATCGACTATGTTAATGGCCTGCTGAAATCGACACCGTAATTCTATAGCTATTCTGTAAAATCCAGCAAATTAATTGAACTTCTATTAGTAATTTTAGCAAATTCTTGATATTCTATGAGTTACAACATTTTTGTTTTAAAAATAAAACTATTCTAGTTTCAGAAGCTTTATTTATTTATTAATTAGACAACTAAGCCCTAAAAATATCCCCACTGCTTTTCGCCTTTTAAAATTTTTACCGAAACCTTATCTGGATTGGACAACTAAAATACAATATAATAACCTTTTCATGAGTTGTGGAGGGGTAAAGTGAATTTGCAACTCTCTTGTAGCAGCATGGAGGGAACGTTAAGAACAGAGACCGTTTTAATGCAGGTAAAAACAAAACAGACCTCTAGCTCTTGCCCATGCAAACACTTGTTTTTTGTTTTTTTTTGTTGTCAATTTAGAGTTTTTCCCCATATTATTGTTTGCTTCAAACCTGTCAATTTACCCCCTTTTGGATAAATTGACTATGTTAATGGCCTGCTGAAATCGACACCGTAATTTTATAGCCATTCTGTAAAATCCAGCAAATTAATCGAACTTCTATTAGTAATTTTAGCAAATTCTTGATATTCTATGAGTTACAACATTTTTGTTTTAAAAATAAAACTATTCTAGTTTCGGAAACTTTATTTATTTATTAATTAGACAACTAAGCCCTAAAAATATCCCCGCTGCTTTTCGCCTTTTAAAATTCTTACCGAAACCTTATCTGGATTGGACAAGTAAAATACAATATAATAACCTTTTCATGAGTTATTGAGGGGTAAAGTGAATTTGCAACTCTCTTGTAGTAGCATGGAGGGAACGTTAAGAACAGAGACCGTTTTAATGCAGGTAAAAACAAAACAGACCTCTAGCTCTCGCTCATGCAAAATACTTTATTTTTTAAATTTTTTTTTTGGTTGTCAATTTAGAGTTTTTCCCCATATTCTTGTTTGCTTCAAACCTGTCAATTTCCCCCCTTTTGGATAAATCGACTATGTTTTTCCGAAGCTTTATAGTATTATTTTGGATAATGGCGTTGTCCCGCTAGCTAGCGTTCCCCGCACCTAGATTAATATATAGGGTACTAGTTACCTTTGACCAGCATAGATATGAGTTACTTTGTTCACTAACGTTTCATACTCTTTGAGCGCGAGTTTAAAAACTCTGTCAGTAACTTGTTCTCTTACCTTTACTTTGGTTGTTAAACTTTTTGTTACCTTTGATTACTACATGAAGAATGAAGCAATAATATGAGTTTAAGTTTGTCCTACATAATTTTGAGCAAAGAATCTGTAAGTTAATTTGGAAAAGGGGCAGAGATAGAGAATTGCTAGATAAAGGTGAAGGTAGGGGACGTTGTCAAAAAAGGGAGGACAGTATGTCAAAAGGTGTAGCTTGAATATCTTTTTTTTTAATCAAGAGGTATAACTTGAATATGTTTTACGCGCAATAGGACGTTGCTTGCAATTGCCAAATAAAACAACACTACAACTAATGGAGCAAGTCCAACTACTTAGTATTTAAACTTTTCATAAAAAAGTGCTTGATGTTTGCAACTGCCTAAATTTACACAGTAAAACTGGTTTTGCTTGAGATTTATCAGAATTGCCCCGAACACCCCTTTGTCCCTATTAATGAGGATTCTCTTGAATTTTGCAGACTAAGGGAGACGTCAATGATATGATCAGTGAACTTCCAAATTGCCTGCTAACATTCATCCTCTCTCTCTTAAGCATAAAAGATGCAGTCAAGACCAGCGTATTGTCCCGTAGATGGAGGCATCTTTTCATGCTGATCCCCAACCTAGTAGTTGATAGTGCCAATATCTTTAGTGATCAAGACCATAGGAGATTTACTCTTTCAAGTTATGAGGCTTTTGAAAAGGAAAGGCGTGAGTTTGTTATGCTTGTGGATCAGTTCATGCAGCTAATGCGTGGAAGTCATATACGTTCCCTGACGGTGGGTTTCTTCATGGATAGTGAATATTCATCTCATCTAGATGGTTGGTTGAAAGTTGCAATTGCATCTGGACTGACCAAACTTGAACTCTTCCTCTCATTGGAGCAGAATTTCTTGACTCAATTTATAGTTGATGAGCATCGCCTATACAATTTCCCCTATTGGCTCTTTTCAGAATCAAATACATCAATGTTGAGCCATTTGCGATTAGAAAACTGTGTTTTGAGGACTCCAGGCGACTTTAAGGGCTTCAGAAATTTGAGAACTCTTGAACTGAACGATGTGATTTTGGCTGAAGACTTTGCCACAGAAATTCTCCCTAGTTGTTTGCTACTTGAACAATTGACCTTTCTTTGGTGTAAGCTAAAATCAACCTTATGCTTTGATCAATTCAAAAAAACGGGCTGTGCTATTGAAGATGAGACAGGTAAAATAATCCTCCTGATCCATGGTCATGGCATAAGAAACTTGGTCATGCAAGCATGCATCTTATTGAAAATCTTTCCAAGCATAATTTAGTTATTGGTCTCCCTAAACTCATTTTTTCTAGAAATCATGTATTCAGGCATGTCAGATTGGTAAACAAACCAGAAACTCCTTCAAAAATAAAGACATTGTGTCTACCTTAAAGCCTTTACAATTGCTTCCTATGAATTTGTTTGGACCCACTAGAAACGATATGCTTTTGTTATTGTTGATGACTACTCACGTTTTACATGGGTGACTTTTCTATCTCACAAAGATGAAGCCTTGAAAAACTTTGAGATTTTGTGTAAGAGAGTTGAAAGAGAAAAGAGGTATCTTATATTATTATTTTTTAATATTTGGATCTACAAGAATGTTTGTTTTCTCTTTCGTATTCAATTTACATATTTTTTCCTTTTAAATATTATACAATTTTATTTTAATTTTCATGATATTTTATTTATTAGTTTTATCTACCCTAAAAGAATTCGTAGGTTTTAATTCCCTTACCTCACTGCCCCATCCCCATAATAGATAATTGGCCTGTGCCTAACCCCCACCTTTTACAAATTACAATACTGATGGTTGCCCATGTTTAATTTTGTAAAAGCAAAAAGGACAGAGAGTAATTAAAAGAAGGTATACATGCTGTCAAGCAATGGTCTCCCATAGTCGGGTAGGTTCAAATTTTTCAATTATCAAGCTAAACTAATGGTGTCAGATTTTTAAATCTATAAACCAAACCAAACTAATAAAGTTGGATTTTTCAATCTCGCTTTTTTCGGATTTTTCAGCTTTTTTCGGGTTTTCATATTTTCTCCCAGTAAAGTCTTCATAGCATAAAATATGTAACTTGTGCTTCAAATATTTCTTTAGTTCTATTAGGTACAACTATATAATATATTTTTCAAGAAAATAACACAATAATATGAGATGAGTCATAACATTGTACTAAAATATTCAATAACAAAAATATATAATAAAATCACTAAAAGAAAGTATTATTAATTAATGCACCATAATAAAAATTAATATAATCTAAAAATACTATATTAATCATTCTAAAATAAGTATAGCTAATAAGTATTATTAATTAGACAACTAAGCCCTAAAAATATCCCCACTGCTTTCCGCCTTTTAAAATTCTTACCAAAACCTAATCTGGATTGGACAACTAAAATATAATATAATAACCTTTTCATGAGTTATGGAGGGGTAAAGTGAATTTGCAACTCTCTTGTAGTAGCATGGAGGAAACGTTAAGAACAGAGACCGTTTTAATGGAGGTAAAAACGAAACAGAACTCTAGCTCTCGCTCATGCAAACACTTGTTTTTTATTTTTTTTGGTTGTCAATTTAGAGTTTTTCCCCATATTCTTGTTTGCTTCAAACCTGTCAATTTCCCCCCTTTTGGATAAATCGACTATGTTTTTCCGAAGCTTTATAGTATTATTTTGGATAATGGCGTTGTCCCGCTAGCTAGCGTTCCCCGCACCTAGATTAATATATAGGGTACTAGTTACCTTTGACCAGCATAGATATGAGTTACTTTGTTCACTAACGTTTCATACTCTTTGAGCGCGAGTTTAAAAACTCTGTCAGTAACTTGTTCTCTTACCTTTACTTTGGTTGTTAAACTTTTTGTTACCTTTGATTACTACATGAAGAATGAAGCAATAATATGAGTTTAAGTTTGTCCTACATAATTTTGAGCAAAGAATCTGTAAGTTAATTTGGAAAAGGGGCAGAGATAGAGAATTGCTAGATAAAGGTGAAGGTAGGGGACGTTGTCAAAAAAGGGAGGACAGTATGTCAAAAGGTATAGCTTGAATATCTTTTTTTTTTAATCAAGAGGTATAATTTGAATATGTTTTACGCGCATAAGGTCAGGTGTTGCTTGTACTTTTCAAATAAAACCAACCCTACAACTAATGGAGCAAGTCCAACTACTTAGTATTTAAACTTTTCATAAAAAAGTGCTTGATGTTTGCAACTGCCTAAATTTACACAGTAAAACTGGTTTTGCTTGAGATTTGTCAGAATTGCCCCGAGCACCCCTTTGTCCCTATTAATGAGGATTCTCTTGAATTTTGCAGACTAAGGGAGACGTCAATGATATGATCAGTGAACTTCCAAATTGCCTGCTAACATTCATCCTCTCTCTCTTAAGCATAAAAGATGCAGTCAAGACCAGCGTATTGTCCCGTAGATGGAGGCATCTTTTCATACTGATCCCCAACCTAGTAGTTGATAGTGCCAATATCTTTAGTGATCAAGAACATAGGAGATTTACTCTTTCAAGTTATGAGGCTTTTGAGAAGGAAAGGCGTGAGTTTGTTATGCGTGTGGATCAGTTCATGCAGCTAATGCGTGGAAGGCATATACGTTCCCTGACGGTGGGTTTCTTCATGGATAGTGAATATTCATCTCATCTAGATGGTTGGTTGAAAGTTGCAATTGCATCTGGACTGACCAAACTTGAACTCTTCCTCTCATTGGAGCAGAATTTCTTGACTCAATTTATAGTTGATGAGCATCGCCTATACAATTTCCCCTATTGGCTCTTTTCAGAATCAAATACATCAATGTTGAGCCATTTGCGATTAGAAAACTGTGTTTTGAGGACTCCAGGCGACTTTAAGGGCTTCAGAAATTTGAGAACTCTTGAACTGAACGATGTGATTTTGGCTGAAGACTTTGCCACAGAAATTCTCCCTAGTTGTTTGCTACTTGAACAATTGACCTTTCTTTGGTGTAAGCTAAAATCAACCTTATGCTTTGATCATGCATCTCTGTCACTGAAGCATCTGAAGGTGCTTCATTGTTGTCCTAAGACAATTATTAAAATATCTTCCATGAACCTCACAACCTTTGAGTATGATGATATGATGAAGATCGCATATCTTTATGCTCCCCAGTTGAAAGAAATATGTTCAATAAATACACGGGGTCCTCTTTCATTTGCCCATTTCTCTAGACTTCCTCAACTTGAAATCTTACTTCTGTACGTGGATTATCTCCAAGTAAGTGTCATTTAATTTGCCATTTCAAGAATGATTGTTTCGCTGCTTATGTTTTCATTCAACTCAGATACAAAAAATTCCAAGAAGTCTTGACACTATGGCCAGTCTTAAGAAACTGAGTTTGTTTCTGTTGTCTGCGGATGATGATTTTGACCTTTCATGGGTTATAACTGTCTTGAAAGCTGCACCCTTTCTTCAGAAGCTTGTGCTGACCGTAAGTCATCCTTTCCTGTGAAACTTACTACTATTGATTTTGATTCAAGATATTCTTCCTACGATTGGAAAATCACTCTTAAGAAAAAAAGTTATTAACAAGGCATACCCCTGAACAGTTACATAAAATTGGATGGTATACCCTCTGTTGTTCAGTTTACCTTCTTGTAATTTTTCAGACAGTTATATGCAACAAGAGAAAGACAAGGTGGTAATATTAAAATTCAATATAAACAGTGGTGTTCTTTTCTCCTCTTTGGCAGTATATTGTTTAGCACTCAACTGTTATATACTCTACTATTTTTATAGTTCAATGCGCTTTACTACTGTGACTGTGCTTGTCTGAGCCGAGCGTCTCTTGGAAATAACATCTCTACCTGCATAAGATAGGAGTTAGGTCTTTGTACGCACTATCCTCCCTAGTCTCCACATGTGAGAATATACTGGTATGTTGTTGTCCAGAAAAAGTATAACCCATCAAATACTTGACTATGTCTGACAAATTCACAAATTTTATCCCATTCCCACATCTGTATCACGTGTTGTTTGGAGTCCGCCACTGAGCTTGACTCTACCGTATAAAATTCATACATATACATTGGCCGTCTCTGGCTAATTAGTGATGTTCATCTTTGCCCACTTGACCCAACCACTAATCCCTGCAAACTTGTCTTTTTATCCATTTACAGATTAGTCCCCCCCCCCCCCCCAAAATATTACCATGGTGAGTCTGTTGTTTTCCAATTTACCTTGCTTGTGTTACTCAAAATTACCTTCCCAAATTTGTTTCGTAATCTTTTTGCAGTACTCTGTCCATTGTGGTCCACAGAAAACTATTATGGTGAAGGTATCAGTAACTGTCCTTTCATAAAGAGTATGGCGTCTCTCCTGGCTCGCTTCGGGAATACCATTATATATTTTGTCTCAGAAGATATATCATTTTCTATTAGTTATATCATGGGACTAATTTTGAAATTTCTAAGCATGCGTAATTTCTAAGACGGCGAACATGTTAATTGATGTGAACTGTAAATTGCTCAACTCCCCTTAATTTTCTTGCAGTTACACGGAGGTGAAAGGAATGCAGATCAAAAGGAGATACGAAAATTAGACGGAGTCCATCATGATCAACTAAAAGAGTTTGAGATGCATGGATGTGCTGGTAATTGGTACGAAATGGAGCTTCAATTGTTTGTATTGAGTAGGGCAAGCAAATTGGAGCGGTTAATTATCAGTCCTTCAACAAGCATGTATGCTGGGAATGGAAGATGGGTCGATATTTATGAGGGAGCTCGTTGCTGGAATCAATCTTGCCAAGAAATGGTAAGGAATCAACTTGAGGGTCACGTTCCCCAAGGGGTTCAGTTGGTATTTCTCTAATCCTTTTAAGCATGCTATAAGCCTTTTAAGCATGTTTGTTGTTGGTCCTAATCCTTTAGTTTCCATATTCAGTTCCTAGTAACCTTTATTTCAAGATCCATTGGATTTCTATATAAATTATTAGTAGTTGTTTTTCTTAAGTACAAGCTATTTTTGAACCTATCTTGTGACCTAATCAGATCAGAGTGTATTAGCATGATATCCAGTTATTATTCGCCCGTTGTCTATCACAATTTCTCTCCTCCCGCTTAGTATATATACCCAAATCAGGTGGTAGTATCATATTACTATTTATTTTTGGCAAAAATGGCTTCCGGACCGCTTAAACTTGCACCCATTTTTCAACCTGGTACAGAAATTTATGCGTTTTCCATTTGAACACTTCAACTCATTCATTTGCATAATTTTAAACCTCTCTAACCGTTGACCATGATTACATGGCAACAATGTAACTGACGTGGCAAAATGTGTGCTAATCACGCTTGTGAAGCGCGTGTATACAATGAATATGAGAGAAAAACAAATGCTAAAATTACAAATAATAAATAAAATGAAGTAAAAGCAAAAAATAAAATTAAAAAAAAATAAGAAAAAAGTCCCCCCCCTTTTTCTCCACCGTCATCTGCCCCTCATTCCTTCATCATCTTCTCCCCCCTTTCTCAGCCTTCATCCCTTTCCTCCTACTCAAACACCACATTCAAAATCACCATTATCACCTCTTTCATCACTACTAACCCAAACACCATTTTCAACCATTGGCATCTAGAGCACACTTTTTCTATAACAAATAAATTACCAGGGGAGACGGACGGAATATGGATGCCGACGAATGCGATATTGAGGAAAGAAATATAGGAGTTGGTCAGAAATAGCCATGTTGGGGATCTTTTTTTATGGATAGAGAAGGTTTGATATTTGCCCAATCGCAGAAATCACTCCGGCGAGCTTGTTGTGCCGGTAAAACTTCGAATAGTGGCTAATCCATTTTCAAGGGATTCGGGATTTGTCTCAGAAAGGAATATAACAAAAAAAATTGAATTTTTGCTGAACGAGAAGGAACCAGAGGGCTAACAACACTTCGCAGAAATTTTCGGCAAAATATAATCGGAATTGTGATATCGGCGATAATAAAACTGAAGAAGAATGGTGGGAATTGATTGGAATACTCATGCAAGACCTTCAGTCACTCCTATTAATGATTTTCTACTGATTTTTATAATTGATTTGGGGGGTTTTAGAGTAGAAGAAGGAGGTGTTCATGGTGGAAGGCGCTAATGGACACCCGAGGAAGAAGAAACAAAAAAATATTTTCAGAAATTTTAATTAAATGGTTATACAAAAATTAGGACCCACAAATTTTACGTGTCAAATAATAATAGGCGAACAACGTGATGTATCAATTATGACTAAGCAATTGAGGTACACGGTCAGTTTGAGGTGTTTATTTTTTGTATTTTTATCAAGTTCTGGTGTTCAAATGGGAAGCACGTAAGTTCTTTTATCGGGTTAAAAAATAGTTACAAGTTTAAGTGGCTCGGAGGCCATTGTGCCTTTATTTTTTGTGTATAACAGATTAGAAGTGACTGCACCAAACCGATAAGTCAAACCAAACCGATTAAAAAACCCGATTATATTTTATTTGATTTGGTTTGATATTGAGTAAAAAAATTCATACCGAACCAACATATAAATATATAATTTTTACATATACTTTTAAGACTTTTATAAAAAAAATTTAAAAATATCTAAAAATATTTGGAAGTCTCCTATGGGATATAATATTAAATAGAATCTCCATTTTTATTAACTTTAATTAATGGGTTGTATGATCACTTTCTTATCAAGTCTTACTGAAATGCGTCAATCACTTTGTTCTTCCATATTTATACGTAAGGATCTATTAAATTCTTGGATCTTTTTCAAATTTGAGGTCATATTTCGATAATTTAAAATTAAATAAAACATATCATTATTTAGGTATCATATTGATTTTTATGTTTAATTATTAAATTCGGTTAACCTTGAATGTGTACATCAACGAAAAATTATTGTCAGACGACTAAAAAAATAACTATTATTGTTACTAAGAAAATTCTCCCATAAGAATAATTTAATAGATCATATGCTTGCCAATTTTTTAAATTTTTACTAAATATATATTTACTTATTAAAAATTTAATAAATTAAGATTGAAATAATATTCATATAAAAACTCAAAAAATCGAGAAACTAGACAAAACCGAACCAATCCAAACCGATATAGTTGATTTGGTTTAGTTTTGATAAAAACAAAACCAATCTGGTTCATGTATTAAAATCAAAAAAGGTTCTGATTTGCCCTTCTACTATCATAAATAGGCCTTATTTATCCTCCGTTTAATTTTTTTTATCAAATATGTCCCTACCGTTATACATTAGGTGCATATATATCCCTTACACGTTAAAAACACCCTCCCAACTTTTAAAAGCCATGTGGCATCTCCTTATTGGATCAACTATCCCGCCCCATTTTTTATTTCAAACCCACCAGATCCAACCTCTTAAACTACACACATCGGTAAAAAACTTTTTTTTTCATCTCACTATCTCCTCTCTTTATTTCTTCTCTAACATAAATAGACCAAAATTTAGAATTTACTGAGAGAATCTGGCAAGATGATGTGTTACCAGATTGAGCGCTCATTACAATTAACAATTTGAATTACAAATTGGATGCCGCTAATGTTAAACTCAACTATATGAAGTCAACATTGGATGCGATTATTCTTGAAAGGGACAGATTAAAGAAAATAATGGATGTTCTGAAGGCTTTAAAGAAGTCGGAAGTGAAGAAAGCCCGTCAATTGAAAGAGAAAGTCCTAAATATGAAGATCTTCATTATGATTTCATGGGCAATATTTATAGGATTTGTTGCCGCAATGTTAATGAACTGAAATTGATATATTAGGTGCAACTTTTCAAGTTAGTGTATTGATACTTCTTTTGTAAACAGTGAAGTGTTGTAGTGATGTTTTAATATTATACTCAATATTTTCTAGTGAATGTGTTGCTTTGTTGCAAATTTCTAAGTAGAGAGAGAACCATGATTTTCTTTTCATGTGCCACTTTCTGTAGGATAAATTTAAATAGTGTTTAGATGAAGTATGGTAATTGATACTAGCATTTGCCAAAAGAGCATAACAGTATGACAAACAAGAAGAAACTCTATCTTTAACAAACTTCAACTAAAATCAGTTTTATGGACTGTTGGATGCATAACTGCATATTGCTTAACCTAGCAAACTTGAGAATTCAGTTTGATGGACTGTTGGATGCAAAATTATAACCCCCAAAAACTTACAGACCCTTGGTCATAATACGACCTCCAATTTACCAGCAAATTAAACCAAAAAATAGTTTAATTATACTGTCAT
Source organism: Nicotiana tabacum (assembly GCF_000715075.1). Classification (NCBI taxonomy): domain Eukaryota; kingdom Viridiplantae; phylum Streptophyta; class Magnoliopsida; order Solanales; family Solanaceae; genus Nicotiana; species Nicotiana tabacum. The sequence continues at coordinate 61,259,382 of NC_134096.1, forward strand.
AATGCAGTAACTACAAGCACAAAATAAACACACAAAAAAAACTTCAACTACCACACATCATTTGTTTCCCTTCCTTGGCATCAACTTCTCAATTTTTTTCCTACTTTTCATTTCCAATTGTCTTCTAGTAATAGCAACTTTTCCCTTCCATGTGAGGCTACTTGGTGAGTAAGGAAGATTTGATGGAACACTTAAACCATTATGATCACCTTTAAATGCAATTATCCTTGATCCTGAAGGTTGTGATGGTTGTTGTCTCTGTTGAAGCCTTTTGTTCCTCTGACACAACCATAGTCCTTAAAGCTAGTTCTATTTTGGGTTCTGGATGCTCAAAAGCAGGAAATGAAATGCTTGAAGTCTCACTATAGACGCTCGATGTAAGCATGAAAACAAACCCTGGGCCTTGACTTGCTTGACTACATTGGGGTGCAGTAAGGTAGATATCTTCATGTGGATGTTGCCCCACTTCTTCATATTCATCGAGCGATTTTTGCCTTTTGTCCTTATTGGGTGGCTATTAAACAAGTTAGAGAAGTTAGATAAATTCATTAGTGAGTGAATGAAATTACTAAATTAATTCTTACTTCATCACATCCCCTAGCGTTATGTTTTGTCTCTCCAAAGTTGTTGCATGTCATAACTCTTCCCTTCCTAGAAACTCACCTTGCCTCTTGATTGCTTCATCTTTTTGCCTTGTTCTCTTGATTTTAGACCTCCCAGCCCCTACATGTGCATCTCTTCACATCCATATTGACATTGTGCCTATATCCCTCTTCTGTGACTTCATATCCAAATTAACTATTGGAGTTAGTAACACATTTATTAGCTATCTCCAAGTACTCATTGTATAACTTCATGCTATGTGGACTGAAAGATGTAGCCCATAATCTCGCAGATTCTTCTCTCTCCCTCAACTGATTCATTAGCTTAATCCTTATATCCCCAAACATGTTAATGATTGGCTTCTACCTAGCTTCTAAAATCCATGCATTTACAGTTTCTGTGAAATTATTGTCCACTCTTTGGTTCTTACACACTGTGTCAAAATAGACTTCACACCAAGTTTGAGGAGGATATTTGAGTAAGGCTTTTACAGCTTCCTTATCCATTTCATCAATGCTCTTCAAATGGTCCTTGAAGTCTTCCTCATATGAGCACCATGAACACCACCATAACAACTTCTTGAACTCATCTGTTTTCCATTTTTTGCACCAGTTTGACTCAATGTGTTTAACACAATATCTATAATTTGACTCTGGAAGCACATTATGGACTGCCTAAATCAATCCCTACATATAATAAAAGTAAATTCAAATAAGAATAATTAAAGGACACAAATAGTATAGACTTAACAATAAGGAAATAAATAACCAGAATGGAAAGACTACCTTCTGCATGTCTGACATGAAGGTAATTCCTTCACTCTCTTTGAGATCCAATGACCTTTGAAGCAATTCCAAGAACCAAGTCCATGTTCTCTTAGTTTCCTTATCTACAATTACCCAAGCTAGAGGATAGGTTTGGTTATTACAGTCCAAACCAACAGTAATTAACAATTGGCCTTTGGCTTTCCCTTTAAGAAAGGTCTCATCTAAGCCAATGAAAGGTCTCAAACCTTCCTTAAAACCCATCTTAAGAGCATGGAAATAAATATACATTCTCAAGAATCTTCTAATACCTTGAGCAAGTGCATCCTTTGACAAGTTAATGACCACATCACTCCCTGTATTAATGTCTCTTAGTTTATTGGCATATGCCTCAATTTTATTGTAGCCATCTGTAAAACTACCTTTTAGTTTCTCTCAAATCAGTCTTTTAGCCCTCTTTCCTTTCCATAACTGACATTTATATTAAACACAGTTTTGATATCTGCTCTCATCTCTTTAAGTAATGTGAAATTGTATGATAATCAACCCTACTATTATCAAATGCTTCATCACAAGTATGCTCTGATCTTAATGTCTTTATCCTAACCCCTGGAAGGTTTCCATCCCCAGAAATGAGAACAACAAAAGGGTAGTCAAGAACACATTTGTACCTTAATCTTTCTTTATCACTTTTTTCTTGCTATAAATCCTTTTTGTTTGCCAGGGCATAGAAGTTAATATATTTTCCAGCTTCAGGTATATCCCTGAAGCTCATACCCTTATACAATTCCTTGTAATTTTGCAGACCAATATCAATTTCTCTATTTTTTGACATGCAATTAATTGTAATTCCTCTGAATCATACCCTGTCTCATCACTCTCATTGTCATTGTCACTCTCACTCTCACTACAATCTGTACCAACGTCAATTAGTGATGGGTGTGAATCGGAATAATGGACAATATTAGGAACATTCACAAACAAATCAGATTCATCCACCAAAGTTATCTTTAATATCCTGAAAAAGTAATAAAATAAATTAGGATGGTCAATAAAAAGTAGAGGATATGGCAACAAAATTGCCACTAGAGAACAACCTAACAAACTAAGACAATTATTTGAGATAACTCTTAAAGCAATAAAAAATAGCTCTTATAAAATAAAGCAACAACAATAGAAAAACAATTCAGATGATCCTTAAACAATAAACCCTAAAAACGACCAAAATCACGGCAAATCTAAGCAGCAAAAATACATATAAGAGCTTAAATAAATAATTACTTGAAGAAAGCAATCACCTTTTAACACAATTGAAGCATAAATTGATTGAATCCAGCCTGATTCTCTCAGTAAATCCTAGATTTTGGTCTCTTTATATTAGAGAAGAGATAGAGAGATTTTACCGATGGGTGTAGTTTAAGAGGTTGGATCAGGTGGGTTTGAAATAAAAAATGGGGCGAGTCAGTTGATCCAATAAGGACATGCCACGTGACTTTTAAAAGTTGGGAGGGTGTTTTTAACGTGTAAGGGATATATATGCACTTAATGTACAACGGTAGGGACATATTTGATAAAATATTTAAATGGAAGATAAATAAAGCCTATTTATGATAGTACAAGGGCAAATCAGACCCTTTTTCCGTACTAAAATCCCCAAACACTCCCGTGCCATCAAGGAAGATTCCCCTAGGACATCAAGTTGACTTCCTCTTCTATATAATAAAATATATACACTAGTTGATGAATGCGCACAAAAGCCAAGACCAAATTGAATAACATAGGTTAAGAGTATGGATTAATCGAGTTAGACCACATGTACTGTAGCCATGCTTGGGTGTGGGGGAGGAAGGGAAGGAGAAAATTAATTGACCTGGACACATAAGTAACTCATGACATCAGAAGAATTGTGAGATTCTATAACACATTGTTGTTATTTTTTTTTTTTTAAAAAGGAAGAGATAAAAGCTACAAAGCAAATCACAAGGACTCAAGTGGTGAAGCACTTCGCATGAAAGCGAAATTCGACAATTATTTCTTATAATCCAGGCTAATTGAACAAGCGAATGCAAATCCAGATGGATGTTTTTCTTTTCCAACTTTCACTCAAATAGATTAATAAATCCTTATTTAATGTAACTATTGGAACTTTGTAAGGGACAACAAATATGTTCTTTTCAAATATGAAGAATAGTTCCTCCCAGACCACTATTAGAAGTCTGGTGAATGCTCAAGGTGAGATGATACATAGTGATGCAGGTATTAAATGGGAAGTCTTAAATTACTATAAGGCACTGCTTGGGACATCAGCAACAGTTTTGCCTGTTATTAACCCTTTGGTTATTAAGCAATGTCCAATGTTGAATAGAGAGCAGTAAAGAGAACTGATCAAATCAGTCACAGCAGATGAAGTGTACCACGCTCTAACGGATATAGATGATATATGAAAGCCCTAGGAGTTATAGTCTAAATGTTTTTCTCTTCAAAAAAGCATGGGTTATTGTAGGATAGGAAGTCATAGAGGTTGTTCTGAATATCTTTAGCCCCTTTAATATGTTCCAGGAAATAAATTGCACTTCAGTAACACTTATCTCCTAGAGGTCAAAAATCCTGCTTTTATAAAAGATAATAGGCCAATATTATGTTGCACTACATTGTATAAGATAATCTCTTAGATTTTAACAAAGAAATTGCAGTTGGTCATGAAAATCTTGGTGGATAGTTTCCAATAAGCTTTAATGCCAAGGAAGATTATCACACACAATACAATACTTAGAAATAAATTGGTCAAACGCTAAGGGAAGAAGGTATTTCACCAAGATGTATGATGAAATTGGATATGAAAAAGGCTTATGACTCCCTTGCATGGGTGTTTCTAGAACAGATTTTGAGTGGTATCACATTTTCTGATACTTTTGTGAGGTGGATTATGATGTGTGTGCAAAGCGTCTCTTACTTAATACTACTGAATGACAAGCCAACAAAACACTTTCATGCAAGGAGAGAGCTAAGGCAACGGGATCCCTTATCCCCTTTTTCTCTTTATTTTTGCCACGGAGTACTTGACCAAGATCTTGAAAGATTTAAAACAAATATTAGATTTCAACTATTACCCAAGATGTGACAAGATGCAAAATGTGCTATTAGGCTTTGCTGATGATCTTCTCTTATTTTGCGGAGGTGATTTGATTTCAATGAAACTATTGTATGAGTACTTCCTCAAATTTTTCGAGCTTTAGGACTTTCTTTAAATAAAGTCAAAAGTTGTATATTCTTTGGAGGAGTACAAGAAGTTGCACAACAAGTTATTCTGGATAATGTGAGTTTCCTAATGGCGAGCTGCCTGTAAAATACCTAGGGGTTCCTCTTAGCACCAAGATGTTGTGGTATATTGTTAACCCCTACTTGACAGAATAATGGAGAAAATTACTTCATGGACCTCTAAATTCTTTTTCTTATGCTGGGAGGTTGCAGCTTATTAAAAGCATCATGTTTTCTATACAAACCTTTCTGGTGCCTAATTTTGTTCTACCTAAAAATATTTTACACTTGGTAGAAATTCTGTGTAGAAGATATCTCTAGATTGATGGTAATGAACTGAATAAAAATCACAGCTATAATAGGAAAAAGTGTGCCAACAAATATCAACTTGAGGGTTTATATAATCAATATTTGTATATAGAACGAAGTAGTAATCTGTAAGCATTTATGGAATCTAAGCAAAAAAAAAAGGATAGATTGTGGACCCAATGGAAAAATCTATCATGTCAAAGATTAAATGTTACGGGAATTAATTCTACACAAGCTTCTTGGGTGATGAGAAAATTACTGAAGGCAAAGAGCGCCTTTGAAGCAGCTGGGTATAACTAAGGAGACGTGAGGACCATGCAACAATTCTCTATTAAAAACTTTATAACTAGTTGAGAGGAGAGTTTTTGTGCTATAACTGGTAGGTCATGGAAGGCTACACAAAGGACATGTTGTCAAAATGGGAAACTGTTCGGGACCTAGTATGTCCTTTATGTGATAGTGAAGATGAATTAATAAAGCACTTATTTTTCAAGTGTGCTTAATCTGCTGAATTATGGAGAAGACTGCTCAAATGGCAGGGGATGCAAAGAGCACCAATTGAATAGGGTCTTGAGCTCAACTGGACAGTCACAAATGCAAAAGGAAAAATATAAAAGCTGAAATCTACAAAATGGCGATAGCTGGGAGTGGGAGTGTCTATTACTTATGGCATGAGAGGTACCAAAGAATCTTTCAAGAAAAACAAAGAAGCATTGATGTTATAAACAAGCTAATAATACAGGATATCCATCCTAGAGGAATATGCCAAAATTACTGGACAATTGACACATTTAAACTTTTACCCCTAGGGCAGTTGATATAAGAATATAAATAGAGGGTGGCGGGAGAGTTAATTGCTAGCAGTTTGTAGGAAGCTTGTTCAACTTTCCTTGTTTTGTTTTGTTTTGTTTGTACATAATTTTTTTCCTGGTAAATTTTCAATTGCCAAAAACAAAAAAAACAAAAAAAATATGTGAGGATTAAGATTTATGTAAAGGGATTGACTAATGAGCGTAATTTTCTCCTTTTAAGTTAATTCCCTGCTTAGATGAATTTTATTCCTATTCATTCTGTCAATTCAAAATTTACTAACTTTCATTCTTCTTGCCCCCTTACTATTTTTTGTTGAAAGCTTGTATCCCCAACCAACTTAGAAAATGAAAAGTATGGAACCGAAAAATATACATAAAAGAAAGAAAGTACAACGATGATAAGGATATTATAAACTTAGTACTTAATTGATAAGTAATAATAATATCAATGTTAGCGTAAAGTGATGCATATAGATATATTTCAATCACTTCAGATATGCATTTTGCATAAGATCAGTGAACTTCCAAATTGCCTGCTTGTGTCCATCGGCACGTGGGCCCGAGGGTAATTTTACCGACTTTTCGAACGGAGTTGGGAATTGTTATAAAACGATTAATTATGAGTATTAGAGTATATTTTGATTCCATTGCGTCATATTTGACTAGTTTTGGAGCGACAGGCATCAGTTTGAATTGTCGGAGCAGCCTTGGAGCCGGTTATGGAATTTCGGAGCAAGGTACGTCTCATGCAAGACCTTAAGGTGTTAGATAATAGCAGAATATGGGACGAAATAATTATGCCTTGAGTAGTCGTTGTCCTTAAGGAATTTAAGCTTCCCACTTTCGTTGCTGCAAGAATTATGGTAGAATTCCTTCAGAATTCTAGAAAGCCTCTGAAATTCGTGTATCGGCAATTAACTCGAATTGATACTCGAATCTCCTCTAGAATAAACTTTGTGAATTATATAAAACAGAAAGAGAAGAAGATGGAAAACTGTTGCTTTTCTTATGATTTTCGTTTTGGAGAGGAATGGGGTATTTATAAGGGGTATTATCACTTTTAGCCCGCGTTAGAAACTATTTACATTTGGTAGCCGAAAAAGTATATAAAATATGTATAATTTTTGTATATAACATACAAAATATATATATATATATATACACACACACACACACACACACATATATATATATATATACACACACAAAATATATATATATTTTATATATTTTTCGACTATTATTTTTACAGCGGCTATACAATGTCATTTTTCCTATTTATAAACCCTTTTAGGTGTCCATTAGAATTACAGACTCAACCTTTGCCAACAGGTATCTTTTCAAAATTAGTAAACAACGTTTTATTAAATAACAAAATTAATAAGTGACTAAAATATTAAATTTTGGACTATTTTAATTGGCACAAGAATCTTGACTATTAATAATATAGTCAAATTCTAGTTTCTCTCTAAAACACCTTCAAAATATTCTAACCATATATGACACACTTCTTTCTTTCTTTCTTTTTCCAAAGAGGGACAAAACAACCTATTCTCAAATACTCCCATCAAACACTAACTAATCTAACAAAATATTCTTTGGGTTTTCTTTTTTCTCTTTCGGTATGGAAGACAACATTTATGTGAAAATATTTTCTTGATAAGATTATTTTTTGTAGTTTGTCATCTTGAATTATAGAAAATATGAGCTTAATTCTGAAATATTTCTTTCCGTACTAACATTATTGTTTTGATTCATCATGCTTGTTCACCATTTGCTGCCGCATATTGACCTAAGCGATATTCGTCTATGAGAGCATACACAAAATCAAACTTCCCATGTAAATTTATTTCTTCTTTGTTAATGCACTTTTTATAAGTGTCTTGCTGATTCTATATATGATTCTCTTCTTGAATATATTTTCGTATCTATATCCGCGAAACTGGAGATTGTTGTCTGTGCATATTTAGTCTTGGAAAGGGTTCTTAACTACTGTTTTCAATAGAAAGTATTGATATGTCTGTTACTTTATTTTTCTACTATTGTAGCGATAAACCGATGGCATTAATTGGACGTAAAGTCAAAAATCATAAGAAAGTTAACTTTCTAACTTTCCACCTTCAACCATACTTAATCTTCTTACTTAAGCAATAACCTAAGAGAGGCAAAATAAATTAAGATTAATTGAGATTTCGGTCAAGAACCTGATTGCCTATTCATGATAAATAATATTTTCTATATTGTTGTAAAGTATCTTTTAAATCTTAATGAATTTCATAATTTTGAACCCTACTTCAATCTGCACTCCTGTCACGCATCATGAAGTCTACAGGCTTGAATTTTCACCAAAAGCAATAGTTATTTTCTAGGTTTAGTTCTGATGCGTACTAGCAACATATGCAATAACAATGGTATTTGTTCTTTGTGTAGTTATGGCAACAAAGTGACTTTTCTCCCAGTAAAGTCTTCATAGCATAAAATATGTAACTTGTGCTTCAAATATTTCTTTAGTTCTATTAGGTACAACTATATAATATATTTTTCAAGAAAATAACACAATAATATGAGATGAGTCATAACATTGTACTAAAATATTCAATAACAAAAATATATAATAAAATCACTAAAAGAAAGTATTATTAATTAATGCACCATAATAAAAATTAATATAATCTAAAAATACTATATTAATCATTCTAAAATAAGTATAGCTAATAAGTATTATTAATTAGACAACTAAGCCCTAAAAATATCCCCACTGCTTTCCGCCTTTTAAAATTCTTACCAAAACCTAATCTCGATTGGACAACTAAAATATAATATAATAACCTTTTCATGAGTTATGCAGGGGTAAAGTGAATTTGCAACTCTCTTGTAGTAGCATGGAGGAAACGTTAAGAACAGAGACCGTTTTAATGGAGGTAAAAACGAAATAGAACTCTAGCTCTCGCTCATGCAAACACTTGTTTTTTATTTTTTTTGGTTGTCAATTTAAAGTTTTTCCCCATATTCTTGTTTGCTTCAAACCTGTCAATTTCCCCCCTTTTGGATAAATCGACTATGTTTTTCCGAAGCTTTATAGTATTATTTTGGATAATGGCGTTGTCCCGCTAGCTAGCGTTCCCCGCACCTAGATTAATATATAGGGTACTAGTTACCTTTGACCAGCATAGATATGAGTTACTTTGTTCACTAACGTTTCATACTCTTTGAGCGCGAGTTTAAAAACTCTGTCAGTAATTTGTTCTCTTACCTTTACTTTGGTTGTTAAACTTTTTGTTACCTTTGATTACTACATGAAGAATGAAGCAATAATATGAGTTTAAGTTTGTCCTACATAATTTTGAGCAAAGAATCTGTAAGTTAATTTGGAAAAGGGGCAGAGATAGAGAATTGCTAGATAAAGGTGAAGGTAGGGGACGTTGTCAAAAAAGGGAGGACAGTATGTCAAAAGGTGTAGCTTGAATATCTTTTTTTTTAATCAAGAGGTATAACTTGAATATGTTTTACGCGCAATAGGACGTTGCTTGCAATTGCCTAAATTTACACAGTAAAACTGGTTTTGCTTGAGATTTGTCAGAATTGCCCCGAGCACCCCTTGGTCCCTATTAATGAGGATTCTCTTGAATTTTGCAGACTAAGGGAGAAGTCAATGATATGATCAGTGAACTTCCGAATTGCCTGCTAACATTCATCCTCTCTCTCTTAAGCATAAAAGATGCAGTCAAGACCAACGTATTGTCCCGTAGATGGAGGCATCTTTTCATGCTGATCCCCGACCTAGTAGTTGATAGTGCCAATATCTTAAGTGATCAAGAACATAGGAGATTTACTCTTTCAAGTTATGAGGCTTTTGAGAAGGAAAGGCGTGAGTTTGTTATGCGTGTGGATCAGTTCATGCAGCTAATGCGTGGAAGGCATATACGTTCCCTGACGGTGGGTTTCTTCATGGATAGTGAATATTCATCTCATCTAGATGGTTGGTTGAAAGTTGCAATTGCATCTGGACTGACCAAACTTGAACTCTTCCTCTCATTGGAGCAGAATTTCTTGACTCAATTTATAGTTGATGAGCATCGCCTATACAATTTCCCCTATTGGCTCTTTTCAGAATCAAATACATCAATGTTGAGCCATTTGCGGTTAGAAAACTGTGTTTTGAGGACTCCAGGCGACTTCAAGGGCTTTAGAAATTTGAGAACTCTTGAACTGAACGATGTGATTTTGGCTGAAGACTTTGCCACAGAAATTCTCCCTAGTTGTTTGCTACTTGAACAATTGACCTTTCTTTGGTGTAAGCTAAAATCAACCTTATGCTTTGATCATCCATCTCTATCACTGAAGCATCTGAAGGTGCTTCATTGTTGTCCTAAGACAATTATTAAAATATCTTCCATGAACCTCACAACCTTTGAGTATGATGATATGATGAAGATCGCATATCTTTATGCTCCCCAGTTGAAAGAAATATGTTCAATAAATACAAGGGGTCCTCTTTCATTTGCCCATTTCTCTAGACTTCCTCAACTTGAAATCTTACTTCTGTACGTAGATTATCTCCAAGTAAGTGTCATTTAATTTGCCATTTCAAGAATGATTGTTTCGTTGCTTATGTTTTCATTCAACTCAGATACAAAAAATTCCAAGAAGTCTTGACACTATGGCCAGCCTTAAGAAACTGAGTTTGTTTCTGTTGTCTGCGGATGATGATTTTGACCTTTCATGGGTTATAACTGTCTTGAAAGCTGCACCCTTTCTTCAGAAGCTTGTGTTGACCGTAAGTCATCCTTTCCTGTGAAACTTACTACTATTGATTTTGATTCAAGATATTCTTCCTACGATTGGAAAATCACTCTTAAGAAAAAAAGTTATTAACAAGGCATACCCCTGAACAGTTACATAAAATTGGATGGTATACCCTCTGTTGTTCAGTTTACCTTCTTGTAATTTTTCAGACAGTTATATGCAACAAGAGAAAGACAAGGTGGTAATATTAAAATTCAATATAAACAGTGGTGTTCTTTTCTCCTCTTTGGCAGTATATTGTTTAGCACTCAACTGTTATATACTCTACTATTTTTATAGTTCAATGCGCTTTACTACTGTGACTGTGCTTGTCTGAGCCGAGCGTCTCTTGGAAATAACATCTCTACCTGCATAAGATAGGAGTTAGGTCTTTGTACGCACTATCCTCCCTAGTCTCCACATGTGAGAATATACTGGTATGTTGTTGTCCAGAAAAAGTATAACCCATCAAATACTTGACTATGTCTGACAAATTCACAAATTTTATCCCATTCCCACATCTGTATCACGTGTTGTTTGGAGTCCGCCACTGAGCTTGACTCTACCGTATAAAATTCATACATATACATTGGCCGTCTCTGGCTAATTAGTGATGTTCATCTTTGCCCACTTGACCCAACCACTAATCCCTGCAAACTTGTCTTTTTATCCATTTACAGATTAGTCCCCCCCCCCCCCCCAAAATATTACCATGGTGAGTCTGTTGTTTTCCAATTTACCTTGCTAGTGTTACTCAAAATTACCTTCCCAAATTTGTTTCGTAATCTTTTTGCAGTACTCTGTCCATTGTGGTCCACAGAAAACTATTATGGTGAAGGTATCAGTAACTGTCCTTTCATAAAGAGTATGGCGTCTCTCCTGGCTCGCTTCGGGAATACCATTATATATTTTGTCTCAGAAGATATATCATTTTCTATTAGTTATATCATGGGACTAATTTTGAAATTTCTAAGCATGCGTAATTTCTAAGACGGCGAACATGTTAATTGATGTGAACTGTAAATTGCTCAACTCCCCTTAATTTTCTTGCAGTTACACGGAGGTGAAAGGAATGCAGATCAAAAGGAGATACGAAAATTAGACGGAGTCCATCATGATCAACTAAAAGAGTTTGAGATGCATGGATGTGCTGGTAATTGGTACGAAATGGAGCTTCAATTGTTTGTATTGAGTAGGGCAAGCAAATTGGAGCGGTTAATTATCAGTCCTTCAACAAGCATGTATGCTGGGAATGGAAGATGGGTCGATATTTATGAGGGAGCTCGTTGCTGGAATCAATCTTGCCAAGAAATGGTAAGGAATCAACTTGAGGGTCACGTTCCCCAAGGGGTTCAGTTGGTATTTCTCTAATCCTTTTAAGCATGCTATAAGCCTTTTAAGCATGTACATGAGTGTTTGCTGTTGGTCCTAATCCTTTAGTTTCCATATTCAGTTCCTAGTAACCTTTATTTCAAGATCCATTGGATTTCTATATAAATTATTAGTGGTTGTTTTTCTTAAGTACAGGCTATTTTTGAACCTATCTTGTGACCTAATCAGATCAGAGTGTATTAGCATGATATCCAGTTATTCTTCGCTCGTTATCTATCACAATTTCTCTCCTCCCGCTTAGTATATATACCCAAATCAGGTGGTAGTATCATATTACTATTTATTTTTGGCAAAATGGCTTCCGGGCCACTTAGACTTGCACCCGTTTTTCAATCTGGTAAAGAAACGTATGCGTTTTCCATTTGAACACTTCAACTCATTCATTTGCATAATTTTAAACCTCTCTAACCGTTGATCATGATTACATGGCAGCAATGTAACTGACGTGGTAAAATGTGTGCTAATCACGCTTGTGAAGCGCGTGTATACAATGAATGAGAGAAAAAAATGCTAAAATTACAAATAATAAATAAAATGAAGTAAAAGCAAAAAATAAAATTAAAAAAAATAAGGAAAAAGCCCCCCCCCCCCCCCAAACCCCCTTTTTCTCCGCCGTTATCTGCCCCTCATTCCTTCATCATCTTCTCCCTCCCTTTCTCAGCCTTCATCTCCCCCTCATTCCTTTAATCTTCTCCAAAATTTTCCTCTATCCCTTTCCTCCTATTCAAACACCACATTCAAAATCACCATCATCACCTCTTTCATCACTGCTAATCCAAACACCATTTTCAACCATTGACATCTAGAGCACACTTTTTCTATAACAAACAGATTGTCAGGGGAGACGGACGGAATACGGACGCCGACGAATGCGATATTGAGGAAAGAAGTATAGGGGTTGGTCCAAATAGCCATTTTGGGGATCTTTTTTTATGGGTAGAGAAGGTTTGAAATTTGGCCAATCGCAGAAATCACTCCGGCGAGCTTGTTGTACCAGTAAAACTTCGAACAGTGGCTAATCCATTTTCAAGGGATTCGAGATCTGTTTCAGAAGGGAATATAACAAAAAAAATTGAATTTTTGTTGAATGAGAAGGAATCAAAGGGTTAACAACACTTCGCAGAAATTTCCGGCGAAATATAATCGGAACTATGATATCGGCGATAATAAAACTGAAGAAGATTAGTGGGAATTGATTGGAATACTCATGCAAGACCTTCAGTAACTCCTATTAATGATTTTCCACTTATTTTGGTAATTGATTTGGGGGGTTTTAGAGTAGAGGAAGGAGGTGTTCATGGTGGAAGGCGCTAGTGACCACCCGAGGAATAAGAAGCAAAAGAATATTTTCGGAAATTTTAATAAAATGGTTATATAAATATTAAGACCCACAAATTATATCAAACAATAATAGGCGAACAACGTGATGTGTCAATTATGTCTAAGGAATTGAGGCACACGATCAGTTTGAGGTGCTTATTGTTTTGTATTTTTATCAAGTTCCGGTGTTCAAATGGGAAACACGTAAGTTCTTTTACCGTGTTGAAAAACGGGTACAAGTTTAAGTGACTCAGAGGCCATTTTGCCTTTATTTTTTGTGTATAACAGATTAGAGGTGGCCGCACCAAATCGATAAGTCAAACCAAACCGACTTAAAAACCCGATTAGATTTGGTTTGATTTGGTTTGATATTGAGTAAAAAAATTCGTACCAAACCAACATATAAATATATAATTTTTACATATACTTTTAAGACTTTTATAAAATTTTCTTTAAAATATATCTAGAAATATTTGGAAGTCTCCTATGGGAAGTAATATTTAATAGAATCTCCATTTTTATTAAATTTAATTAATGGGTTGTATGATCACTTTCTTATCAAGTCTTACTGAAATGCGTCAATCTCTTTGTTCTTCTATATTCATATGTAAGGATCTATTAAATTCTTGGATCTTTTTCAAATTTGAGGTCATATTTCAATAATTTAAAATTAAATAAAACATATCATTATTTAGGTATCATATTGATTTTTATGTTTAATTATTAAATTCGGTTAACCTTGAATGTGTACATCAACGAAAAATTATTGCGAGACGACTAAAAAAATAACTATTATTGTTACTAAGAAAATTCTCCCATAAGAATAGTTTAATAGATCATATGTTTGCCAATTTTTAAAATTTTTACTAAACATATATTTACTTATTGAAAATTTAATAAATTAAGATTGAAATAATATTTATAAAAAACCCAAAACATTCGAGAAACTAGACAAAACTTAACCAATCCAAACCGATATAGTTAGTTTGGTTTAGTTTTGATAAAAACAAAATCAATCCGGTCCATGTACTAAAATCCCCAAACACTCCCGTGTCAGCAAGGAAGATTGCCCTAGGACATCAAGTTGACTGCCTCTTCTATATAATAAAATATATACACTAGTTGATGAATGCGCACAAAAGCCAAGACCTAATTGAATAATATAGGTTAAGAGTATGGATTAATCGAGTCAGACCCCATGTACTGTAGCCATGCTTGGGTGTGGGGGAGGGAGGGAAGAAGGAAATTAATTGACCTGGACACATAAGTAACTCATGGCATCAGAAGAATTGTGAGATTCCATAACACATTGTTGTTGTTTTTGTTTTTGTTTTTTTAAAAGGAAGAGATAAAAGCTACAAAGCAAATCACAAGGACTCAAGTGGTGAAGCTCTTCGCATGAAAGCGAAATTCGACAATTATTTCTTATAATCCAGGCTATTTGAACAAGCGAATGCAAATCCAGATGGATGTTTTTCTTTTCCAACTTTCACTAAAATAGATTAACAAATCCTTATTTAATGTAACTATTGGAACTTTGTAAGAGACAACAAATATGTTCTTTGCAAATATGAAGAATAGTTCCTCCCAGACCACTATTAGAAGTCTGGTAAATGCTCAAGGTAAGATGATACATAGTGATGCATGTATTAAATAGGAAGTCTTAAATTACTATAAGGCACTGCTTGGGACATCAGCAACAACTTTGCCTGTTATTAACCCTTTGGTTATTAAGCAATGTCCAGTGTTGAATAGAGGGCAGTAAAGAGAACTGATCAAATCGGTCACAGCAGATGAAGTGTACCAGGCTCTAACGGATATAGATGATATATGAAAGCCCTAGGAGTTATAGTCTAAATGTTTTTCTCTTCAAAAAAGCATGGGTTATTGTAGGATAGGAAGTCACGGAGGTTGTTCTGAATATCTTTAGCCCCTTTAATATGTTCCAGGCAATAAATTGCACTTCAGTAATACTTATCTCCGGCTTTTATAAAATATAATAGGTCAATATCATGTTGCACTACATTGTATAAGATAATCTCTTAGATTTTAACAAAGAAATTACAGTTGGTCATGAAAATCTTGGTGGATAGTTGCCAATAAGCTTTTGTGCCAAGGAATATTATCACAGGCAATACAATACTTAGTCATAAATTAGTCAAACGCTAAGGGAGGAAAGTATTTCACCAAGATGTATGATGAAATTGGATATGGAAAAGGCTTATGACTCCCTTGCATGGGTGTTTCTAGAACAGATTTTGAGTGGTATCGCATTTTCTGATACTTTTGTGAGGTGGATTATGATGTGTGTGTAAATTGTCTCTTACTTAATACTACTGAATGACAAGCCAACAAAACACTTTCATGCAACGGGATCCCTTACCCCCTTTTCTCTTTATTTTTGCCATGGAGTACTTGACCAAGATTTAAAATAAATATTAGATTTCAACTATTACCCAAGATGTGACAAGATGCAAATAGTGCTACTAGGCTTTGCTAATGACCTTCTCTTATTTTGCGGAGGTGATTTGATTTCAATGAAACTATTGTATGATCGTACTTCCTCAAAATTTTCGAACTTTAGGACTTTCTTTAAATAAATTCAAAAGTTGTATATTCTTTGAAAGAGTACAAGAAGTTTCACAACAAGCTATTCTGGATAATGTGAGTTTCCTCTTGAAAGATTTAAAATAAATATTAGATTTCAACTATTACCCAAGATGTGACAAGATGCAAATAGTGCTACTAGGCTTTGCTGATGATCTTCTCTTATTTTGCGGAGGTGAATTGATTTCAATGAAACTATTGTATGAGTACTTCCTCAAATTTTTCGAGCTTTAGGACTTTCTTTAAATAAAGTCAAAAGTTGTATATTCTTTGAAGGAGTACAAGAAGTTGCACAACAAGCTATTCTGGATAATGTGAGTTTCCTCTTGAAAGATTTAAAATAAATATAAGATTTCAACTATTACCCAAGATGTGACAAGATGCAAATAGTGCTACTAGGCTTTGCTGATGATCTTCTCTTATTTTGCGGAGGTGAATTGATTTCAATGAAACTATTGTATGAGTACTTCCTCAAATTTTTCGAGCTTTAGGACTTTCTTTAAATAAAGCCAAAAGTTGTATATTCTTTGAAGGAGTACAAGAAGTTGCACAACAAGCTATTCTGGATAATGTGAGTTTCCTCTTGAAAGATTTAAAATAAATATAAGATTTCAACTATTACCCAAGATGTGACAAGATGCAAATAGTGCTACTAGGCTTTGCTGATGATCTTCTCTTATTTTGCGGAGGTGAATTGATTTCAATGAAACTATTGTATGAGTACTTCCTCAAATTTTTCGAGCTTTAGGACTTTCTTTAAATAAAGCCAAAAGTTGTATATTCTTTGGAGGAGTACAAGAAGTTGCACAACAAGCTATTCTGGATAATGTGAGTTTCCTAACGGTGAGCTGCTTGTAAAATACCTAGGGTTCCTCTTAGCACCAAGATGTTGCGGTATATTGTTAACCCCTACTAGACAGAATATTCGAGAAAATTACTTCATGGACCTCTATATTCTTTTCCTTATGTTGGGATGTTGCAGCTTATTAAAAGCATCATGTTTTCTATACAAACCTTCTGGTGCCTAATTTTGTTCTACCTAAGAATATTTTACACTTGGTAGAAACTATGTGTAGAAGATATCTCTGGATTGAAAAGCATCATGTTTTCTATACAAACCTTCTGGTGCCTAATTTTGTTCTACCTAAGAATATTTTACACTTGGTAGAAACTATGTGTAGAAGATATCTCTGGATTGATGGTAATGAACTGAATAAAAATCACAGCTATAATAGGAAAAAGTGTGCCAACAAATATCAGCTTGAGGGTTTATATAATCAATATTTGTATATAGAACGAGGTAGTAATCTGTAAGCATTTCTGGAATCTAAGCAAAAAAAAAAACATAGATTGTGGACCTAATGGGAAAATCTATCATGTCAGATTAATTGTTACGAAAATTAATTCTACACAAGCTTCTTGGGTGGTGAAAAAGTTATTGAAGGCAAAGAGAGCCTTTGAAGCAGCTGGGTATAACTACGAAGACGTTACACGTGAGCACCATGCAACAATTCTCTATTAAAAACTTTATAACAAGTTGAGAGGAGAGTTTCAGAAAGTTAGTTGGAAGAGAATGGTGTGTAAAAACTATGGCTGACCTAAATGGATTTTTGTGCTATAATTGGTAGGTCATGGAAGGCTACACAAAGGACATGTTGTCAAAATGGGAAACTGTTCGGGACCTAGTATGTCCTTTATGTGATAGTGAAGATGAATTAATAAAGCACTTATTTTTAAAGTGTGCTTAATCTGCTGAATTATGGAGAAGACTGCTCAAATGGCAGGGGATGCAAAGAGCACCAATTGAATAGGGTCTTGAGCTCAACTGGACAGTCACAAATGCAAAAGGAAAAATATAAAAGCTGAAATCTACAAAATGGCGATAGCTGGGAGTGGGAGTGTCTATTACTTATGGCATGAGAGGTACCAAAGAATCTTTCAAGAAAAACAAAGAAGCATTGATGTTATAAACAAGCTAATAATCCAGGATATCCATCCTAGAGGAATATGCCAAAATTACTGGACAATTGACACATTTAAACTTTTACCCCTAGGGCAGTTGATATAAGAATATAAATAGAGGGTGGCGGGAGAGTTAATTGCTAGCAGTTGTAGGAAGCTTGTTCAACTTTCCTTGTTTTGTTTTGTTTTGTTTGTACATAATTTTTTTCCTGGTAAATTTTCAATTGCCAAAAACAAACAAATATGTGAGGACTAAGATTTATGTAAAGGGATTGACTAATGAGCGTAATTTTCTCCTTTTAAGTTAATTCCCTGCTTAGATGAATTTTATTCTTATTCATTCTGTCAATTCAAAATTTAGTAACTTTCATTCTTCTTGCCCCCTTACTATTTTTTGTTGAAAGCTTGTATCCCCAACAAACTTAGAAAATGAAAAGTATGAAACCGAAAAATATACATAAAAGAAAGAAAGTACAACGATGATAAGGATATTATAAACTTAGTACTTAATTGATAAGTAATAATAATATCAATGTTAGCGTAAAGTGATGCATATAGATATATTTCAATCACTTCAAATATGCATTTTGCATAAGATCAGTGAACTTCCAAATTGCCTGCTTGTGTCCATCCTCTCTAGACTAAGCATAAAAGATGCAGTCAAAACCAGCATTTTGTCCCGCATATGGAGGCATCTGGCCTGACCTAATTGACCATCTGAGATTTACTCTTTCAAGGTTTGCTTATCATTACCTTATTACAGCTATTCTACCAAATTCAATTGAAAGAAAATCAACATATACCCATTTTCTGTACTCCCAATCTAACTAAAACAAAAGAGTAATGTAAAACATAACGTATGTATATATGTGTGTGGATACATATAATACCAAAATATTTAACTTGGTAATCTTTTGATTATAGAACATATACTTAATGTGACGCACATCATGCTATATTATAAGTGTGAAGACTTTTAGGTGATGTTATTTTACCTTTTCATTTTCTAATGAAAAAACTTATGAACTTCTTACATGTACTTGCACATATCTTTTCTTCCAATTAGGCCGTTTATAATTGCCATTGTCACCTTTTTCCATTCTCCTCTAGACCTTTATATTTTTTTCCTACGTGACTTTTGAGGTTCTAGCTAATTTTAAGGTGTTCTTCGTGGTTTACAGGTACAGTTGCTAAACAAAACTTTTTCCTGGATTGTCCATTGTCTGGAATGCAATCGTAGAAAATTTAAACCAAGTAGTTCAAATATTAAGAGTAAGTACTGAAACTTGATAGGGGCATAGAATGATTCAGTCTTTTTTATTTTGTTTATTTTTCGTTTTCTTCCCTGTTTTCTTTTGTTTTTTCCTCCCAAATATGTTAGAAAATAGCAGAATATGGGACGAAATAATTAGGCCTTGATAGTGTAGTTACTTTTCTTAAGGAATTTAAGTCTTCCACTTTCGTTGCTGCAGGGATTATAGTAGAATTCCTCTAGAATTCTACAAAGCCTCTGAAATTCGAGTATCGGCAATTAACTCGAATTGATACTCGAATTTCCTCTAGAATAAACTTTGTGAATTGTATATAGCAGAAAGAGAAAAAGATGGAAAACTGTTGCTTTTCTTATGATTTTCGTTTTGGAGAGGAATGAGGTATTTATAAACCCTTTTAGGTGTCTATTAGAATTACAGACTCAACCTTTGCCAAAGGGTATCTTTTCAAAATTAGTAAACAACGTTTTATTAAATAACAAAATTAATAAGTGACTAAAAAAGTAAATTTCGGACTATTTTAATTGGCCCAAGAATCTTTATTAATAATATAGTCAAATTATGTTTCCCTCTAAAACACCTTCAAAATATTCGAAGCATATATGACAAAGAAGTGTTTTAACTTTCTTTCTTTTTCCAACGAGGGACAAAACAACGTCTTCTCGAATACTTCCATCAAATACTAACTAATCTAACAAAATGTTCTTTGGGTTTTCTTTTTTCTTTTTCGGTATGGAAGACAACATTTATGTGAAAATATTTTCTTGATAAGATTATTTTTTGTAGTTGGTCATCTTGAATTATAGAAAATATGAGCTTAATTCTGAAATATTTCTTTCCATACTAACATTATTGTTTTGATTCATCATGCTTGTTCACCATTTGCTGCCGCATATTGACCTAAGCGATATTCGTCTATGAGAGCATACACAAAATCAAACTTCCCATGTAAATTTATTTCTTCTTTGTTAATGCACTTTTTATAAGTGTCTTGCTTATTCTATATATGATTCTCTTCTTGAATATATTTTCGTATCTAAATCCGCGAAACTCGAGATTGTTGTCTGTGCATATTTAGTCTTGGAAATGGTTCTTAACTACTGTTTTCAATAGAAAGTATTGATATCGCTGTTACTTTATTTTTCTACTATTGTAGCCATAAACCGATGGCATTAATTGGATGTAAAGTCAAAAATCATAAGAAAGTTAACTTTCTAACTTTTTACCTTCTATCATACATAATCTTCTTACTTAAGCAATATCCTAAGAGGGGCAAAATAAATTAAGATTAATTGAGATTTCGGTCCGCCTATTCATGATAAATAATATTTTCTATATTGTTATAAAGTATCTTTTAAATCTTAATGAATTTCATAATTTTGAACCCTACTTCAATCTGCACTTCTGTCACGCATCATGAATTCTACAGGCTTGAATTTTCACCAAAAGCAATAGTTATTTTCTAGGTTTAGTTCTGATGCGTACTAGCAACATATGCAATAACAATGGTATTTGTTCTTTGTGTAGTTATGGCAACAAAGTGACTTGCTCTTACTTTGACAAAAGAAGCTTGTCATTGGCTTCAATATATGTCACGGCCCAATTCCCATTCTATGTTGTGATTGCGCCCAACGTTGTTGTTATGCAAGCCAACGGTGAAATATCTATTTAATTGTTCATTTTATTAGTTTAAAGTCATAAATTTTACTTAATAGAGAAACCAAGAATAATTAACCATGGTGATGTAAAACATAAAATAAAGAAAACGAGGTGAAAGGATAATTATTAATAGACAAGATCATAAATATCTGCTACCAACTCCCAAAATCCGGTGTCACAAGTGCACAAGCAAACTAGTAGAATATACAACACCTACTACAACTATTGTCTGAAGTAAGATAAACATGTAAATTAATACAACAAGGAGGAGACTCCGGGTGCCGCAGAATGGAGTATAGGAAGCACCTCACTACTAAGTCTCCGGGTACGGGGATCGCGCCTTACTGGCCACCAGATGTACCTATTTTGGTAGGTTAGAAACCCATATTTTAGTCATAGTTTGCATCCTAATTACTACATTTTACTTGTATTTGAGCTTAAATGTTAGTGCATTACACTTATTATATATTTTATGCCCTGCAGGAAGTGATTTCGAGTTTAAAAGATAATTAAGAGCTTAATCGAACAATTTGGAGTTTTGAAGTCTCAATAAAAGTCCCCGTTGTACTGCCTTCCCCCGAAGTTTGTGGTAAACTCTCCTCAAATTACCAAGCTCCCCGCCTTCATAGCAACATCTCGGTGTGGAAGATGTTTGACCCTGGGGACCTGAATACCCATTGGAAGAGCCCTGAACAGTCGGTGGACGGTAGGAGCTCTCTGGAATTGCACTGAAATAGGGATGCACTAGAGCACCCCGAGAAGGTAGTGGTGCTGAATATGTGGGCCTACTAGACTGGGGGCCCTCAAACTGACCTCTACCCCAAGATGTAGCACCACTGAATCCTCCCGAGTATCGAGGTCGCTTCTCTCAGTGCATGCTCTCGGCCCTAATGACAGATACCCTCGATCCTCGAATCTATCTCCACAACTTACTAGTAAGAGGTCCCCATCTCAATTTTTGGGCCATAGAAACCTAGATGCCATAATGCAAGCCCGCAATAAACCTCCACACTCTCTATGCATCTGTGGGAGTATCATAAGTGTGTGGCGAGACAACTCAGAGAACCTCACCTCATAATCGTACACCGACATTTATCCCTGCTGGAGCCGCTCAAACTGACCCTGCAACTCTTTCCTACGAGAGGGTGGGATATATCTCTCTAGAAAGAGACATGTGATCTGGTCCTAAGTAGAGGGAGGTGAATCTGCTAGCCTGCTACAGAGATAAGACTGCCACCATCTACGGGTCGTGCCCTATATTTGAAATATGGTGAAGTCTACCTCGTTGGACTCCAATACCCCTATGTTGTGCACCCTGTCTCTACAACGATCAATAAAATCATGTGGGTCAACCTGTCGCTTACCGCCAAAGACAGGAGGATGTAGCTTGGTCCATCTATCCAACCGCGTCTGTCGCTCAACGGTCACGGCTAATCTGGGCTCTGGTATAACCGTTGCAACTGGCTGAGCCCTGCCTGTAGGTAGTGCACCTGGGGTCTGACATACGGTAGCTGCGTGTCCTGGAGCCTGAGCAGTAGGGGTCTGTGCCCCCCCTCCCCCTCCTCTGCGTGAGATATGGCTGGGTCAGATGGAAATGAACAAGCATGTGTCATAGAGTCCATGAACTGCAGCATACCTCCCATGACCTCCTGAAATCCCGGTGCAGTTGTGAAATCTACCGGGACCGGCTCAGCTTCAAGCATCTCATCCTACTGCTCAATGACAGGATCCTTCATTGGTGGTACGGCGGGGGAAACTCTAGGATGCCCTCATCCTCTAACAGGAGTTGGAGCCCTCCCTCGGCCTCTGCCTCGACCTCTAGCAACAAGGGGAGCAGCTCCTCTACCATCAGGTACATCTACCGCATGGGTTCTCACCATTTGTGAGAGAATAAGAGAAATATACTTAGCACATCATTAACTGCACGATAGAAGATGAAGAAAGAGAAGTTTCCTAATACCCTATAATCTCTCGAAGATAAGTACGGACGTCTCTGCACCGACCCGCAAGACTCTATTAGACCTGCTCATGACTGGTAAGACTTATGTGAATCTAGTGCTCTAATGCCAAGTTGTCACGACTCAATTCTCATTATAGGCCGTGATGGCATCCAACGTTATCGTTAGGCAATCTAATGGTGAAACTATCCATTTAATTATTTGTTTTATTAATTTAAAGTCATGAATTTTACTTAATAGAGAAACCAAGAATAATTAACTATGGTGATGTAAAGCATAAAATAAAGCATACGAGTTAAAGGGTAATTATTAATAGACAAGATCATAAATATCTACTTGCAACTCCCAAAACTCGGTGTCATAAGTGCACGAGCAAACTAGTATAAAATACAAAACCTCCTACTACTACTATCTGAAGTACGACAGACAGAAAAATAAATACAACACGGAGGAGACTCCATGTGCTACAGAACGGAGTATAAGAAAGCAGCTCACCACTAGGTCTTGGGGTAGCGGGGATACGCGCCTGACTGGCCACCAAATGTACCTGCCTCAGATCCTACACGATTAGTGCAGAAGTGTAGCATGAGTATGTAAATAACATGTACCCAGTAACTATCTAGTCTAACCTCGAAGAAGTAGTGATGATGGTCGATATAGACACTTACTCGAGGTCAATAAATAAAGTATAGGAATTATAATAGATCATATGCTTGCCAATTTTTTAAATTTTTACTAAATATATATTTACTTATTAAAAATTTAATAAATTAAGATTGAAATAATATTCATATAAAAACTCAAAAAATCGAGAAACTAGACAAAACCGAACCAATCCAAACCGATATAGTTGATTTGGTTTAGTTTTGATAAAAACAAAACCAATCTGGTTCATGTATTAAAATCAAAAAAGGTTCTGATTTGCCCTTCTACTATCATAAATAGGCCTTATTTATCCTCCGTTTAATTTTTTTTATCAAATATGTCCCTACCGTTATACATTAGGTGCATATATATCCCTTACACGTTAAAAACACCCTCCCAACTTTTAAAAGCCATGTGGCATCTCCTTATTGGATCAACTATCCCGCCCCATTTTTTATTTCAAACCCACCAGATCCAACCTCTTAAACTACACACATCGGTAAAAAACTTTTTTTTTCATCTCACTATCTCCTCTCTTTATTTCTTCTCTAACATAAATAGACCAAAATTTAGAATTTACTGAGAGAATCTGGCAAGATGATGTGTTACCAGATTGAGCGCTCATTACAATTAACAATTTGAATTACAAATTGGATGCCGCTAATGTTAAACTCAACTATATGAAGTCAACATTGGATGCGATTATTCTTGAAAGGGACAGATTAAAGAAAATAATGGATGTTCTGAAGGCTTTAAAGAAGTCGGAAGTGAAGAAAGCCCGTCAATTGAAAGAGAAAGTCCTAAATATGAAGATCTTCATTATGATTTCATGGGCAATATTTATAGGATTTGTTGCCGCAATGTTAATGAACTGAAATTGATATATTAGGTGCAACTTTTCAAGTTAGTGTATTGATACTTCTTTTGTAAACAGTGAAGTGTTGTAGTGATGTTTTAATATTATACTCAATATTTTCTAGTGAATGTGTTGCTTTGTTGCAAATTTCTAAGTAGAGAGAGAACCATGATTTTCTTTTCATGTGCCACTTTCTGTAGGATAAATTTAAATAGTGTTTAGATGAAGTATGGTAATTGATACTAGCATTTGCCAAAAGAGCATAACAGTATGACAAACAAGAAGAAACTCTATCTTTAACAAACTTCAACTAAAATCAGTTTTATGGACTGTTGGATGCATAACTGCATATTGCTTAACCCAGCAAACTTGAGAATTCAGTTTGATGGACTGTTGGATGCAAAATTATAACCCCCAAAAACTTACAGACCCTTGGTCATAATACGACCTCCAATTTACCAGCAAATTAAACCAAAAAATAGTTTAATTATACTGTCATAATGCAGTAACTACAAGCACAAAATAAACACACAAAAAAAACTTCAACTACCACACATCATTTGTTTCCCTTCCTTGGCATCAACTTCTCAATTTTTTTCCTACTTTTCATTTCCAATTGTCTTCTAGTAATAGCAACTTTTCCCTTCCATGTGAGGCTACTTGGTGAGTAAGGAAGATTTGATGGAACACTTAAACCATTATGATCACCTTTAAATGCAATTATCCTTGATCCTGAAGGTTGTGATGGTTGTTGTCTCTGTTGAAGCCTTTTGTTCCTCTGACACAACCATAGTCCTTAAAGCTAGTTCTATTTTGGGTTCTGGATGCTCAAAAGCAGGAAATGAAATGCTTGAAGTCTCACTATAGACGCTCGATGTAAGCATGAAAACAAACCCTGGGCCTTGACTTGCTTGACTACATTGGGGTGCAGTAAGGTAGATATCTTCATGTGGATGTTGCCCCACTTCTTCATATTCATCGAGTGGTTTTTGCCTTTTGTCCTTATTGGGTGGCTATTAAACAAGTTAGAGAAGTTAGATAAATTCATTAGTGAGTGAATGAAATTACTAAATTAATTCTTACTTCATCACATCCCCTAGCGTTATGTTTTGTCTCTCCAAAGTTGTTGCATGTCATAACTCTTCCCTTCCTAGAAACTCACCTTGCCTCTTGATTGCTTCATCTTTTTGCCTTGTTCTCTTGATTTTAGACCTCCCAGCCCCTACATGTGCATCTCTTCACATCCATATTGACATTGTGCCTATATCCCTCTTCTGTGACTTCATATCCAAATTAACTATTGGAGTTAGTAACACATTTATTAGCTATCTCCAAGTACTCATTGTATAACTTCATGCTATGTGGACTGAAAGATGTAGCCCATAATCTCGCAGATTCTTCTCTCTCCCTCAACTGATTCATTAGCTTAATCCTTATATCCCCAAACATGTTAATGATTGGCTTCTACCTAGCTTCTAAAATCCATGCATTTACAGTTTCTGTGAAATTATTGTCCACTCTTTGGTTCTTACACACTGTGTCAAAATAGACTTCACACCAAGTTTGAGGAGGATATTTGAGTAAGGCTTTTACAGCTTCCTTATCCATTTCATCAATGCTCTTCAAATGGTCCTTGAAGTCTTCCTCATATGAGCACCATGAACACCACCATAACAACTTCTTGAACTCATCTGTTTTCCATTTTTTGCACCAGTTTGACTCAATGTGTTTAACACAATATCTATAATTTGACTCTGGAAGCACATTATGGACTGCCTAAATCAATCCCTACATATAATAAAAGTAAATTCAAATAAGAATAATTAAAGGACACAAATAGTATAGACTTAACAATAAGGAAATAAATAACCAGAATGGAAAGACTACCTTCTGCATGTCTGACATGAAGGTAATTCCTTCACTCTCTTTGAGATCCAATGACCTTTGAAGCAATTCCAAGAACCAAGTCCATGTTCTCTTAGTTTCCTTATCTACAATTACCCAAGCTAGAGGATAGGTTTGGTTATTACAGTCCAAACCAACAGCAATTAACAATTGGCCTTTGGCTTTCCCTTTAAGAAAGGTCTCATCTAAGCCAATGAAAGGTCTCAAACCTTCCTTAAAACCCATCTTAAGAGCATGGAAATAAATATACATTCTCAAGAATCTTCTAATACCTTGAGCAAGTGCATCCTTTGACAAGTTAATGACCACATCACTCCCTGTATTAATGTCTCTTAGTTTATTGGCATATGCCTCAATTTTATTGTAGCCATCTGTAAAACTACCTTTTAGTTTCTCTCAAATCAGTCTTTTAGCCCTCTTTCCTTTCCATAACTGACATTTATATTAAACACAGTTTTGATATCTGCTCTCATCTCTTTAAGTAATGTGAAATTGTATGATAATCAACCCTACTATTATCAAATGCTTCATCACAAGTATGCTCTGATCTTAATGTCTTTATCCTAACCCCTGGAAGGTTTCCATCCCCAGAAATGAGAACAACAAAAGGGTAGTCAAGAACACATTTGTACCTTAATCTTTCTTTATCACTTTTTTCTTGCTATAAATCCTTTTTGTTTGCCAGGGCATAGAAGTTAATATATTTTCCAGCTTCAGGTATATCCCTGAAGCTCATACCCTTATACAATTCCTTGTAATTTTGCAGACCAATATCAATTTCTCTATTTTTTGACATGCAATTAATTGTAATTCCTCTGAATCATACCCTGTCTCATCACTCTCATTGTCATTGTCACTCTCACTCTCACTACAATCTGTACCAACGTCAATTAGTGATGGGTGTGAATCGGAATAATGGACAATATTAGGAACATTCACAAACAAATCAGATTCATCCACCAAAGTTATCTTTAATATCCTGAAAAAGTAATAAAATAAATTAGGATGGTCAATAAAAAGTAGAGGATATGGCAACAAAATTGCCACTAGAGAACAACCTAACAAACTAAGACAATTATTTGAGATAACTCTTAAAGCAATAAAAAATAGCTCTTATAAAATAAAGCAACAACAATAGAAAAACAATTCAGATGATCCTTAAACAATAAACCCTAAAAACGACCAAAATCACGGCAAATCTAAGCAGCAAAAATACATATAAGAGCTTAAATAAATAATTACTTGAAGAAAGCAATCACCTTTTAACACAATTGAAGCATAAATTGATTGAATCCAGCCTGATTCTCTCAGTAAATCCTAGATTTTGGTCTCTTTATATTAGAGAAGAGATAGAGAGATTTTACCGATGGGTGTAGTTTAAGAGGTTGGATCAGGTGGGTTTGAAATAAAAAATGGGGCGAGTCAGTTGATCCAATAAGGACATGCCACGTGACTTTTAAAAGTTGGGAGGGTGTTTTTAACGTGTAAGGGATATATATGCACTTAATGTACAACGGTAGGGACATATTTGATAAAATATTTAAATGGAAGATAAATAAAGCCTATTTATGATAGTACAAGGGCAAATCAGACCCTTTTTCCGTACTAAAATCCCCAAACACTCCCGTGCCATCAAGGAAGATTCCCCTAGGACATCAAGTTGACTTCCTCTTCTATATAATAAAATATATACACTAGTTGATGAATGCGCACAAAAGCCAAGACCAAATTGAATAACATAGGTTAAGAGTATGGATTAATCGAGTTAGACCACATGTACTGTAGCCATGCTTGGGTGTGGGGGAGGAAGGGAAGGAGAAAATTAATTGACCTGGACACATAAGTAACTCATGACATCAGAAGAATTGTGAGATTCTATAACACATTGTTGTTATTTTTTTTTTTTTAAAAAGGAAGAGATAAAAGCTACAAAGCAAATCACAAGGACTCAAGTGGTGAAGCACTTCGCATGAAAGCGAAATTCGACAATTATTTCTTATAATCCAGGCTAATTGAACAAGCGAATGCAAATCCAGATGGATGTTTTTCTTTTCCAACTTTCACTCAAATAGATTAATAAATCCTTATTTAATGTAACTATTGGAACTTTGTAAGGGACAACAAATATGTTCTTTTCAAATATGAAGAATAGTTCCTCCCAGACCACTATTAGAAGTCTGGTGAATGCTCAAGGTGAGATGATACATAGTGATGCAGGTATTAAATGGGAAGTCTTAAATTACTATAAGGCACTGCTTGGGACATCAGCAACAGTTTTGCCTGTTATTAACCCTTTGGTTATTAAGCAATGTCCAATGTTGAATAGAGAGCAGTAAAGAGAACTGATCAAATCAGTCACAGCAGATGAAGTGTACCACGCTCTAACGGATATAGATGATATATGAAAGCCCTAGGAGTTATAGTCTAAATGTTTTTCTCTTCAAAAAAGCATGGGTTATTGTAGGATAGGAAGTCATAGAGGTTGTTCTGAATATCTTTAGCCCCTTTAATATGTTCCAGGAAATAAATTGCACTTCAGTAACACTTATCTCCTAGAGGTCAAAAATCCTGCTTTTATAAAAGATAATAGGCCAATATTATGTTGCACTACATTGTATAAGATAATCTCTTAGATTTTAACAAAGAAATTGCAGTTGGTCATGAAAATCTTGGTGGATAGTTTCCAATAAGCTTTAATGCCAAGGAAGATTATCACACACAATACAATACTTAGAAATAAATTGGTCAAACGCTAAGGGAAGAAGGTATTTCACCAAGATGTATGATGAAATTGGATATGAAAAAGGCTTATGACTCCCTTGCATGGGTGTTTCTAGAACAGATTTTGAGTGGTATCACATTTTCTGATACTTTTGTGAGGTGGATTATGATGTGTGTGCAAAGCGTCTCTTACTTAATACTACTGAATGACAAGCCAACAAAACACTTTCATGCAAGGAGAGAGCTAAGGCAACGGGATCCCTTATCCCCTTTTTCTCTTTATTTTTGCCACGGAGTACTTGACCAAGATCTTGAAAGATTTAAAACAAATATTAGATTTCAACTATTACCCAAGATGTGACAAGATGCAAAATGTGCTATTAGGCTTTGCTGATGATCTTCTCTTATTTTGCGGAGGTGATTTGATTTCAATGAAACTATTGTATGAGTACTTCCTCAAATTTTTCGAGCTTTAGGACTTTCTTTAAATAAAGTCAAAAGTTGTATATTCTTTGGAGGAGTACAAGAAGTTGCACAACAAGTTATTCTGGATAATGTGAGTTTCCTAATGGCGAGCTGCCTGTAAAATACCTAGGGGTTCCTCTTAGCACCAAGATGTTGTGGTATATTGTTAACCCCTACTTGACAGAATAATGGAGAAAATTACTTCATGGACCTCTAAATTCTTTTTCTTATGCTGGGAGGTTGCAGCTTATTAAAAGCATCATGTTTTCTATACAAACCTTTCTGGTGCCTAATTTTGTTCTACCTAAAAATATTTTACACTTGGTAGAAATTCTGTGTAGAAGATATCTCTAGATTGATGGTAATGAACTGAATAAAAATCACAGCTATAATAGGAAAAAGTGTGCCAACAAATATCAACTTGAGGGTTTATATAATCAATATTTGTATATAGAACGAAGTAGTAATCTGTAAGCATTTATGGAATCTAAGCAAAAAAAAAAGGATAGATTGTGGACCCAATGGAAAAATCTATCATGTCAAAGATTAAATGTTACGGGAATTAATTCTACACAAGCTTCTTGGGTGATGAGAAAATTACTGAAGGCAAAGAGCGCCTTTGAAGCAGCTGGGTATAACTAAGGAGACGTGAGGACCATGCAACAATTCTCTATTAAAAACTTTATAACTAGTTGAGAGGAGAGTTTTTGTGCTATAACTGGTAGGTCATGGAAGGCTACACAAAGGACATGTTGTCAAAATGGGAAACTGTTCGGGACCTAGTATGTCCTTTATGTGATAGTGAAGATGAATTAATAAAGCACTTATTTTTCAAGTGTGCTTAATCTGCTGAATTATGGAGAAGACTGCTCAAATGGCAGGGGATGCAAAGAGCACCAATTGAATAGGGTCTTGAGCTCAACTGGACAGTCACAAATGCAAAAGGAAAAATATAAAAGCTGAAATCTACAAAATGGCGATAGCTGGGAGTGGGAGTGTCTATTACTTATGGCATGAGAGGTACCAAAGAATCTTTCAAGAAAAACAAAGAAGCATTGATGTTATAAACAAGCTAATAATACAGGATATCCATCCTAGAGGAATATGCCAAAATTACTGGACAATTGACACATTTAAACTTTTACCCCTAGGGCAGTTGATATAAGAATATAAATAGAGGGTGGCGGGAGAGTTAATTGCTAGCAGTTTGTAGGAAGCTTGTTCAACTTTCCTTGTTTTGTTTTGTTTTGTTTGTACATAATTTTTTTCCTGGTAAATTTTCAATTGCCAAAAACAAAAAAAACAAAAAAAATATGTGAGGATTAAGATTTATGTAAAGGGATTGACTAATGAGCGTAATTTTCTCCTTTTAAGTTAATTCCCTGCTTAGATGAATTTTATTCCTATTCATTCTGTCAATTCAAAATTTACTAACTTTCATTCTTCTTGCCCCCTTACTATTTTTTGTTGAAAGCTTGTATCCCCAACCAACTTAGAAAATGAAAAGTATGGAACCGAAAAATATACATAAAAGAAAGAAAGTACAACGATGATAAGGATATTATAAACTTAGTACTTAATTGATAAGTAATAATAATATCAATGTTAGCGTAAAGTGATGCATATAGATATATTTCAATCACTTCAGATATGCATTTTGCATAAGATCAGTGAACTTCCAAATTGCCTGCTTGTGTCCATCGGCACGTGGGCCCGAGGGTAATTTTACCGACTTTTCGAACGGAGTTGGGAATTGTTATAAAACGATTAATTATGAGTATTAGAGTATATTTTGATTCCATTGCGTCATATTTGACTAGTTTTGGAGCGACAGGCATCAGTTTGAATTGTCGGAGCAGCCTTGGAGCCGGTTATGGAATTTCGGAGCAAGGTACGTCTCATGCAAGACCTTAAGGTGTTAGATAATAGCAGAATATGGGACGAAATAATTATGCCTTGAGTAGTCGTTGTCCTTAAGGAATTTAAGCTTCCCACTTTCGTTGCTGCAAGAATTATGGTAGAATTCCTTCAGAATTCTAGAAAGCCTCTGAAATTCGTGTATCGGCAATTAACTCGAATTGATACTCGAATCTCCTCTAGAATAAACTTTGTGAATTATATAAAACAGAAAGAGAAGAAGATGGAAAACTGTTGCTTTTCTTATGATTTTCGTTTTGGAGAGGAATGGGGTATTTATAAGGGGTATTATCACTTTTAGCCCGCGTTAGAAACTATTTACATTTGGTAGCCGAAAAAGTATATAAAATATGTATAATTTTTGTATATAACATACAAAATATATATATATATATACACACACACACACACACACACATATATATATATATATACACACACAAAATATATATATATTTTATATATTTTTCGACTATTATTTTTACAGCGGCTATACAATGTCATTTTTCCTATTTATAAACCCTTTTAGGTGTCCATTAGAATTACAGACTCAACCTTTGCCAACAGGTATCTTTTCAAAATTAGTAAACAACGTTTTATTAAATAACAAAATTAATAAGTGACTAAAATATTAAATTTTGGACTATTTTAATTGGCACAAGAATCTTGACTATTAATAATATAGTCAAATTCTAGTTTCTCTCTAAAACACCTTCAAAATATTCTAACCATATATGACACACTTCTTTCTTTCTTTCTTTTTCCAAAGAGGGACAAAACAACCTATTCTCAAATACTCCCATCAAACACTAACTAATCTAACAAAATATTCTTTGGGTTTTCTTTTTTCTCTTTCGGTATGGAAGACAACATTTATGTGAAAATATTTTCTTGATAAGATTATTTTTTGTAGTTTGTCATCTTGAATTATAGAAAATATGAGCTTAATTCTGAAATATTTCTTTCCGTACTAACATTATTGTTTTGATTCATCATGCTTGTTCACCATTTGCTGCCGCATATTGACCTAAGCGATATTCGTCTATGAGAGCATACACAAAATCAAACTTCCCATGTAAATTTATTTCTTCTTTGTTAATGCACTTTTTATAAGTGTCTTGCTGATTCTATATATGATTCTCTTCTTGAATATATTTTCGTATCTATATCCGCGAAACTGGAGATTGTTGTCTGTGCATATTTAGTCTTGGAAATGGTTCTTAACTACTGTTTTCAATAGAAAGTATTGATATGTCTGTTACTTTATTTTTCTACTATTGTAGCGATAAACCGATGGCATTAATTGGACGTAAAGTCAAAAATCATAAGAAAGTTAACTTTCTAACTTTCCACCTTCAACCATACTTAATCTTCTTACTTAAGCAATAACCTAAGAGAGGCAAAATAAATTAAGATTAATTGAGATTTCGGTCAAGAACCTGATTGCCTATTCATGATAAATAATATTTTCTATATTGTTGTAAAGTATCTTTTAAATCTTAATGAATTTCATAATTTTGAACCCTACTTCAATCTGCACTCCTGTCACGCATCATGAAGTCTACAGGCTTGAATTTTCACCAAAAGCAATAGTTATTTTCTAGGTTTAGTTCTGATGCGTACTAGCAACATATGCAATAACAATGGTATTTGTTCTTTGTGTAGTTATGGCAACAAAGTGACTTTTCTCCCAGTAAAGTCTTCATAGCATAAAATATGTAACTTGTGCTTCAAATATTTCTTTAGTTCTATTAGGTACAACTATATAATATATTTTTCAAGAAAATAACACAATAATATGAGATGAGTCATAACATTGTACTAAAATATTCAATAACAAAAATATATAATAAAATCACTAAAAGAAAGTATTATTAATTAATGCACCATAATAAAAATTAATATAATCTAAAAATACTATATTAATCATTCTAAAATAAGTATAGCTAATAAGTATTATTAATTAGACAACTAAGCCCTAAAAATATCCCCACTGCTTTCCGCCTTTTAAAATTCTTACCAAAACCTAATCTCGATTGGACAACTAAAATATAATATAATAACCTTTTCATGAGTTATGCAGGGGTAAAGTGAATTTGCAACTCTCTTGTAGTAGCATGGAGGAAACGTTAAGAACAGAGACCGTTTTAATGGAGGTAAAAACGAAATAGAACTCTAGCTCTCGCTCATGCAAACACTTGTTTTTTATTTTTTTTGGTTGTCAATTTAAAGTTTTTCCCCATATTCTTGTTTGCTTCAAACCTGTCAATTTCCCCCCTTTTGGATAAATCGACTATGTTTTTCCGAAGCTTTATAGTATTATTTTGGATAATGGCGTTGTCCCGCTAGCTAGCGTTCCCCGCACCTAGATTAATATATAGGGTACTAGTTACCTTTGACCAGCATAGATATGAGTTACTTTGTTCACTAACGTTTCATACTCTTTGAGCGCGAGTTTAAAAACTCTGTCAGTAATTTGTTCTCTTACCTTTACTTTGGTTGTTAAACTTTTTGTTACCTTTGATTACTACATGAAGAATGAAGCAATAATATGAGTTTAAGTTTGTCCTACATAATTTTGAGCAAAGAATCTGTAAGTTAATTTGGAAAAGGGGCAGAGATAGAGAATTGCTAGATAAAGGTGAAGGTAGGGGACGTTGTCAAAAAAGGGAGGACAGTATGTCAAAAGGTGTAGCTTGAATATCTTTTTTTTTAATCAAGAGGTATAACTTGAATATGTTTTACGCGCAATAGGACGTTGCTTGCAATTGCCTAAATTTACACAGTAAAACTGGTTTTGCTTGAGATTTGTCAGAATTGCCCCGAGCACCCCTTGGTCCCTATTAATGAGGATTCTCTTGAATTTTGCAGACTAAGGGAGAAGTCAATGATATGATCAGTGAACTTCCGAATTGCCTGCTAACATTCATCCTCTCTCTCTTAAGCATAAAAGATGCAGTCAAGACCAACGTATTGTCCCGTAGATGGAGGCATCTTTTCATGCTGATCCCCGACCTAGTAGTTGATAGTGCCAATATCTTAAGTGATCAAGAACATAGGAGATTTACTCTTTCAAGTTATGAGGCTTTTGAGAAGGAAAGGCGTGAGTTTGTTATGCGTGTGGATCAGTTCATGCAGCTAATGCGTGGAAGGCATATACGTTCCCTGACGGTGGGTTTCTTCATGGATAGTGAATATTCATCTCATCTAGATGGTTGGTTGAAAGTTGCAATTGCATCTGGACTGACCAAACTTGAACTCTTCCTCTCATTGGAGCAGAATTTCTTGACTCAATTTATAGTTGATGAGCATCGCCTATACAATTTCCCCTATTGGCTCTTTTCAGAATCAAATACATCAATGTTGAGCCATTTGCGGTTAGAAAACTGTGTTTTGAGGACTCCAGGCGACTTCAAGGGCTTTAGAAATTTGAGAACTCTTGAACTGAACGATGTGATTTTGGCTGAAGACTTTGCCACAGAAATTCTCCCTAGTTGTTTGCTACTTGAACAATTGACCTTTCTTTGGTGTAAGCTAAAATCAACCTTATGCTTTGATCATCCATCTCTATCACTGAAGCATCTGAAGGTGCTTCATTGTTGTCCTAAGACAATTATTAAAATATCTTCCATGAACCTCACAACCTTTGAGTATGATGATATGATGAAGATCGCATATCTTTATGCTCCCCAGTTGAAAGAAATATGTTCAATAAATACAAGGGGTCCTCTTTCATTTGCCCATTTCTCTAGACTTCCTCAACTTGAAATCTTACTTCTGCACGTAGATTATCTCCAAGTAAGTGTCATTTAATTTGCCATTTCAAGAATGATTGTTTCGTTGCTTATGTTTTCATTCAACTCAGATACAAAAAATTCCAAGAAGACTTGACACTATGGCCAGCCTTAAGAAACTGAGTTTGTTTCTGTTGTCTGCGGATGATGATTTTGACCTTTCATGGGTTATAACTGTCTTGAAAGCTGCACCCTTTCTTCAGAAGCTTGTGTTGACCGTAAGTCATCCTTTCCTGTGAAACTTACTACTATTGATTTTGATTCAAGATATTCTTCCTACGATTGGAAAATCACTCTTAAGAAAAAAAGTTATTAACAAGGCATACCCCTGAACAGTTACATAAAATTGGATGGTATACCCTCTGTTGTTCAGTTTACCTTCTTGTAATTTTTCAGACAGTTATATGCAACAAGAGAAAGACAAGGTGGTAATATTAAAATTCAATATAAACAGTGGTGTTCTTTTCTCCTCTTTGGCAGTATATTGTTTAGCACTCAACTGTTATATACTCTACTATTTTTATAGTTCAATGCGCTTTACTACTGTGACTGTGCTTGTCTGAGCCGAGCGTCTCTTGGAAATAACATCTCTACCTGCATAAGATAGGAGTTAGGTCTTTGTACGCACTATCCTCCCTAGTCTCCACATGTGAGAATATACTGGTATGTTGTTGTCCAGAAAAAGTATAACCCATCAAATACTTGACTATGTCTGACAAATTCACAAATTTTATCCCATTCCCACATCTGTATCACGTGTTGTTTGGAGTCCGCCACTGAGCTTGACTCTACCGTATAAAATTCATACATATACATTGGCCGTCTCTGGCTAATTAGTGATGTTCATCTTTGCCCACTTGACCCAACCACTAATCCCTGCAAACTTGTCTTTTTATCCATTTACAGATTAGTCCCCCCCCCCCCCCCAAAATATTACCATGGTGAGTCTGTTGTTTTCCAATTTACCTTGCTAGTGTTACTCAAAATTACCTTCCCAAATTTGTTTCGTAATCTTTTTGCAGTACTCTGTCCATTGTGGTCCACAGAAAACTATTATGGTGAAGGTATCAGTAACTGTCCTTTCATAAAGAGTATGGCGTCTCTCCTGGCTCGCTTCGGGAATACCATTATATATTTTGTCTCAGAAGATATATCATTTTCTATTAGTTATATCATGGGACTAATTTTGAAATTTCTAAGCATGCGTAATTTCTAAGACGGCGAACATGTTAATTGATGTGAACTGTAAATTGCTCAACTCCCCTTAATTTTCTTGCAGTTACACGGAGGTGAAAGGAATGCAGATCAAAAGGAGATACGAAAATTAGACGGAGTCCATCATGATCAACTAAAAGAGTTTGAGATGCATGGATGTGCTGGTAATTGGTACGAAATGGAGCTTCAATTGTTTGTATTGAGTAGGGCAAGCAAATTGGAGCGGTTAATTATCAGTCCTTCAACAAGCATGTATGCTGGGAATGGAAGATGGGTCGATATTTATGAGGGAGCTCGTTGCTGGAATCAATCTTGCCAAGAAATGGTAAGGAATCAACTTGAGGGTCACGTTCCCCAAGGGGTTCAGTTGGTATTTCTCTAATCCTTTTAAGCATGCTATAAGCCTTTTAAGCATGTACATGAGTGTTTGCTGTTGGTCCTAATCCTTTAGTTTCCATATTCAGTTCCTAGTAACCTTTATTTCAAGATCCATTGGATTTCTATATAAATTATTAGTGGTTGTTTTTCTTAAGTACAGGCTATTTTTGAACCTATCTTGTGACCTAATCAGATCAGAGTGTATTAGCATGATATCCAGTTATTCTTCGCTCGTTATCTATCACAATTTCTCTCCTCCCGCTTAGTATATATACCCAAATCAGGTGGTAGTATCATATTACTATTTATTTTTGGCAAAATGGCTTCCGGGCCACTTAGACTTGCACCCGTTTTTCAATCTGGTAAAGAAACGTATGCGTTTTCCATTTGAACACTTCAACTCATTCATTTGCATAATTTTAAACCTCTCTAACCGTTGATCATGATTACATGGCAGCAATGTAACTGACGTGGTAAAATGTGTGCTAATCACGCTTGTGAAGCGCGTGTATACAATGAATGAGAGAAAAAAATGCTAAAATTACAAATAATAAATAAAATGAAGTAAAAGCAAAAAATAAAATTAAAAAAAATAAGGAAAAAGCCCCCCCCCCCCCAAACCCCCTTTTTCTCCGCCGTTATCTGCCCCTCATTCCTTCATCATCTTCTCCCTCCCTTTCTCAGCCTTCATCTCCCCCTCATTCCTTTAATCTTCTCCAAAATTTTCCTCTATCCCTTTCCTCCTATTCAAACACCACATTCAAAATCACCATCATCACCTCTTTCATCACTGCTAATCCAAACACCATTTTCAACCATTGACATCTAGAGCACACTTTTTCTATAACAAACAGATTGTCAGGGGAGACGGACGGAATACGGACGCCGACGAATGCGATATTGAGGAAAGAAGTATAGGGGTTGGTCCAAATAGCCATTTTGGGGATCTTTTTTTATGGGTAGAGAAGGTTTGAAATTTGGCCAATCGCAGAAATCACTCCGGCGAGCTTGTTGTACCAGTAAAACTTCGAACAGTGGCTAATCCATTTTCAAGGGATTCGAGATCTGTTTCAGAAGGGAATATAACAAAAAAAATTGAATTTTTGTTGAATGAGAAGGAATCAAAGGGTTAACAACACTTCGCAGAAATTTCCGGCGAAATATAATCGGAACTATGATATCGGCGATAATAAAACTGAAGAAGATTAGTGGGAATTGATTGGAATACTCATGCAAGACCTTCAGTAACTCCTATTAATGATTTTCCACTTATTTTGGTAATTGATTTGGGGGGTTTTAGAGTAGAGGAAGGAGGTGTTCATGGTGGAAGGCGCTAGTGACCACCCGAGGAATAAGAAGCAAAAGAATATTTTCGGAAATTTTAATAAAATGGTTATATAAATATTAAGACCCACAAATTATATCAAACAATAATAGGCGAACAACGTGATGTGTCAATTATGTCTAAGGAATTGAGGCACACGATCAGTTTGAGGTGCTTATTGTTTTGTATTTTTATCAAGTTCCGGTGTTCAAATGGGAAACACGTAAGTTCTTTTACCGTGTTGAAAAACGGGTACAAGTTTAAGTGACTCAGAGGCCATTTTGCCTTTATTTTTTGTGTATAACAGATTAGAGGTGGCCGCACCAAATCGATAAGTCAAACCAAACCGACTTAAAAACCCGATTAGATTTGGTTTGATTTGGTTTGATATTGAGTAAAAAAATTCGTACCAAACCAACATATAAATATATAATTTTTACATATACTTTTAAGACTTTTATAAAATTTTCTTTAAAATATATCTAGAAATATTTGGAAGTCTCCTATGGGAAGTAATATTTAATAGAATCTCCATTTTTATTAAATTTAATTAATGGGTTGTATGATCACTTTCTTATCAAGTCTTACTGAAATGCGTCAATCTCTTTGTTCTTCTATATTCATATGTAAGGATCTATTAAATTCTTGGATCTTTTTCAAATTTGAGGTCATATTTCAATAATTTAAAATTAAATAAAACATATCATTATTTAGGTATCATATTGATTTTTATGTTTAATTATTAAATTCGGTTAACCTTGAATGTGTACATCAACGAAAAATTATTGCGAGACGACTAAAAAAATAACTATTATTGTTACTAAGAAAATTCTCCCATAAGAATAGTTTAATAGATCATATGTTTGCCAATTTTTAAAATTTTTACTAAACATATATTTACTTATTGAAAATTTAATAAATTAAGATTGAAATAATATTTATAAAAAACCCAAAACATTCGAGAAACTAGACAAAACTTAACCAATCCAAACCGATATAGTTAGTTTGGTTTAGTTTTGATAAAAACAAAATCAATCCGGTCCATGTACTAAAATCCCCAAACACTCCCGTGTCAGCAAGGAAGATTGCCCTAGGACATCAAGTTGACTGCCTCTTCTATATAATAAAATATATACACTAGTTGATGAATGCGCACAAAAGCCAAGACCTAATTGAATAATATAGGTTAAGAGTATGGATTAATCGAGTCAGACCCCATGTACTGTAGCCATGCTTGGGTGTGGGGGAGGGAGGGAAGAAGGAAATTAATTGACCTGGACACATAAGTAACTCATGGCATCAGAAGAATTGTGAGATTCCATAACACATTGTTGTTGTTTTTGTTTTTGTTTTTTTAAAAGGAAGAGATAAAAGCTACAAAGCAAATCACAAGGACTCAAGTGGTGAAGCTCTTCGCATGAAAGCGAAATTCGACAATTATTTCTTATAATCCAGGCTATTTGAACAAGCGAATGCAAATCCAGATGGATGTTTTTCTTTTCCAACTTTCACTAAAATAGATTAACAAATCCTTATTTAATGTAACTATTGGAACTTTGTAAGAGACAACAAATATGTTCTTTGCAAATATGAAGAATAGTTCCTCCCAGACCACTATTAGAAGTCTGGTAAATGCTCAAGGTAAGATGATACATAGTGATGCATGTATTAAATAGGAAGTCTTAAATTACTATAAGGCACTGCTTGGGACATCAGCAACAACTTTGCCTGTTATTAACCCTTTGGTTATTAAGCAATGTCCAGTGTTGAATAGAGGGCAGTAAAGAGAACTGATCAAATCGGTCACAGCAGATGAAGTGTACCAGGCTCTAACGGATATAGATGATATATGAAAGCCCTAGGAGTTATAGTCTAAATGTTTTTCTCTTCAAAAAAGCATGGGTTATTGTAGGATAGGAAGTCACGGAGGTTGTTCTGAATATCTTTAGCCCCTTTAATATGTTCCAGGCAATAAATTGCACTTCAGTAATACTTATCTCCGGCTTTTATAAAATATAATAGGTCAATATCATGTTGCACTACATTGTATAAGATAATCTCTTAGATTTTAACAAAGAAATTACAGTTGGTCATGAAAATCTTGGTGGATAGTTGCCAATAAGCTTTTGTGCCAAGGAATATTATCACAGGCAATACAATACTTAGTCATAAATTAGTCAAACGCTAAGGGAGGAAAGTATTTCACCAAGATGTATGATGAAATTGGATATGGAAAAGGCTTATGACTCCCTTGCATGGGTGTTTCTAGAACAGATTTTGAGTGGTATCGCATTTTCTGATACTTTTGTGAGGTGGATTATGATGTGTGTGTAAATTGTCTCTTACTTAATACTACTGAATGACAAGCCAACAAAACACTTTCATGCAACGGGATCCCTTACCCCCTTTTCTCTTTATTTTTGCCATGGAGTACTTGACCAAGATTTAAAATAAATATTAGATTTCAACTATTACCCAAGATGTGACAAGATGCAAATAGTGCTACTAGGCTTTGCTAATGACCTTCTCTTATTTTGCGGAGGTGATTTGATTTCAATGAAACTATTGTATGATCGTACTTCCTCAAAATTTTCGAACTTTAGGACTTTCTTTAAATAAATTCAAAAGTTGTATATTCTTTGAAAGAGTACAAGAAGTTTCACAACAAGCTATTCTGGATAATGTGAGTTTCCTCTTGAAAGATTTAAAATAAATATTAGATTTCAACTATTACCCAAGATGTGACAAGATGCAAATAGTGCTACTAGGCTTTGCTGATGATCTTCTCTTATTTTGCGGAGGTGAATTGATTTCAATGAAACTATTGTATGAGTACTTCCTCAAATTTTTCGAGCTTTAGGACTTTCTTTAAATAAAGTCAAAAGTTGTATATTCTTTGAAGGAGTACAAGAAGTTGCACAACAAGCTATTCTGGATAATGTGAGTTTCCTCTTGAAAGATTTAAAATAAATATAAGATTTCAACTATTACCCAAGATGTGACAAGATGCAAATAGTGCTACTAGGCTTTGCTGATGATCTTCTCTTATTTTGCGGAGGTGAATTGATTTCAATGAAACTATTGTATGAGTACTTCCTCAAATTTTTCGAGCTTTAGGACTTTCTTTAAATAAAGCCAAAAGTTGTATATTCTTTGAAGGAGTACAAGAAGTTGCACAACAAGCTATTCTGGATAATGTGAGTTTCCTCTTGAAAGATTTAAAATAAATATAAGATTTCAACTATTACCCAAGATGTGACAAGATGCAAATAGTGCTACTAGGCTTTGCTGATGATCTTCTCTTATTTTGCGGAGGTGAATTGATTTCAATGAAACTATTGTATGAGTACTTCCTCAAATTTTTCGAGCTTTAGGACTTTCTTTAAATAAAGCCAAAAGTTGTATATTCTTTGGAGGAGTACAAGAAGTTGCACAACAAGCTATTCTGGATAATGTGAGTTTCCTAACGGTGAGCTGCTTGTAAAATACCTAGGGTTCCTCTTAGCACCAAGATGTTGCGGTATATTGTTAACCCCTACTAGACAGAATATTCGAGAAAATTACTTCATGGACCTCTATATTCTTTTCCTTATGTTGGGATGTTGCAGCTTATTAAAAGCATCATGTTTTCTATACAAACCTTCTGGTGCCTAATTTTGTTCTACCTAAGAATATTTTACACTTGGTAGAAACTATGTGTAGAAGATATCTCTGGATTGAAAAGCATCATGTTTTCTATACAAACCTTCTGGTGCCTAATTTTGTTCTACCTAAGAATATTTTACACTTGGTAGAAACTATGTGTAGAAGATATCTCTGGATTGATGGTAATGAACTGAATAAAAATCACAGCTATAATAGGAAAAAGTGTGCCAACAAATATCAGCTTGAGGGTTTATATAATCAATATTTGTATATAGAACGAGGTAGTAATCTGTAAGCATTTCTGGAATCTAAGCAAAAAAAAAAACATAGATTGTGGACCTAATGGGAAAATCTATCATGTCAGATTAATTGTTACGAAAATTAATTCTACACAAGCTTCTTGGGTGGTGAAAAAGTTATTGAAGGCAAAGAGAGCCTTTGAAGCAGCTGGGTATAACTACGAAGACGTTACACGTGAGCACCATGCAACAATTCTCTATTAAAAACTTTATAACAAGTTGAGAGGAGAGTTTCAGAAAGTTAGTTGGAAGAGAATGGTGTGTAAAAACTATGGCTGACCTAAATGGATTTTTGTGCTATAATTGGTAGGTCATGGAAGGCTACACAAAGGACATGTTGTCAAAATGGGAAACTGTTCGGGACCTAGTATGTCCTTTATGTGATAGTGAAGATGAATTAATAAAGCACTTATTTTTAAAGTGTGCTTAATCTGCTGAATTATGGAGAAGACTGCTCAAATGGCAGGGGATGCAAAGAGCACCAATTGAATAGGGTCTTGAGCTCAACTGGACAGTCACAAATGCAAAAGGAAAAATATAAAAGCTGAAATCTACAAAATGGCGATAGCTGGGAGTGGGAGTGTCTATTACTTATGGCATGAGAGGTACCAAAGAATCTTTCAAGAAAAACAAAGAAGCATTGATGTTATAAACAAGCTAATAATCCAGGATATCCATCCTAGAGGAATATGCCAAAATTACTGGACAATTGACACATTTAAACTTTTACCCCTAGGGCAGTTGATATAAGAATATAAATAGAGGGTGGCGGGAGAGTTAATTGCTAGCAGTTGTAGGAAGCTTGTTCAACTTTCCTTGTTTTGTTTTGTTTTGTTTGTACATAATTTTTTTCCTGGTAAATTTTCAATTGCCAAAAACAAACAAATATGTGAGGACTAAGATTTATGTAAAGGGATTGACTAATGAGCGTAATTTTCTCCTTTTAAGTTAATTCCCTGCTTAGATGAATTTTATTCTTATTCATTCTGTCAATTCAAAATTTAGTAACTTTCATTCTTCTTGCCCCCTTACTATTTTTTGTTGAAAGCTTGTATCCCCAACAAACTTAGAAAATGAAAAGTATGAAACCGAAAAATATACATAAAAGAAAGAAAGTACAACGATGATAAGGATATTATAAACTTAGTACTTAATTGATAAGTAATAATAATATCAATGTTAGCGTAAAGTGATGCATATAGATATATTTCAATCACTTCAAATATGCATTTTGCATAAGATCAGTGAACTTCCAAATTGCCTGCTTGTGTCCATCCTCTCTAGACTAAGCATAAAAGATGCAGTCAAAACCAGCATTTTGTCCCGCATATGGAGGCATCTGGCCTGACCTAATTGACCATCTGAGATTTACTCTTTCAAGGTTTGCTTATCATTACCTTATTACAGCTATTCTACCAAATTCAATTGAAAGAAAATCAACATATACCCATTTTCTGTACTCCCAATCTAACTAAAACAAAAGAGTAATGTAAAACATAACGTATGTATATATGTGTGTGGATACATATAATACCAAAATATTTAACTTGGTAATCTTTTGATTATAGAACATATACTTAATGTGACGCACATCATGCTATATTATAAGTGTGAAGACTTTTAGGTGATGTTATTTTACCTTTTCATTTTCTAATGAAAAAACTTATGAACTTCTTACATGTACTTGCACATATCTTTTCTTCCAATTAGGCCGTTTATAATTGCCATTGTCACCTTTTTCCATTCTCCTCTAGACCTTTATATTTTTTTCCTACGTGACTTTTGAGGTTCTAGCTAATTTTAAGGTGTTCTTCGTGGTTTACAGGTACAGTTGCTAAACAAAACTTTTTCCTGGATTGTCCATTGTCTGGAATGCAATCGTAGAAAATTTAAACCAAGTAGTTCAAATATTAAGAGTAAGTACTGAAACTTGATAGGGGCATAGAATGATTCAGTCTTTTTTATTTTGTTTATTTTTCGTTTTCTTCCCTGTTTTCTTTTGTTTTTTCCTCCCAAATATGTTAGAAAATAGCAGAATATGGGACGAAATAATTAGGCCTTGATAGTGTAGTTACT
Source organism: Nicotiana tabacum (assembly GCF_000715075.1). Taxonomy (NCBI): domain Eukaryota; kingdom Viridiplantae; phylum Streptophyta; class Magnoliopsida; order Solanales; family Solanaceae; genus Nicotiana; species Nicotiana tabacum. The sequence continues at coordinate 61,303,322 of NC_134096.1, forward strand.
TTTCTTAAGGAATTTAAGTCTTCCACTTTCGTTGCTGCAGGGATTATAGTAGAATTCCTCTAGAATTCTACAAAGCCTCTGAAATTCGAGTATCGGCAATTAACTCGAATTGATACTCGAATTTCCTCTAGAATAAACTTTGTGAATTGTATATAGCAGAAAGAGAAAAAGATGGAAAACTGTTGCTTTTCTTATGATTTTCGTTTTGGAGAGGAATGAGGTATTTATAAACCCTTTTAGGTGTCTATTAGAATTACAGACTCAACCTTTGCCAAAGGGTATCTTTTCAAAATTAGTAAACAACGTTTTATTAAATAACAAAATTAATAAGTGACTAAAAAAGTAAATTTCGGACTATTTTAATTGGCCCAAGAATCTTTATTAATAATATAGTCAAATTATGTTTCCCTCTAAAACACCTTCAAAATATTCGAAGCATATATGACAAAGAAGTGTTTTAACTTTCTTTCTTTTTCCAACGAGGGACAAAACAACGTCTTCTCGAATACTTCCATCAAATACTAACTAATCTAACAAAATGTTCTTTGGGTTTTCTTTTTTCTTTTTCGGTATGGAAGACAACATTTATGTGAAAATATTTTCTTGATAAGATTATTTTTTGTAGTTGGTCATCTTGAATTATAGAAAATATGAGCTTAATTCTGAAATATTTCTTTCCATACTAACATTATTGTTTTGATTCATCATGCTTGTTCACCATTTGCTGCCGCATATTGACCTAAGCGATATTCGTCTATGAGAGCATACACAAAATCAAACTTCCCATGTAAATTTATTTCTTCTTTGTTAATGCACTTTTTATAAGTGTCTTGCTTATTCTATATATGATTCTCTTCTTGAATATATTTTCGTATCTAAATCCGCGAAACTCGAGATTGTTGTCTGTGCATATTTAGTCTTGGAAATGGTTCTTAACTACTGTTTTCAATAGAAAGTATTGATATCGCTGTTACTTTATTTTTCTACTATTGTAGCCATAAACCGATGGCATTAATTGGATGTAAAGTCAAAAATCATAAGAAAGTTAACTTTCTAACTTTTTACCTTCTATCATACATAATCTTCTTACTTAAGCAATATCCTAAGAGGGGCAAAATAAATTAAGATTAATTGAGATTTCGGTCCGCCTATTCATGATAAATAATATTTTCTATATTGTTATAAAGTATCTTTTAAATCTTAATGAATTTCATAATTTTGAACCCTACTTCAATCTGCACTTCTGTCACGCATCATGAATTCTACAGGCTTGAATTTTCACCAAAAGCAATAGTTATTTTTTAGGTTTAGTTCTGATGCGTACTAGCAACATATGCAATAACAATGGTATTTGTTCTTTGTGTAGTTATGGCAACAAAGTGACTTTTCTCCCAGTAAAGTCTTCATAGCATAAAATATGTAACTTGTGCTTCAAATATTTCTTTAGTTCTATTAGGTACAACTATATAATATATTTTTCAAGAAAATAACACAATAATATGAGATGAGTCATAACATTGTACTAAAATATTCAATAACAAAAATATATAATAAAATCACTAAAAGAAAGTATTATTAATTAATGCACCATAATAAAAATTAATATAATCTAAAAATACTATATTAATCATTCTAAAATAAGTATAGCTAATAAGTATTATTAATTAGACAACTAAGCCCTAAAAATATCCCCACTGCTTTCCGCCTTTTAAAATTCTTACCAAAACCTAATCTCGATTGGACAACTAAAATATAATATAATAACCTTTTCATGAGTTATGCAGGGGTAAAGTGAATTTGCAACTCTCTTGTAGTAGCATGGAGGAAACGTTAAGAACAGAGACCGTTTTAATGGAGGTAAAAACGAAATAGAACTCTAGCTCTCGCTCATGCAAACACTTGTTTTTTATTTTTTTTGGTTGTCAATTTAAAGTTTTTCCCCATATTCTTGTTTGCTTCAAACCTGTCAATTTCCCCCCTTTTGGATAAATCGACTATGTTTTTCCGAAGCTTTATAGTATTATTTTGGATAATGGCGTTGTCCCGCTAGCTAGCGTTCCCCGCACCTAGATTAATATATAGGGTACTAGTTACCTTTGACCAGCATAGATATGAGTTACTTTGTTCACTAACGTTTCATACTCTTTGAGCGCGAGTTTAAAAACTCTGTCAGTAACTTGTTCTCTTACCTTTACTTTGGTTGTTAAACTTTTTGTTACCTTTGATTACTACATGAAGAATGAAGCAATAATATGAGTTTAAGTTTGTCCTACATAATTTTGAGCAAAGAATCTGTAAGTTAATTTGGAAAAGGGGCAGAGATAGAGAATTGCTAGATAAAGGTGAAGGTAGGGGACGTTGTCAAAAAAGGGAGGACAGTATGTCAAAAGGTGTAGCTTGAATATCTTTTTTTTTAATCAAGAGGTATAACTTGAATATGTTTTACGCGCAATAGGACGTTGCTTGCAATTGCCTAAATTTACACAGTAAAACTGGTTTTGCTTGAGATTTGTCAGAATTGCCCCGAGCACCCCTTGGTCCCTATTAATGAGGATTCTCTTGAATTTTGCAGACTAAGGGAGAAGTCAATGATATGATCAGTGAACTTCCGAATTGCCTGCTAACATTCATCCTCTCTCTCTTAAGCATAAAAGATGCAGTCAAGACCAACGTATTGTCCCGTAGATGGAGGCATCTTTTCATGCTGATCCCCGACCTAGTAGTTGATAGTGCCAATATCTTAAGTGATCAAGAACATAGGAGATTTACTCTTTCAAGTTATGAGGCTTTTGAGAAGGAAAGGCGTGAGTTTGTTATGCGTGTGGATCAGTTCATGCAGCTAATGCGTGGAAGGCATATACGTTCCCTGACGGTGGGTTTCTTCATGGATAGTGAATATTCATCTCATCTAGATGGTTGGTTGAAAGTTGCAATTGCATCTGGACTGACCAAACTTGAACTCTTCCTCTCATTGGAGCAGAATTTCTTGACTCAATTTATAGTTGATGAGCATCGCCTATACAATTTCCCCTATTGGCTCTTTTCAGAATCAAATACATCAATGTTGAGCCATTTGCGGTTAGAAAACTGTGTTTTGAGGACTCCAGGCGACTTCAAGGGCTTTAGAAATTTGAGAACTCTTGAACTGAACGATGTGATTTTGGCTGAAGACTTTGCCACAGAAATTCTCCCTAGTTGTTTGCTACTTGAACAATTGACCTTTCTTTGGTGTAAGCTAAAATCAACCTTATGCTTTGATCAATTCAAAAAAACGGGCTGTGCTATTGAAGATGAGACAGGTAAAATAATCCTCCTGATCCATGGTCATGGCATAAGAAACTTGGTCATGCAAGCATGCATCTTATTGAAAATCTTTCCAAGCATAATTTAGTTATTGGTCTCCCTAAACTCATTTTTTCTAGAAATCATGTATTCAGGCATGTCAGATTGGTAAACAAACCAGAAACTCCTTCAAAAATAAAGACATTGTGTCTACCTTAAAGCCTTTACAATTGCTTCCTATGAATTTGTTTGGACCCACTAGAAACGATATGCTTTTGTTATTGTTGATGACTACTCACGTTTTACATGGGTGACTTTTCTATCTCACAAAGATGAAGCCTTGAAAAACTTTGAGATTTTGTGTAAGAGAGTTGAAAGAGAAAAGAGGTATCTTATATTATTATTTTTTAATATTTGGATCTACAAGAATGTTTGTTTTCTCTTTCGTATTCAATTTACATATTTTTTCCTTTTAAATATTATACAATTTTATTTTAATTTTCATGATATTTTATTTATTAGTTTTATCTACCCTAAAAGAATTCGTAGGTTTTAATTCCCTTACCTCACTGCCCCATCCCCATAATAGATAATTGGCCTGTGCCTAACCCCCACCTTTTACAAATTACAATACTGATGGTTGCCCATGTTTAATTTTGTAAAAGCAAAAAGGACAGAGAGTAATTAAAAGAAGGTATACATGCTGTCAAGCAATGGTCTCCCATAGTCGGGTAGGTTCAAAATTTTCAATTATCAAGCTAAACTAATGGTGTCAGATTTTTAAATCTATAAACCAAACCAAACTAATAAAGTTGGATTTTTCAATCTCGCTTTTTTCGGATTTTTCAGCTTTTTTCGGGTTTTCATATTTTCTCCCAGTAAAGTCTTCATAGCATAAAATATGTAACTTGTGCTTCAAATATTTCTTTAGTTCTATTAGGTACAACTATATAATATATTTTTCAAGAAAATAACACAATAATATGAGATGAGTCATAACATTGTACTAAAATATTCAATAACAAAAATATATAATAAAATCACTAAAAGAAAGTATTATTAATTAATGCACCATAATAAAAATTAATATAATCTAAAAATACTATATTAATCATTCTAAAATAAGTATAGCTAATAAGTATTATTAATTAGACAACTAAGCCCTAAAAATATCCCCACTGCTTTCCGCCTTTTAAAATTCTTACCAAAACCTAATCTGGATTGGACAACTAAAATATAATATAATAACCTTTTCATGAGTTATGGAGGGGTAAAGTGAATTTGCAACTCTCTTGTAGTAGCATGGAGGAAACGTTAAGAACAGAGACCGTTTTAATGGAGGTAAAAACGAAACAGAACTCTAGCTCTCGCTCATGCAAACACTTGTTTTTTATTTTTTTTGGTTGTCAATTTAGAGTTTTTCCCCATATTCTTGTTTGCTTCAAACCTGTCAATTTCCCCCCTTTTGGATAAATCGACTATGTTTTTCCGAAGCTTTATAGTATTATTTTGGATAATGGCGTTGTCCCGCTAGCTAGCGTTCCCCGCACCTAGATTAATATATAGGGTACTAGTTACCTTTGACCAGCATAGATATGAGTTACTTTGTTCACTAACGTTTCATACTCTTTGAGCGCGAGTTTAAAAACTCTGTCAGTAACTTGTTCTCTTACCTTTACTTTGGTTGTTAAACTTTTTGTTACCTTTGATTACTACATGAAGAATGAAGCAATAATATGAGTTTAAGTTTGTCCTACATAATTTTGAGCAAAGAATCTGTAAGTTAATTTGGAAAAGGGGCAGAGATAGAGAATTGCTAGATAAAGGTGAAGGTAGGGGACGTTGTCAAAAAAGGGAGGACAGTATGTCAAAAGGTATAGCTTGAATATCTTTTTTTTTTAATCAAGAGGTATAATTTGAATATGTTTTAAGCGCATAAGGTCAGGTGTTGCTTGTACTTTTCAAATAAAACCAACCCTACAACTAATGGAGCAAGTCCAACTACTTAGTATTTAAACTTTTCATAAAAAAGTGCTTGATGTTTGCAACTGCCTAAATTTACACAGTAAAACTGGTTTTGCTTGAGATTTGTCAGAATTGCCCCGAGCACCCCTTTGTCCCTATTAATGAGGATTCTCTTGAATTTTGCAGACTAAGGGAGACGTCAATGATATGATCAGTGAACTTCCAAATTGCCTGCTAACATTCATCCTCTCTCTCTTAAGCATAAAAGATGCAGTCAAGACCAGCGTATTGTCCCGTAGATGGAGGCATCTTTTCATACTGATCCCCAACCTAGTAGTTGATAGTGCCAATATCTTTAGTGATCAAGAACATAGGAGATTTACTCTTTCAAGTTATGAGGCTTTTGAGAAGGAAAGGCGTGAGTTTGTTATGCGTGTGGATCAGTTCATGCAGCTAATGCGTGGAAGGCATATACGTTCCCTGACGGTGGGTTTCTTCATGGATAGTGAATATTCATCTCATCTAGATGGTTGGTTGAAAGTTGCAATTGCATCTGGACTGACCAAACTTGAACTCTTCCTCTCATTGGAGCAGAATTTCTTGACTCAATTTATAGTTGATGAGCATCGCCTATACAATTTCCCCTATTGGCTCTTTTCAGAATCAAATACATCAATGTTGAGCCATTTGCGATTAGAAAACTGTGTTTTGAGGACTCCAGGCGACTTTAAGGGCTTCAGAAATTTGAGAACTCTTGAACTGAACGATGTGATTTTGGCTGAAGACTTTGCCACAGAAATTCTCCCTAGTTGTTTGCTACTTGAACAATTGACCTTTCTTTGGTGTAAGCTAAAATCAACCTTATGCTTTGATCATGCATCTCTGTCACTGAAGCATCTGAAGGTGCTTCATTGTTGTCCTAAGACAATTATTAAAATATCTTCCATGAACCTCACAACCTTTGAGTATGATGATATGATGAAGATCGCATATCTTTATGCTCCCCAGTTGAAAGAAATATGTTCAATAAATACACGGGGTCCTCTTTCATTTGCCCATTTCTCTAGACTTCCTCAACTTGAAATCTTACTTCTGTACGTGGATTATCTCCAAGTAAGTGTCATTTAATTTGCCATTTCAAGAATGATTGTTTCGCTGCTTATGTTTTCATTCAACTCAGATACAAAAAATTCCAAGAAGTCTTGACACTATGGCCAGTCTTAAGAAACTGAGTTTATTTCTGTTGTCTGCGGATGATGATTTTGACCTTTCATGGGTTATAACTGTCTTGAAAGCTGCACCCTTTCTTCAGAAGCTTGTGCTGACCGTAAGTCATCCTTTCCTGTGAAACTTACTACTATTGATTTTGATTCAAGATATTCTTCCTACGATTGGAAAATCACTCTTAAGAAAAAAAGTTATTAACAAGGCATACCCCTGAACAGTTACATAAAATTGGATGGTATACCCTCTGTTGTTCAGTTTACCTTCTTGTAATTTTTCAGACAGTTATATGCAACAAGAGAAAGACAAGGTGGTAATATTAAAATTCAATATAAACAGTGGTGTTCTTTTCTCCTCTTTGGCAGTATATTGTTTAGCACTCAACTGTTATATACTCTACTATTTTTATAGTTCAATGCGCTTTACTACTGTGACTGTGCTTGTCTGAGCCGAGCGTCTCTTGGAAATAACATCTCTACCTGCATAAGATAGGAGTTAGGTCTTTGTACGCACTATCCTCCCTAGTCTCCACATGTGAGAATATACTGGTATGTTGTTGTCCAGAAAAAGTATAACCCATCAAATACTTGACTATGTCTGACAAATTCACAAATTTTATCCCATTCCCACATCTGTATCACGTGTTGTTTGGAGTCCGCCACTGAGCTTGACTCTACCGTATAAAATTCATACATATACATTGGCCGTCTCTGGCTAATTAGTGATGTTCATCTTTGCCCACTTGACCCAACCACTAATCCCTGCAAACTTGTCTTTTTATCCATTTACAGATTAGTGCCCCCCCCCCCCCCCCCCAAAATATTACCATGGTGAGTCTGTTGTTTTCCAATTTACCTTGCTAGTGTTACTCAAAATTACCTTCCCAAATTTGTTTCGTAATCTTTTTGCAGTACTCTGTCCATTGTGGTCCACAGAAAACTATTATGGTGAAGGTATCAGTAACTGTCCTTTCATAAAGAGTATGGCGTCTCTCCTGGCTCGCTTCGGGAATACCATTATATATTTTGTCTCAGAAGATATATCATTTTCTATTAGTTATATCATGGGACTAATTTTGAAATTTCTAAGCATGCGTAATTTCTAAGACGGCGAACATGTTAATTGATGTGAACTGTAAATTGCTCAACTCCCCTTAATTTTCTTGCAGTTACACGGAGGTGAAAGGAATGCAGATCAAAAGGAGATACGAAAATTAGACGGAGTCCATCATGATCAACTAAAAGAGTTTGAGATGCATGGATGTGCTGGTAATTGGTACGAAATGGAGCTTCAATTGTTTGTATTGAGTAGGGCAAGCAAATTGGAGCGGTTAATTATCAGTCCTTCAACAAGCATGTATGCTGGGAATGGAAGATGGGTCGATATTTATGAGGGAGCTCGTTGCTGGAATCAATCTTGCCAAGAAATGGTAAGGAATCAACTTGAGGGTCACGTTCCCCAAGGGGTTCAGTTGGTATTTCTCTAATCCTTTTAAGCATGCTATAAGCCTTTTAAGCATGTTTGTTGTTGGTCCTAATCCTTTAGTTTCCATATTCAGTTCCTAGTAACCTTTATTTCAAGATCCATTGGATTTCTATATAAATTATTAGTGGTTGTTTTTCTTAAGTACAAGCTATTTTTGAACCTATCTTGTGACCTAATCAGATCAGAGTGTATTAGCATGATATCCAGTTATTATTCGCCCGTTGTCTATCACAATTTCTCTCCTCCCGCTTAGTATATATACCCAAATCAGGTGGTAGTATCATATTACTATTTATTTTTGGCAAAAATGGCTTCCGGACCGCTTAAACTTGCACCCATTTTTCAACCTGGTACAGAAATTTATGCGTTTTCCATTTGAACACTTCAACTCATTCATTTGCATAATTTTAAACCTCTCTAACCGTTGACCATGATTACATGGCAACAATGTAACTGACGTGGCAAAATGTGTGCTAATCACGCTTGTGAAGCGCGTGTATACAATGAATATGAGAGAAAAACAAATGCTAAAATTACAAATAATAAATAAAATGAAGTAAAAGCAAAAAATAAAATTAAAAAAAAATAAGAAAAAAGTCCCCCCCCTTTTTCTCCACCGTCATCTGCCCCTCATTCCTTCATCATCTTCTCCCCCCTTTCTCAGCCTTCATCCCTTTCCTCCTACTCAAACACCACATTCAAAATCACCATTATCACCTCTTTCATCACTACTAACCCAAACACCATTTTCAACCATTGGCATCTAGAGCACACTTTTTCTATAACAAATAAATTACCAGGGGAGACGGACGGAATATGGATGCCGACGAATGCGATATTGAGGAAAGAAATATAGGAGTTGGTCAGAAATAGCCATGTTGGGGATCTTTTTTTATGGATAGAGAAGGTTTGATATTTGCCCAATCGCAGAAATCACTCCGGCGAGCTTGTTGTGCCGGTAAAACTTCGAATAGTGGCTAATCCATTTTCAAGGGATTCGGGATTTGTCTCAGAAAGGAATATAACAAAAAAAATTGAATTTTTGCTGAACGAGAAGGAACCAGAGGGCTAACAACACTTCGCAGAAATTTTCGGCAAAATATAATCGGAATTGTGATATCGGCGATAATAAAACTGAAGAAGAATGGTGGGAATTGATTGGAATACTCATGCAAGACCTTCAGTCACTCCTATTAATGATTTTCTACTGATTTTTATAATTGATTTGGGGGGTTTTAGAGTAGAAGAAGGAGGTGTTCATGGTGGAAGGCGCTAATGGACACCCGAGGAAGAAGAAACAAAAAAATATTTTCAGAAATTTTAATTAAATGGTTATACAAAAATTAGGACCCACAAATTTTACGTGTCAAATAATAATAGGCGAACAACGTGATGTATCAATTATGACTAAGCAATTGAGGTACACGGTCAGTTTGAGGTGTTTATTTTTTGTATTTTTATCAAGTTCTGGTGTTCAAATGGGAAGCACGTAAGTTCTTTTATCGGGTTAAAAAATAGTTACAAGTTTAAGTGGCTCGGAGGCCATTGTGCCTTTATTTTTTGTGTATAACAGATTAGAAGTGACTGCACCAAACCGATAAGTCAAACCAAACCGATTAAAAAACCCGATTATATTTTATTTGATTTGGTTTGATATTGAGTAAAAAAATTCATACCGAACCAACATATAAATATATAATTTTTACATATACTTTTAAGACTTTTATAAAAAAAATTAAAAAATATCTAAAAATATTTGGAAGTCTCCTATGGGATATAATATTAAATAGAATCTCCATTTTTATTAACTTTAATTAATGGGTTGTATGATCACTTTCTTATCAAGTCTTACTGAAATGCGTCAATCACTTTGTTCTTCCATATTTATACGTAAGGATCTATTAAATTCTTGGATCTTTTTCAAATTTGAGGTCATATTTCGATAATTTAAAATTAAATAAAACATATCATTATTTAGGTATCATATTGATTTTTATGTTTAATTATTAAATTCGGTTAACCTTGAATGTGTACATCAACGAAAAATTATTGTCAGACGACTAAAAAAATAACTATTATTGTTACTAAGAAAATTCTCCCATAAGAATAATTTAATAGATCATATGCTTGCCAATTTTTTAAATTTTTACTAAATATATATTTACTTATTAAAAATTTAATAAATTAAGATTGAAATAATATTCATATAAAAACTCAAAAAATCGAGAAACTAGACAAAACCGAACCAATCCAAACCGATATAGTTGATTTGGTTTAGTTTTGATAAAAACAAAACCAATCTGGTTCATGTATTAAAATCAAAAAAGGTTCTGATTTGCCCTTCTACTATCATAAATAGGCCTTATTTATCCTCCGTTTAATTTTTTTTATCAAATATGTCCCTACCGTTATACATTAGGTGCATATATATCCCTTACACGTTAAAAACACCCTCCCAACTTTTAAAAGCCATGTGGCATCTCCTTATTGGATCAACTATCCCGCCCCATTTTTTATTTCAAACCCACCAGATCCAACCTCTTAAACTACACACATCGGTAAAAAACTTTTTTTTTCATCTCACTATCTCCTCTCTTTATTTCTTCTCTAACATAAATAGACCAAAATTTAGAATTTACTGAGAGAATCTGGCAAGATGATGTGTTACCAGATTGAGCGCTCATTACAATTAACAATTTGAATTACAAATTGGATGCCGCTAATGTTAAACTCAACTATATGAAGTCAACATTGGATGCGATTATTCTTGAAAGGGACAGATTAAAGAAAATAATGGATGTTCTGAAGGCTTTAAAGAAGTCGGAAGTGAAGAAAGCCCGTCAATTGAAAGAGAAAGTCCTAAATATGAAGATCTTCATTATGATTTCATGGGCAATATTTATAGGATTTGTTGCCGCAATGTTAATGAACTGAAATTGATATATTAGGTGCAACTTTTCAAGTTAGTGTATTGATACTTCTTTTGTAAACAGTGAAGTGTTGTAGTGATGTTTTAATATTATACTCAATATTTTCTAGTGAATGTGTTGCTTTGTTGCAAATTTCTAAGTAGAGAGAGAACCATGATTTTCTTTTCATGTGCCACTTTCTGTAGGATAAATTTAAATAGTGTTTAGATGAAGTATGGTAATTGATACTAGCATTTGCCAAAAGAGCATAACAGTATGACAAACAAGAAGAAACTCTATCTTTAACAAACTTCAACTAAAATCAGTTTTATGGACTGTTGGATGCATAACTGCATATTGCTTAACCTAGCAAACTTGAGAATTCAGTTTGATGGACTGTTGGATGCAAAATTATAACCCCCAAAAACTTACAGACCCTTGGTCATAATACGACCTCCAATTTACCAGCAAATTAAACCAAAAAATAGTTTAATTATACTGTCATAATGCAGTAACTACAAGCACAAAATAAACACACAAAAAAAACTTCAACTACCACACATCATTTGTTTCCCTTCCTTGGCATCAACTTCTCAATTTTTTTCCTACTTTTCATTTCCAATTGTCTTCTAGTAATAGCAACTTTTCCCTTCCATGTGAGGCTACTTGGTGAGTAAGGAAGATTTGATGGAACACTTAAACCATTATGATCACCTTTAAATGCAATTATCCTTGATCCTGAAGGTTGTGATGGTTGTTGTCTCTGTTGAAGCCTTTTGTTCCTCTGACACAACCATAGTCCTTAAAGCTAGTTCTATTTTGGGTTCTGGATGCTCAAAAGCAGGAAATGAAATGCTTGAAGTCTCACTATAGACGCTCGATGTAAGCATGAAAACAAACCCTGGGCCTTGACTTGCTTGACTACATTGGGGTGCAGTAAGGTAGATATCTTCATGTGGATGTTGCCCCACTTCTTCATATTCATCGAGCGGTTTTTGCCTTTTGTCCTTATTGGGTGGCTATTAAACAAGTTAGAGAAGTTAGATAAATTCATTAGTGAGTGAATGAAATTACTAAATTAATTCTTACTTCATCACATCCCCTAGCGTTATGTTTTGTCTCTCCAAAGTTGTTGCATGTCATAACTCTTCCCTTCCTAGAAACTCACCTTGCCTCTTGATTGCTTCATCTTTTTGCCTTGTTCTCTTGATTTTAGACCTCCCAGCCCCTACATGTGCATCTCTTCACATCCATATTGACATTGTGCCTATATCCCTCTTCTGTGACTTCATATCCAAATTAACTATTGGAGTTAGTAACACATTTATTAGCTATCTCCAAGTACTCATTGTATAACTTCATGCTATGTGGACTGAAAGATGTAGCCCATAATCTCGCAGATTCTTCTCTCTCCCTCAACTGATTCATTAGCTTAATCCTTATATCCCCAAACATGTTAATGATTGGCTTCTACCTAGCTTCTAAAATCCATGCATTTACAGTTTCTGTGAAATTATTGTCCACTCTTTGGTTCTTACACACTGTGTCAAAATAGACTTCACACCAAGTTTGAGGAGGATATTTGAGTAAGGCTTTTACAGCTTCCTTATCCATTTCATCAATGCTCTTCAAATGGTCCTTGAAGTCTTCCTCATATGAGCACCATGAACACCACCATAACAACTTCTTGAACTCATCTGTTTTCCATTTTTTGCACCAGTTTGACTCAATGTGTTTAACACAATATCTATAATTTGACTCTGGAAGCACATTATGGACTGCCTAAATCAATCCCTACATATAATAAAAGTAAATTCAAATAAGAATAATTAAAGGACACAAATAGTATAGACTTAACAATAAGGAAATAAATAACCAGAATGGAAAGACTACCTTCTGCATGTCTGACATGAAGGTAATTCCTTCACTCTCTTTGAGATCCAATGACCTTTGAAGCAATTCCAAGAACCAAGTCCATGTTCTCTTAGTTTCCTTATCTACAATTACCCAAGCTAGAGGATAGGTTTGGTTATTACAGTCCAAACCAACAGCAATTAACAATTGGCCTTTGGCTTTCCCTTTAAGAAAGGTCTCATCTAAGCCAATGAAAGGTCTCAAACCTTCCTTAAAACCCATCTTAAGAGCATGGAAATAAATATACATTCTCAAGAATCTTCTAATACCTTGAGCAAGTGCATCCTTTGACAAGTTAATGACCACATCACTCCCTGTATTAATGTCTCTTAGTTTATTGGCATATGCCTCAATTTTATTGTAGCCATCTGTAAAACTACCTTTTAGTTTCTCTCAAATCAGTCTTTTAGCCCTCTTTCCTTTCCATAACTGACATTTATATTAAACACAGTTTTGATATCTGCTCTCATCTCTTTAAGTAATGTGAAATTGTATGATAATCAACCCTACTATTATCAAATGCTTCATCACAAGTATGCTCTGATCTTAATGTCTTTATCCTAACCCCTGGAAGGTTTCCATCCCCAGAAATGAGAACAACAAAAGGGTAGTCAAGAACACATTTGTACCTTAATCTTTCTTTATCACTTTTTTCTTGCTATAAATCCTTTTTGTTTGCCAGGGCATAGAAGTTAATATATTTTCCAGCTTCAGGTATATCCCTGAAGCTCATACCCTTATACAATTCCTTGTAATTTTGCAGACCAATATCAATTTCTCTATTTTTTGACATGCAATTAATTGTAATTCCTCTGAATCATACCCTGTCTCATCACTCTCATTGTCATTGTCACTCTCACTCTCACTACAATCTGTACCAACGTCAATTAGTGATGGGTGTGAATCGGAATAATGGACAATATTAGGAACATTCACAAACAAATCAGATTCATCCACCAAAGTTATCTTTAATATCCTGAAAAAGTAATAAAATAAATTAGGATGGTCAATAAAAAGTAGAGGATATGGCAACAAAATTGCCACTAGAGAACAACCTAACAAACTAAGACAATTATTTGAGATAACTCTTAAAGCAATAAAAAATAGCTCTTATAAAATAAAGCAACAACAATAGAAAAACAATTCAGATGATCCTTAAACAATAAACCCTAAAAACGACCAAAATCACGGCAAATCTAAGCAGCAAAAATACATATAAGAGCTTAAATAAATAATTACTTGAAGAAAGCAATCACCTTTTAACACAATTGAAGCATAAATTGATTGAATCCAGCCTGATTCTCTCAGTAAATCCTAGATTTTGGTCTCTTTATATTAGAGAAGAGATAGAGAGATTTTACCGATGGGTGTAGTTTAAGAGGTTGGATCAGGTGGGTTTGAAATAAAAAATGGGGCGAGTCAGTTGATCCAATAAGGACATGCCACGTGACTTTTAAAAGTTGGGAGGGTGTTTTTAACGTGTAAGGGATATATATGCACTTAATGTACAACGGTAGGGACATATTTGATAAAATATTTAAATGGAAGATAAATAAAGCCTATTTATGATAGTACAAGGGCAAATCAGACCCTTTTTCCGTACTAAAATCCCCAAACACTCCCGTGCCATCAAGGAAGATTCCCCTAGGACATCAAGTTGACTTCCTCTTCTATATAATAAAATATATACACTAGTTGATGAATGCGCACAAAAGCCAAGACCAAATTGAATAACATAGGTTAAGAGTATGGATTAATCGAGTTAGACCACATGTACTGTAGCCATGCTTGGGTGTGGGGGAGGAAGGGAAGGAGAAAATTAATTGACCTGGACACATAAGTAACTCATGACATCAGAAGAATTGTGAGATTCTATAACACATTGTTGTTATTTTTTTTTTTTTAAAAAGGAAGAGATAAAAGCTACAAAGCAAATCACAAGGACTCAAGTGGTGAAGCACTTCGCATGAAAGCGAAATTCGACAATTATTTCTTATAATCCAGGCTAATTGAACAAGCGAATGCAAATCCAGATGGATGTTTTTCTTTTCCAACTTTCACTCAAATAGATTAATAAATCCTTATTTAATGTAACTATTGGAACTTTGTAAGGGACAACAAATATGTTCTTTTCAAATATGAAGAATAGTTCCTCCCAGACCACTATTAGAAGTCTGGTGAATGCTCAAGGTGAGATGATACATAGTGATGCAGGTATTAAATGGGAAGTCTTAAATTACTATAAGGCACTGCTTGGGACATCAGCAACAGTTTTGCCTGTTATTAACCCTTTGGTTATTAAGCAATGTCCAATGTTGAATAGAGAGCAGTAAAGAGAACTGATCAAATCAGTCACAGCAGATGAAGTGTACCACGCTCTAACGGATATAGATGATATATGAAAGCCCTAGGAGTTATAGTCTAAATGTTTTTCTCTTCAAAAAAGCATGGGTTATTGTAGGATAGGAAGTCATAGAGGTTGTTCTGAATATCTTTAGCCCCTTTAATATGTTCCAGGAAATAAATTGCACTTCAGTAACACTTATCTCCTAGAGGTCAAAAATCCTGCTTTTATAAAAGATAATAGGCCAATATTATGTTGCACTACATTGTATAAGATAATCTCTTAGATTTTAACAAAGAAATTGCAGTTGGTCATGAAAATCTTGGTGGATAGTTTCCAATAAGCTTTAATGCCAAGGAAGATTATCACACACAATACAATACTTAGAAATAAATTGGTCAAACGCTAAGGGAAGAAGGTATTTCACCAAGATGTATGATGAAATTGGATATGAAAAAGGCTTATGACTCCCTTGCATGGGTGTTTCTAGAACAGATTTTGAGTGGTATCACATTTTCTGATACTTTTGTGAGGTGGATTATGATGTGTGTGCAAAGCGTCTCTTACTTAATACTACTGAATGACAAGCCAACAAAACACTTTCATGCAAGGAGAGAGCTAAGGCAACGGGATCCCTTATCCCCTTTTTCTCTTTATTTTTGCCACGGAGTACTTGACCAAGATCTTGAAAGATTTAAAACAAATATTAGATTTCAACTATTACCCAAGATGTGACAAGATGCAAAATGTGCTATTAGGCTTTGCTGATGATCTTCTCTTATTTTGCGGAGGTGATTTGATTTCAATGAAACTATTGTATGAGTACTTCCTCAAATTTTTCGAGCTTTAGGACTTTCTTTAAATAAAGTCAAAAGTTGTATATTCTTTGGAGGAGTACAAGAAGTTGCACAACAAGTTATTCTGGATAATGTGAGTTTCCTAATGGCGAGCTGCCTGTAAAATACCTAGGGGTTCCTCTTAGCACCAAGATGTTGTGGTATATTGTTAACCCCTACTTGACAGAATAATGGAGAAAATTACTTCATGGACCTCTAAATTCTTTTTCTTATGCTGGGAGGTTGCAGCTTATTAAAAGCATCATGTTTTCTATACAAACCTTTCTGGTGCCTAATTTTGTTCTACCTAAAAATATTTTACACTTGGTAGAAATTCTGTGTAGAAGATATCTCTAGATTGATGGTAATGAACTGAATAAAAATCACAGCTATAATAGGAAAAAGTGTGCCAACAAATATCAACTTGAGGGTTTATATAATCAATATTTGTATATAGAACGAAGTAGTAATCTGTAAGCATTTATGGAATCTAAGCAAAAAAAAAAGGATAGATTGTGGACCCAATGGAAAAATCTATCATGTCAAAGATTAAATGTTACGGGAATTAATTCTACACAAGCTTCTTGGGTGATGAGAAAATTACTGAAGGCAAAGAGCGCCTTTGAAGCAGCTGGGTATAACTAAGGAGACGTGAGGACCATGCAACAATTCTCTATTAAAAACTTTATAACTAGTTGAGAGGAGAGTTTTTGTGCTATAACTGGTAGGTCATGGAAGGCTACACAAAGGACATGTTGTCAAAATGGGAAACTGTTCGGGACCTAGTATGTCCTTTATGTGATAGTGAAGATGAATTAATAAAGCACTTATTTTTCAAGTGTGCTTAATCTGCTGAATTATGGAGAAGACTGCT
The DNA here is from genome assembly GCF_000715075.1 of Nicotiana tabacum. NCBI lineage: Eukaryota > Viridiplantae > Streptophyta > Magnoliopsida > Solanales > Solanaceae > Nicotiana > Nicotiana tabacum. Next base: position 61,320,155 of record NC_134096.1, read on the forward strand.
CAAATGGCAGGGGATGCAAAGAGCACCAATTGAATAGGGTCTTGAGCTCAACTGGACAGTCACAAATGCAAAAGGAAAAATATAAAAGCTGAAATCTACAAAATGGCGATAGCTGGGAGTGGGAGTGTCTATTACTTATGGCATGAGAGGTACCAAAGAATCTTTCAAGAAAAACAAAGAAGCATTGATGTTATAAACAAGCTAATAATACAGGATATCCATCCTAGAGGAATATGCCAAAATTACTGGACAATTGACACATTTAAACTTTTACCCCTAGGGCAGTTGATATAAGAATATAAATAGAGGGTGGCGGGAGAGTTAATTGCTAGCAGTTTGTAGGAAGCTTGTTCAACTTTCCTTGTTTTGTTTTGTTTTGTTTGTACATAATTTTTTTCCTGGTAAATTTTCAATTGCCAAAAACAAACAAATATGTGAGGACTAAGATTTATGTAAAGGGATTGACTAATGAGCGTAATTTTCTCCTTTTAAGTTAATTCCCTGCTTAGATGAATTTTATTCCTATTCATTCTGTCAATTCAAAATTTACTAACTTTCATTCTTCTTGCCCCCTTACTATTTTTTGTTGAAAGCTTGTATCCCCAACCAACTTAGAAAATGAAAAGTATGGAACCGAAAAATATACATAAAAGAAAGAAAGTACAACGATGATAAGGATATTATAAACTTAGTACTTAATTGATAAGTAATAATAATATCAATGTTAGCGTAAAGTGATGCATATAGATATATTTCAATCACTTCAGATATGCATTTTGCATAAGATCAGTGAACTTCCAAATTGCCTGCTTGTGTCCATCGGCACGTGGGCCCGAGGGTAATTTTACCGACTTTTCGAACGGAGTTGGGAATTGTTATAAAACGATTAATTATGAGTATTAGAGTATATTTTGATTCCATTGCGTCATATTTGACTAGTTTTGGAGCGACAGGCATCAGTTTGAATTGTCGGAGCAGCCTTGGAGCCGGTTATGGAATTTCGGAGCAAGGTACGTCTCATGCAAGACCTTAAGGTGTTAGATAATAGCAGAATATGGGACGAAATAATTATGCCTTGAGTAGTCGTTGTCCTTAAGGAATTTAAGCTTCCCACTTTCGTTGCTGCAAGAATTATGGTAGAATTCCTTCAGAATTCTAGAAAGCCTCTGAAATTCGTGTATCGGCAATTAACTCGAATTGATACTCGAATCTCCTCTAGAATAAACTTTGTGAATTATATAAAACAGAAAGAGAAGAAGATGGAAAACTGTTGCTTTTCTTATGATTTTCGTTTTGGAGAGGAATGGGGTATTTATAAGGGGTATTATCACTTTTAGCCCGCGTTAGAAACTATTTACATTTGGTAGCCGAAAAAGTATATAAAATATGTATAATTTTTGTATATAACATACAAAATATATATATATATATATACACACACACACACACACACACATATATATATATATATACACACACAAAATATATATATATTTTATATATTTTTCGACTATTATTTTTACAGCGGCTATACAATGTCATTTTTCCTATTTATAAACCCTTTTAGGTGTCCATTAGAATTACAGACTCAACCTTTGCCAACAGGTATCTTTTCAAAATTAGTAAACAACGTTTTATTAAATAACAAAATTAATAAGTGACTAAAATATTAAATTTTGGACTATTTTAATTGGCACAAGAATCTTGACTATTAATAATATAGTCAAATTCTAGTTTCTCTCTAAAACACCTTCAAAATATTCTAACCATATATGACACACTTCTTTCTTTCTTTCTTTTTCCAAAGAGGGACAAAACAACCTATTCTCAAATACTCCCATCAAACACTAACTAATCTAACAAAATATTCTTTGGGTTTTCTTTTTTCTCTTTCGGTATGGAAGACAACATTTATGTGAAAATATTTTCTTGATAAGATTATTTTTTGTAGTTTGTCATCTTGAATTATAGAAAATATGAGCTTAATTCTGAAATATTTCTTTCCGTACTAACATTATTGTTTTGATTCATCATGCTTGTTCACCATTTGCTGCCGCATATTGACCTAAGCGATATTCGTCTATGAGAGCATACACAAAATCAAACTTCCCATGTAAATTTATTTCTTCTTTGTTAATGCACTTTTTATAAGTGTCTTGCTGATTCTATATATGATTCTCTTCTTGAATATATTTTCGTATCTATATCCGCGAAACTGGAGATTGTTGTCTGTGCATATTTAGTCTTGGAAAGGGTTCTTAACTACTGTTTTCAATAGAAAGTATTGATATGTCTGTTACTTTATTTTTCTACTATTGTAGCGATAAACCGATGGCATTAATTGGACGTAAAGTCAAAAATCATAAGAAAGTTAACTTTCTAACTTTCCACCTTCAACCATACTTAATCTTCTTACTTAAGCAATAACCTAAGAGAGGCAAAATAAATTAAGATTAATTGAGATTTCGGTCAAGAACCTGATTGCCTATTCATGATAAATAATATTTTCTATATTGTTGTAAAGTATCTTTTAAATCTTAATGAATTTCATAATTTTGAACCCTACTTCAATCTGCACTCCTGTCACGCATCATGAAGTCTACAGGCTTGAATTTTCACCAAAAGCAATAGTTATTTTCTAGGTTTAGTTCTGATGCGTACTAGCAACATATGCAATAACAATGGTATTTGTTCTTTGTGTAGTTATGGCAACAAAGTGACTTTTCTCCCAGTAAAGTCTTCATAGCATAAAATATGTAACTTGTGCTTCAAATATTTCTTTAGTTCTATTAGGTACAACTATATAATATATTTTTCAAGAAAATAACACAATAATATGAGATGAGTCATAACATTGTACTAAAATATTCAATAACAAAAATATATAATAAAATCACTAAAAGAAAGTATTATTAATTAATGCACCATAATAAAAATTAATATAATCTAAAAATACTATATTAATCATTCTAAAATAAGTATAGCTAATAAGTATTATTAATTAGACAACTAAGCCCTAAAAATATCCCCACTGCTTTCCGCCTTTTAAAATTCTTACCAAAACCTAATCTCGATTGGACAACTAAAATATAATATAATAACCTTTTCATGAGTTATGCAGGGGTAAAGTGAATTTGCAACTCTCTTGTAGTAGCATGGAGGAAACGTTAAGAACAGAGACCGTTTTAATGGAGGTAAAAACGAAATAGAACTCTAGCTCTCGCTCATGCAAACACTTGTTTTTTATTTTTTTTGGTTGTCAATTTAAAGTTTTTCCCCATATTCTTGTTTGCTTCAAACCTGTCAATTTCCCCCCTTTTGGATAAATCGACTATGTTTTTCCGAAGCTTTATAGTATTATTTTGGATAATGGCGTTGTCCCGCTAGCTAGCGTTCCCCGCACCTAGATTAATATATAGGGTACTAGTTACCTTTGACCAGCATAGATATGAGTTACTTTGTTCACTAACGTTTCATACTCTTTGAGCGCGAGTTTAAAAACTCTGTCAGTAATTTGTTCTCTTACCTTTACTTTGGTTGTTAAACTTTTTGTTACCTTTGATTACTACATGAAGAATGAAGCAATAATATGAGTTTAAGTTTGTCCTACATAATTTTGAGCAAAGAATCTGTAAGTTAATTTGGAAAAGGGGCAGAGATAGAGAATTGCTAGATAAAGGTGAAGGTAGGGGACGTTGTCAAAAAAGGGAGGACAGTATGTCAAAAGGTGTAGCTTGAATATCTTTTTTTTTAATCAAGAGGTATAACTTGAATATGTTTTACGCGCAATAGGACGTTGCTTGCAATTGCCTAAATTTACACAGTAAAACTGGTTTTGCTTGAGATTTGTCAGAATTGCCCCGAGCACCCCTTGGTCCCTATTAATGAGGATTCTCTTGAATTTTGCAGACTAAGGGAGAAGTCAATGATATGATCAGTGAACTTCCGAATTGCCTGCTAACATTCATCCTCTCTCTCTTAAGCATAAAAGATGCAGTCAAGACCAACGTATTGTCCCGTAGATGGAGGCATCTTTTCATGCTGATCCCCGACCTAGTAGTTGATAGTGCCAATATCTTAAGTGATCAAGAACATAGGAGATTTACTCTTTCAAGTTATGAGGCTTTTGAGAAGGAAAGGCGTGAGTTTGTTATGCGTGTGGATCAGTTCATGCAGCTAATGCGTGGAAGGCATATACGTTCCCTGACGGTGGGTTTCTTCATGGATAGTGAATATTCATCTCATCTAGATGGTTGGTTGAAAGTTGCAATTGCATCTGGACTGACCAAACTTGAACTCTTCCTCTCATTGGAGCAGAATTTCTTGACTCAATTTATAGTTGATGAGCATCGCCTATACAATTTCCCCTATTGGCTCTTTTCAGAATCAAATACATCAATGTTGAGCCATTTGCGGTTAGAAAACTGTGTTTTGAGGACTCCAGGCGACTTCAAGGGCTTTAGAAATTTGAGAACTCTTGAACTGAACGATGTGATTTTGGCTGAAGACTTTGCCACAGAAATTCTCCCTAGTTGTTTGCTACTTGAACAATTGACCTTTCTTTGGTGTAAGCTAAAATCAACCTTATGCTTTGATCATCCATCTCTATCACTGAAGCATCTGAAGGTGCTTCATTGTTGTCCTAAGACAATTATTAAAATATCTTCCATGAACCTCACAACCTTTGAGTATGATGATATGATGAAGATCGCATATCTTTATGCTCCCCAGTTGAAAGAAATATGTTCAATAAATACAAGGGGTCCTCTTTCATTTGCCCATTTCTCTAGACTTCCTCAACTTGAAATCTTACTTCTGCACGTAGATTATCTCCAAGTAAGTGTCATTTAATTTGCCATTTCAAGAATGATTGTTTCGTTGCTTATGTTTTCATTCAACTCAGATACAAAAAATTCCAAGAAGTCTTGACACTATGGCCAGCCTTAAGAAACTGAGTTTGTTTCTGTTGTCTGCGGATGATGATTTTGACCTTTCATGGGTTATAACTGTCTTGAAAGCTGCACCCTTTCTTCAGAAGCTTGTGTTGACCGTAAGTCATCCTTTCCTGTGAAACTTACTACTATTGATTTTGATTCAAGATATTCTTCCTACGATTGGAAAATCACTCTTAAGAAAAAAAGTTATTAACAAGGCATACCCCTGAACAGTTACATAAAATTGGATGGTATACCCTCTGTTGTTCAGTTTACCTTCTTGTAATTTTTCAGACAGTTATATGCAACAAGAGAAAGACAAGGTGGTAATATTAAAATTCAATATAAACAGTGGTGTTCTTTTCTCCTCTTTGGCAGTATATTGTTTAGCACTCAACTGTTATATACTCTACTATTTTTATAGTTCAATGCGCTTTACTACTGTGACTGTGCTTGTCTGAGCCGAGCGTCTCTTGGAAATAACATCTCTACCTGCATAAGATAGGAGTTAGGTCTTTGTACGCACTATCCTTCCTAGTCTCCACATGTGAGAATATACTGGTATGTTGTTGTCCAGAAAAAGTATAACCCATCAAATACTTGACTATGTCTGACAAATTCACAAATTTTATCCCATTCCCACATCTGTATCACGTGTTGTTTGGAGTCCGCCACTGAGCTTGACTCTACCGTATAAAATTCATACATATACATTGGCCGTCTCTGGCTAATTAGTGATGTTCATCTTTGCCCACTTGACCCAACCACTAATCCCTGCAAACTTGTCTTTTTATCCATTTACAGATTAGTGCCCCCCCCCCCCCCCCCCAAAATATTACCATGGTGAGTCTGTTGTTTTCCAATTTACCTTGCTAGTGTTACTCAAAATTACCTTCCCAAATTTGTTTCGTAATCTTTTTGCAGTACTCTGTCCATTGTGGTCCACAGAAAACTATTATGGTGAAGGTATCAGTAACTGTCCTTTCATAAAGAGTATGGCGTCTCTCCTGGCTCGCTTCGGGAATACCATTATATATTTTGTCTCAGAAGATATATCATTTTCTATTAGTTATATCATGGGACTAATTTTGAAATTTCTAAGCATGCGTAATTTCTAAGACGGCGAACATGTTAATTGATGTGAACTGTAAATTGCTCAACTCCCCTTAATTTTCTTGCAGTTACACGGAGGTGAAAGGAATGCAGATCAAAAGGAGATACGAAAATTAGACGGAGTCCATCATGATCAACTAAAAGAGTTTGAGATGCATGGATGTGCTGGTAATTGGTACGAAATGGAGCTTCAATTGTTTGTATTGAGTAGGGCAAGCAAATTGGAGCGGTTAATTATCAGTCCTTCAACAAGCATGTATGCTGGGAATGGAAGATGGGTCGATATTTATGAGGGAGCTCGTTGCTGGAATCAATCTTGCCAAGAAATGGTAAGGAATCAACTTGAGGGTCACGTTCCCCAAGGGGTTCAGTTGGTATTTCTCTAATCCTTTTAAGCATGCTATAAGCCTTTTAAGCATGTACATGAGTGTTTGCTGTTGGTCCTAATCCTTTAGTTTCCATATTCAGTTCCTAGTAACCTTTATTTCAAGATCCATTGGATTTCTATATAAATTATTAGTGGTTGTTTTTCTTAAGTACAGGCTATTTTTGAACCTATCTTGTGACCTAATCAGATCAGAGTGTATTAGCATGATATCCAGTTATTCTTCGCTCGTTATCTATCACAATTTCTCTCCTCCCGCTTAGTATATATACCCAAATCAGGTGGTAGTATCATATTACTATTTATTTTTGGCAAAATGGCTTCCGGGCCACTTAGACTTGCACCCGTTTTTCAATCTGGTAAAGAAACGTATGCGTTTTCCATTTGAACACTTCAACTCATTCATTTGCATAATTTTAAACCTCTCTAACCGTTGATCATGATTACATGGCAGCAATGTAACTGACGTGGTAAAATGTGTGCTAATCACGCTTGTGAAGCGCGTGTATACAATGAATGAGAGAAAAAAATGCTAAAATTACAAATAATAAATAAAATGAAGTAAAAGCAAAAAATAAAATTAAAAAAAATAAGGAAAAAGCCCCCCCCCCCCCCCCCAAACCCCCTTTTTCTCCGCCGTTATCTGCCCCTCATTCCTTCATCATCTTCTCCCTCCCTTTCTCAGCCTTCATCTCCCCCTCATTCCTTTAATCTTCTCCAAAATTTTCCTCTATCCCTTTCCTCCTATTCAAACACCACATTCAAAATCACCATCATCACCTCTTTCATCACTGCTAATCCAAACACCATTTTCAACCATTGACATCTAGAGCACACTTTTTCTATAACAAACAGATTGTCAGGGGAGACGGACGGAATACGGACGCCGACGAATGCGATATTGAGGAAAGAAGTATAGGGGTTGGTCCAAATAGCCATTTTGGGGATCTTTTTTTATGGGTAGAGAAGGTTTGAAATTTGGCCAATCGCAGAAATCACTCCGGCGAGCTTGTTGTACCAGTAAAACTTCGAACAGTGGCTAATCCATTTTCAAGGGATTCGAGATC